>NC_057360.1:57302214-57651589 GCF_016509475.1 Prionailurus bengalensis
AAAAAAAAGAGGCCTTCTGCTCTGCATTTCTGTTACCATTGCATTTAACAACAGTTGAAATGGGTTTTTTTCATGTTTGACAGAGTGGTCTAGAATTTAAGCTTACGGTTCAGCTAGAGCTCTTGGGTTTTCATTTGAAGAGGAAAAATTGCGTTATGGTATAAAAGATAGTTAACCCGTGGTCCGTGATTAGTCAGTGCCCCTCTCAGATTGTCCAAGAGTTGGATTAGATACACTGTTAAAATATTTTGGAGCTCTAAGAATTGCTGAAACAGAAACAGTCTTTCCAAGTTTCTACCTTTGTCTTGACTTGTTCTTTTGTACGTACTTTTGCCCTCGGGCTGACGCACGAAGTGACTTCTTTCCGCAGCCAAATTTGTGGTTCCGGTTGAGAGGCAGGTTTCCTGGCTCTGCAGCATTCTGATTCTAGAATTTGCATTTGTTTTCATCTTACTTGGGAAGCACTTTTTCAAGTTGTCCGTAACACACATCACTTGGCACTGTACTATGTAATAATTTATTGTATTTATTCTTTCATTTATTGTCTCTCTAACCCTGCTAGACTGTAAATACCATAAGAGCAAGGACCTTTGTTTTGTTCATTGGTGTAGCCCTACTGCTTAGGACAGTATCTGGCACATGACTTGTACTTTGTATATACTTGTTGAATGAATGAGAAAATATAAGGGGAAAAGGCTTTGCACAGACCGTTGATGACTATATGCAAGGAACTATAAATAACTTAATCATCCACACCCCCTAAATAAGTTAAAATATAGTGTCGGGATGTTCACCACTTGGCTGTCCGCAGAGTGACCCATCTATAGCTTTTGAACTTCAAGGCTACCCTATATTACATGTCTTATTGGATTTCTTGTCCAGACTTCCCAGGCCAGATCCATTCTACCATCTATCACTTGGGCCCAGTGTGATACGGTTCACTTGACATCACCTGGATCTATGATCGCTTCTCTGAGACTATCAGATACATATTTGGAAAAACAAAGCAAATCAAGTTAGAGAGAGGCTTCTTACGTGTGCACACCCAATAACCCCAGGAAAACACCAAACCTCTTCTAGAGGATACATGGTCAGCGACTGGAAAGACTTCTGATGGTCCAGCTGTAGTTTTCCTTGCTACCTTACTTGCTAGAATTGGATTAATTTATTTTGCCTCTGGTCAGAGTGCCAGGGGCACGTTGTTCAGCAAATACATCTGTCTGGTAAGGACTGCCTTGAGATTTTGATCTTTTGATACAGTAATCATGGAATCTTCTTATTCTCATGTAATGTGGTTCAATAAAAGTAAGACTAGAATGGTTTCACTCCCTGAAGTTCAAGCAGTGTATAACCTGTGTACAAAAGTAAGGTACACGTGCAGAAATTCAACCCACTTATGAATGAAGTGATCCTTTTGTGGTGAGCGAACAAGGCTGTTTCAATGCAGAAAAGTGGCTTGCTTCAGGGCTAAAATCCCTCAGACTGAGCCAATTGAAAAAAAAAAAAGAATATTGTGTGCCCGCCATGAATTGTAGAACCCTGAAAATGATTTTTTTTGGAGTGACAAATACAAGCAATACAGCGAGCCTGATTGTGAACGTTAATGAATATATCGCCATAAAGGTGTATATTAATTTGATCTCCATGGTTTTTAAGCCGGGAGTCAAGCTGCAGGCACTAATGCCGGGATGCAGTCATGGAGAGGGATGAGCCGTTATCAAGAAAGAGAGACAAGTTGGGAGTCAGAAAACTGGGAATCTAATGCAGCGGAAACAATTTTGAGACCCCCCCTCCCATCCGATCCATGGGAAATGAAGGCACATGAGGAAGTGGTAGGCGGTGACACTAAATGTGCCACCTTCCATGAGGGTGGGCCCTCTCCAGGTGTCTGCAGTTCATACCTGGCCGAAGCCCCCAGGATAGGGCAGCAGCTGCGGGCAAGTCGCACGGCATCAGGATGGCCTTGCGTCGACCGACACGGGGAAGTCGCTTCTTGAGCCTATGTTCCCTTTTGATCATATGCTCAATGTTCTCTAAGGCCTGCAGAAAAGCAGTTAAAGATGGAGACACGATGCACAGATTTGAAAACCGGATGATACCCAATGCCGCTAGACGCGACTTGTTCAACCTCCTTCACGATGACAAGGACTCCGTCTACTGCACCCTTCACAGAACACGAGATCGAGCTTCCCGGTAGCTCTTGCCACCGGTGAAATAATCCTCACCAACTGCTCTCCCCAGCTCCCCGTGGCCGTTCTTCAATCTCACTTACTGCCATACTCACCTCGTCTCCACTTCTGGCGTGCTGGTGGTGTTTTGTGGTCTTGTGAGACCTCAAGCCGGTGGACCTTCCCAGCTTTCTCATTCCTGAGGAAAAGTGTTTTCTCAGGCTGCTCCCCTGCTCAAGCCTCAGCGTTAAAACTAATCCGTACAGATGACCCAATGGGCACCCTGTGAACAGGCTTGGTGGGCCAGCAAAAATGAGGCAAAATATTTGTGAAAACCTTCGCCACTTCCTATATTTTACTTAGTTTACGCATTAGTACTCCTTTTATTTAAAGGTACATATGGGAAGGGACCTGGAATACATTCTAATTTTTTTCAGTGCTTAAGATTTGAAGGAGTCTTTGTCTCGCCCTGACCCAGGCACCTTAAAGTACTTCATTGTCGGTTCTCTGAACACGCCCAGTGTTTCCCTAAACTCGTCTCTTTCCTTAATTTGGGCCAATTGACCCACCTTTGCTGCTATTCTCCAGATTCTGCTTTTCTAGAGTCACTCTATCTTTGTTTCCTTTTTTGTGTCCCCTCCTCTGCCCCCTCCATAGAAGCTAGAGACACATATATGGAAAACACATTAAGATGAACCCCATGTTGGTCCCATGTTCTGTTTATTTCTTGTGATAATCCAGTACCTATACACACACACACACACACACACACACACACAATCGGTGCATAAACCTTTTTCTGGCCAGTTCTTTTCCACAGCTCAAGTGGGATGCCTATACTGTTACATTTCTGCACCCCCATTCCACCATGCAGTGCCTAAACATGATCTGGGTGTTCTACAATTCAACTCAATTCTGACACTATCTACCTGGATATAGTGTAAGATCCCACAGGTTAAGGGCCCAGTCCTACAAGACACCTCCAGCACCCCCCCCCCACCCCCAGTAGCTGACAGGCTATATAGATTGGAGGTTCTAATGGCTCCCTCCTTGGGCTAGATTAATTTGCTAGAGTGGCTCACAGAACTCAAACATTTTACTTACTAGATCAACCAGTTTATTATAAAAGCATATAATCCAGGAATAGCTAGATGGATGAAATGCATAGGACAAGGCATGGGGAAGGGGTATGGAGCTTCCATGCTTTTTCTGAGTATACCGCCGTCCCCAAATGTCCACGCGTCCACCAAGCTAGAAGCTCTCCAAACTCTATCCTTTTGTGTTTCTGTGGAGGCTTTATTACATAGGCGTGATTGATTAAATCGTTGGCCACTGGCAATTGATTTGATTCAACCTCCAGTCCCTCACCCCTTCCAGGAGTTTATGGGGCTGAGACTGAAAGTTCCAACCCCCTTTTTATTTTAATCCATGGATTTTTTTTTAATGTTAATTTATTTTTGAGAGAGAGAGAGGCAGACAGAGCATGAACAGGGGAGGGGCAGAAAGAGAGGGAGACACAGAACCTGAAGCAGGCTCCGAGCTGTCAGCACAGACCCTGACTGGGGCTCAAACTCAAGAACCACAAGATCATGACCTGAGCCGAAGTCGGATGCTCAACCGATTGAGCCACCGAGGCGCCCTGAAAGTTCCAGTTTTCTAATCAAGTGGGTGCTTCTGGTGCCAGTAAGCCCCATCATTAGGTGTGGTCCACAAATCACATCATAGATGAAAGATATTTTTTCACGCTTATCACTTAAGACCTTCTGAGGGTTTTAGGAGCCCTGTGCCAGAAACAGGGTCAAAGACCAAATATATACTTACTATAAATCACAATATCACAACTACAAGCACGTTCGTACAGATGTGTTTAGACTCCTCCCCTGCCCCAACCCTGCTTCCTTCTGTTCCACTAAACTCTTGGAGCCTGAGGTGGGTGTGGAAGAACGAAGAACAACTTGCCTGAAATTGTCTGAAAACATTCTTCCTCACCAACCCCAGCAGACCATCGCTGCCCTACAAGCTGGCATGGTGACCCGGAAAGTTTAAGAAAATGCATATTTTTACCTGTACAGAGCAAGGAGAAAGTGTCATCACTTCACACTTATCACAGCACCAGAATTAGGTCTGTTGTCAACAAACACTTGGGGAATAAATTAATATGTGTCTGTGTTTGTATATGTGTGTGAAGTAGAGACAGAAAGGATTTATTTTTATTTATTTATTTTTTTTTTTTTTAATTTTTTTTTTCAACGTTTATTTATTTTTTTGGGGACAGAGAGAGAGCATGAACGGGGGAGGGGCAGAGAGAGAGGGAGACACAGAATCGGAAACAGGCTCCAGGCTCCGAGCCATCAGCCCAGAGCCCGACGCGGGGCTCGAACTCACGGACCGCGAGATCGTGACCTGGCTGAAGTCAGACGCTCAACCGACTGCGCCACCCAGGCGCCCCGAGACAGAAAGGATTTAAATATATACATTTTTAATTTGTTTAGTTGTTTATTTTTGAGACAGGGAGAGAGAGTGTGAGTGGGGAAGGGGCCGAGAGAGGCAGATAAGAGGATCCCAAGCAGACTCGATGCTGACAGTAGACAGTCTGATGCAGGGCTCGAACTCACGAACCATGAGATCGTGACCTGAGCTGAAATCAGGAGTCAGATGCTTAACCGACTGAGCCACCCAGGTGCCCCTAAATATATTTCTCATTGAAGGATCTGTTCTGTACTACAAAGTACTTCACTGAAATATAAAAGGATCTCCTGATTGAGTGAAAATGGGTCACACATAATTGTTCCTCATTAGACCTGTTCCCTACATACATATAGGCAGGCCCATATCATCCCCCCCGCAAATTTTTTACATTCACTACCTTAAAAAAAATGATGCTACCAATAGTTAAATACATTCTTATTGTAAATGACTCAAATAATACAAAATACAGAGAATATATGGGCAGAAATGTGAATGTCTTCCTTCTACTCATCTACTACCTAGAGAGGAGAATATGAGCATTTTGGTGAACGTCCTTCTGGTCTTTTTTTAAAAATGCATTTGTACATACACTGTATATGGCACACACATAGTTTTGTCAGTGTTTTACGCATGTGATTATAATACAGACAGACCATTATAAAATGGTCTATAGAATAGACCATTCTTCAATTGTTTTGTTTTTTTTTTTTTTTTACTTAACAAAAGGTCTTAGGGCGCCTGGGTGGCTCAGTCAGTTACGCATCTGACTCTTGAATTCGGTCCGGGTAAGGATCACGATTCATGGAAGTGAGCCCTACATTGGACTCCACGCTGAGAGTGGATCCTCCCTGATATTCTTTTTCTACCTCTCTCTCTCTGCCCCTCCCCAGCTCTTGTGCGCACACGCGCCTTCTCGCTCATTCCGTTTCTCTCAAAATAAATAAATAAACTTCAGAAAAGGAACAATAGGTCTTGTAGAGCTTTGTACTTCACTACATGTAGCTCTGCCTCCTTCTTCTAATGGCTGCTAGTATCTCATGTTATGGATACAACATATGTTGTATCACTACTTCCCTGTATAACCAATAGTGAACATCCTTGTGTATTCATCTTTATGAACGTATCTAAGTATGTCTTTAGGATGGGGAAATAGCTGAATCAAAGGGTATATGCGTTCTTTCAGATTCACTCCCCTGTATTTATATTATGTATCAGTTCCTGGTTAAAACTTCGACACTTACAATTATTTTAATTGTTAACAAACTAATAGGTAAAAATTGGCACACTGTTATTATAATCTGTACTTTTCAGGGGTTAGTGAATTTGAATACATTTTATTATTCATAATCTCTACCTTCTTTTCTACCTTTGTTCCTTTTTAATGGGCTATTTGGCATTTACTTATTAATTTATAGGGATTCGATATATGTTGGATATTTCTAAATGTGTTACCATCTTTTCTCCCCGTGACATAATTTTATATATGATGTCTTTTGTTGTATGAAAATTTTTAAATGGACCAATCTACTCCTATTTTCCTTTATGGCTTTCTTTGACCTTGTTTAGAAATTATTTCATCACCCCAAAGTTGGAGAAATATTCTACAATGTTTTCTTCTAACATACATTTAAACCTTTTTTTTTTTTTTTTTTTACTGTTTGTTTATTTTTGAGAGAGAAAGAGACAGAGTGTGAGCAGGGGAGGGGCAGAGAGAGAGGGAGACACAGAATCCAAAGCAGGCTCCAGGCTCTGAGCTATCAGCACAGAGCCCGATGCAGGGCTCGAACTCGCAAACTGTGAGATCATGACCTGAGCTGAAGTCAGACACTTAAATGACTGATCCAGGCACCCTAACATGTATTTTAGATTTATCTGGACTTTATTCCAGTGAGTGCTGTTATGTATGAAAATTTCTTTTCAGATACAGTAATAGTTATTTAACCCAACATAATTTGATTAACTGTCCATTTTCGAACTAATTTGAAGTGTCACTTTTATCATAAACAAAGTTTTTATTTATATATACCTGGGTTTGTAGTTGGACATTGGTGAAGAGTCCCAGTTTCACCTTCTAAGAAAATTTAACATGTGACATTCAATCTTGCAAATTATCCACGAATGTTTTTTTAAAAATGTGGAGAAAGCACAGATACACAAAATTTAAAATGATAAAGGAGAAATAACCACATTAGAAGAACCATTAGAGATGACTAAAATGTATACAAATGAATTTGAAAACCTCGATAGAAATGAATAACTTTCTGGAAAGGTACCACGTTTACCAAAAGTGTCTCCAGAAGGTTAGGAAATCTAAAATCTCATTTTTGTTGAAGAAATAGAGAAAATTGTCAAAGAGCTACAATTCTACAAAAGCAATAGGACCAGATAGTGTTACAGGTGAATTTGTTAAAACCATTAAAGAGCAGATAATTCCTATGGCTTTCAAACAGTGTGGCCTTGGAAAAGAAATGAAACCACAAATCTTCTCTCTAAAAAAAGAATAACAAAAAATAAATCCCATTTCTAAATTTTGATGCAGTAATCCTAAATAAAATATTTGAGAACAGAATCTGAAAGAACATTGCATTAATAATATGGCCACGTGGAATTTAGTTCTGGAGAGCAAGAATGGTTCAAGATTAGGATATCTATGAATATAATTCATCAAACTAATAGTTGTTAGAAATTACTGATCCTCTCCATAAATGCTTAAAAAGCATCTGACAAAATTCAAAAACCATTTGACTTAAAAAAAAAAAAAAACACTCAGGAGGACAAGATAGATACTTCCTGAAGATGAATAAATAAATGTATCTCAACCCAAAGGCTGACGTTATTTCCATTAAAGTCAGAGACAAAGACAAGGATGCCCATTGTCAATGTACAGAAGGCATTGGCCAATGCAATTAGAAACAGGGGGGAAGATCAGAAGTAGGGAATTAAAAAGGAAGAGCTATAACTATTGCCATTTTCAGATGATGTGAAGACCTACAAGAATCAGATGAGAAAGTTCTGCAAACAATAAAAGTTTCGTAAGGTAGGAAGGAGGGCACAAAATTAATGCAAAGACCAACAACTTTGAGATCCACAAGCAATAACCACCTAGAAGTTATCATGGAGGTAAAAACTCTTCCAATGTCACAATAACACAATAAACTACTATCATTGGAGTCCCAGAAGAGAGGGTGGGGTTTAAAAAAAATAAGCATAATTTGAGGAGATAATGACTAAGAATTTCCCAAAATTGATGGAAGACATCAATCCATGGGTTCAAAAAACCCTGTGAATCCAAAGCAGGATAAATGATTATACCTAAAACACAGTAAAACAACCGATGTGAAATCGGAGTTTGTTGGGGGTGGTGAGTCCTCTGTGATCTTGTGCCATTTGAAGAGGGGAGGTTGGCCTCTTTTGATTGTCCTTGTAACTCATCTTTCAGCTCTCCCAAGTGATCTTCTGATTCTAAGACGTGGTCGGGTCTCTGAGTCTTTTTACACCACGTGCTTACTGAGAGGTGGCTGATGAACTTCTGGCTTCCTCTCTAGGTTGCCTTAGGACCCAGTGGCTCTCACCACTATGTCAATCCGCCTCCGCTCTCACTGATCCTGCACATCCTAATTCTCCAAACACCCTTTCCTAAGTCCATCCTATGGTTTCTGTGATGCGGTCACCGTTCTCCTGTGACAGCTATCCCTTGGCAATTCTCTGGCTCTCAGTTCAGTTGCCTTTACTGGTGAAGGGCATAGACTCTGTAACTAGATTATCTTTGTGTTCAAGCCCCGGGTCGATTCCTCGGGCAAGATGATTAACCTCTCTGTACTTCAGCTTTCACGATTGAAATGTGTAAACATGACCTAACATCATTTAGCTGTCGAAGAGGCATGATAAGATCATTTTTGCAAAGTGCTTAGAATTGTTCCTGGCATGTAGTAAATGTTAACTATTATTTTTCTAATGTTTGAGCAGGGCCGATAAATAACACCTCGTCTCCCCTTAATTAGCTTAACTAATTAAGATATGTGCATGGAGTAAAATGGAGGGAGGTCAAAATATCACTTTTGTTGCTGATAATGTATTATCGTGGGGTATGCTTTCTATCCCTGTGAAAGTGACTTCTTTAAAGAGAATCCCAGGGACGCCTGGGTGGCTCAGTCAGTTGAGCGTCTGACTTCAGCTCAGGATATGATCTTGCTGTTCGTGATTTCCAGCCCCACACTGGGCTCGCGACTGGCAACGCAGAGCCCGCTTCGGATCCTCTGTCCCCCCTCTCTCCGCCCCTCCCTCACTTGCACTTTCTCAAAAATAAGTAAACATTAAAACATAAATAAACATAGAGAATCCTAGAAGTAGAGGGACTTAACACAGTCACAGGTGGCAATGAACAGGGGCAGGCCTATCCCTGTAAAATTTAGAGTAAAGGTAGCCAAACTGATACTTTTGTGACCAGGGGATCTCTTCTTTCCCTGCTATCTTACAGCAATTATTGCCTGTGTACTTAATTTGGCAATGAATCCCGTGCAGCCCAGGGCCACCCAAGTTGGGGTGGTCAGATGTCGTCAGTGCTCCACTCCTATGCCATTATCACACTCGACCGTGTCCAGGCACACTGTTCACACTGATGGCATGCGGGTGTGCCCCCACCTCCAGGAGCCAGTCCCTATGCCTCTCTGTCGGAAGGCTGCCTCTAAGCACCTGTAACCTGCTTTGCCTTCCGGTAAGATAGCAGGAAATGCCTGGAAAATTAGGAGTCCCCTGCTACTCTCCTCCCTCCATCCAGGATGCCCCATTACCTATGACTGATGGATTGGAGGTATAAATACTCCAGCTCCCTTGCCTCTGACCTAGATGTCTTCAAAACTCCTGTAGGATTGAACCCAAGTTACCCCGAATGGGACTTCCGTTCATGGGCCCACTTGCCCACTCTCCAAATTACCTTTCCTTATATACAACTCCTCACGTGGGGAGCCCACCCTAAGACAGAAACCTGTTCTATTGTAGTCTAGTGCTGTTTGTATTTTTCCTTATTTTCAATTGTTTTCCTATGTTCAATGGTTGCAGCAAAGTGTTCCGTGGGGATGTGAGAAGGACCCTGACAGGGTGCAATTCTTATATTTCTTTATACTCCCCAGGGTATGTCATTTCATGCACAATAGGGACTAGACTTTTTTTTTTTTATCGCCTTCTCAATTGATCCTTAAAAACTGACATCGGGGAGTCTCAAACTCTGTGAAGAAACAAGTTGTTTGGAGAATGCACACATTTATCATGCAAAGGATATTATTTACAGTCATTAGAATGTTAAAGTCATTTTCTGAATATAAAAATATGTTACACACATTAATAAGATCTCAGGGAAAATTTAGGTTGACATGAATATTGTATGAAATTATTATATGGGCTCGAACAACTCAGTACATGCTCTTAGAGACGTTTTAATGTTGACGTTGCTTTTAAGAATTATTAACTGGTGAATAATTAAAATGTTGTCAGAATGGATTCAAGGCCAATTAGTTTGGTTGCAGATAAAAGGTCCTAAGAAATCCATGACTGCCAACAAGGGCAATTAGTGCGATTTATTTGCATGCTAAAAAAAAAAAAAAAAATTCAGCCTGGGTACCAAAATGTGCATTTTCTAGAATATAGCGATTTAGCTTCCGTGCCCTAATTGGAACTGTAACACTAACATAAATGAATCTAATCATGAGGTGCAGGAAACTAATGGCAGAGTAATAATATCTGATATTTGTACATGCTTTATTCCTTTTCAATTAATTTTACAGCTCTTTTATCTGGATTGCTGGACCTAAAACCTATTTATAACAGTTTCTACAGGTTCTAGTTTCCTTTACTTCGAATGGGTTGATTTATGAATTTTGAACAACCAATTTGACATTTTTATACCAAATAAGCGAGTGATTTGGCCAAACCAACTGCCTTGACCTGTTTTCCTGGTGACAAGCAGATACTCCTGGAGACGGTGTTGGTCAGTCTACGCCTTGGAGACCTGGGTCTCCAAGACTCAGGTTCAGAACATGTACTTGGGCTGCTACACAGCCCCAGCTCTTCATTCTACAAAGCACGGGGGCAGGGGCTGACCTTGTACTGGGCTGAGGGGGCTTTTATCATACTTTACTCCTTTGCTGCTTTATTCTATTTGTCCTTCTGCTCCAAGATCTGTCTTTATGCTCCTACTCTCCTAGGAGGAACTATCCGCCTTGGCGCTCTCATTCTGCCCCTCTGTGTCCCACCCACTGCTGATAGTAATGCACTCCATTCATGCCTTGCAATAGGGTCACATCACTCAAGATATACTCAGTTGTTCTGGGGTGAAAATTTTACTCCTGGAAAATATATTTGGCTAAATAAATATAGATGCTTTTTCTACCACTAATATTAGCAGTAATAGCAATCATAGTAATCCTTACACTCTGCCTCCTTGTATTTCAAAAACTATAGTCAAATGGTATCATAGGGCATTTAATAAAATCTGCAGATGTCTTTTGATTGTTAAATTAATCTAAAGCCCACAGAAATATTTACATTTCTTTAGCATTCAAGCAATTTGGGCAAATATCCAGCAAAAACAGTTTTTTTTGAAATAAGTCTAGGAAGTTTTCTATACATGTTAAAACTAGGTTTTCTCTTAATAAATTAGAGAGGCTCGTTGAGGATATATTGTGAACAATGGGGGCCCCAAAATACTTCAAGTAGAAATATTCTGATGTCTAAGAAAGAGTATTTGTTTTTGTGAGATTAAGAGGCAGTTTTAATTTTTAATATACACAGTAGCATGCGTATAACCTTTTATTATCTAGCCATTCTACCCCTGAACATTTAGCCCACTTCACGAATCGAGCAGATTCGTTGCTGGAGGGGAAGGGTGTGGGGGATGGGCAAAGGTGAAGGGGAGTAACAGGTACAGGCTTCCGGTTACGGAATAAAGTCATGGGCATGAAAGGTACAGAGTAGAGAATAGGTCGATGGGTTTCTAATAGTGCAGCGTGGGTAGATGGCAACTACACTTGTGAGCACAACAGAATGTATAGAGTTAACGAATCGAATCACCGTATTGTACACGTGAAACTAATGTAACATTGTGTGTCAACTATACTTCAATAAGCAAAGGAAAAAGGGGGGAAAAAGGTACTATCATAAGTGGAGAGACTTATTCACTGGTGACCTGAGGAGCAAAAATTGGCTCTCCTTTTTCCTGTGCAGGAATGGGGCAGCCTCATGGACGTAGCCTATTTTAGGGCTACACGAAGACATCTCGGTCAACTTGCCCACGTGGATCTTGAGCTGGAAAGAGAAGGTGTTTCTCAGGGCCAAGGAGAGATTTTGTGGAATAACTGAATACTCAAGATAAAGGTGCTCAGGAGATTTTTTTTTTCTTCCTCTTTGTGGCAGGGAAACATCAAGGTCACTATTTGGAACCTAAGCTATCACATAAAAAAAAAAAAAAAAAAGATGTTCCTCAGACAACATCAATCTATTTCCTTCTGTGCCCTAAAGACACCCACACTATTGCCCAAGTACACGTGAAAAACACTAGTCCGCCTCACAATTTATAACTTGCCCCATTTGTAACAAATATGAAGTCTCACTGGATGCGTCTTTTGGTTGTATTCCATTTTGACGAATCACTCAGAAGGCTGCCAGAGATAATAATCTCCCTTGAGGAAACAAACAGTTTGTATCATTGTTTTCCTCCCAAACTGAAACCCTGGATCATAACAGTGTGGTGCAATGCCCTTTCTGAACTCAATTCCTGGCATGAAATTTACCCCGTGTATTAGCGTAAAAGGGTTCTTTCTAGTCGTTTTCACATTGGTATAGAGCGCCTCTCATTAATATTTAGTTCTTTTGCCCCTTTGGAAGCATCAGTTGTTGGTCTGCACTGTGATGGGATGTCAGCCACTCTTAGATCAGGTCTAGACGGGGCAATCATACTGGCCAAGGTAAATTCAATATTCAATCGTTTAAGTGGATGACTGTGTACTTGGCAACCTGATGGACCGTGTGGTAGTTTGATTCAGATTTTGTCGTCGAGATAGACCAAGAAGCTTCGTCGACTATGTCATGATCTTTCAGACACAGCAGGAACTTGCTTCTACCTGGCCTTAACCAGCATTGAAGGAAAGACATCTCAAACGCTATTAGAGTGAATGGGCTGCGTCAGAATGTTGGGCTAATGGATTTTTAATGTTGGGCTAACCCACATAGACACACAGTCCTAAATAATAATCTCTCTCATTATGGAGAATTTACTCAAGTACCAGATGTGAACCAACTCAATACTTTCCATGTATTAACTCAGTGAACGCTTACAATCACCTTATGAGGTATCATTTGTATCCCTACTTCACAGATGGAGAAACAGACACGCAGAAGGAAAGTAACGTATCCAAAATCACACAGTAAGTGGCAGAGTCGGGATTGGAACCTTGTGTGGTTTTGCTTGCCTGTAAACACTGGTCTCGACCTCTCAAGGTGAAGTGGTCATCAAAACATTCACCTACCGCTTTTGGAAACGCTGGTAGTCTGCTAAAGTAAAGCTACGTGGTCCAGGTAACGAGCCCAGTTCTTGAGCTCCTTCCCCCCCACCCCCATATGTTTCATTTTCCAGGAGCTGAGTCGTTCGTCTTTTCTGTGCTGAGCAGTGGAGAAACAAGAGGTGGCCCGTTTTTTGGCACTGCTATCATCAGAAGGGGCCTTTCTGGTGAGGAAGTCACAGCTTTGAGAGGGAAAGTCTGACTTTTATAGGATCTGCACACGGGTACCACGGATACTGACCTCCCATTGCATGAAGCGTGGGAAACTAAGAGCACGTCCTGTACCATTCATTACATTCCCTCGCACCTCTGCTGGCAAATCAAGTGTTTTATTTTCCACTCAGGACCGCATTTTACTATTATGAGAATTATCTCTGAATTACTTTGAGCAACTCATCACCTGGAGACGTAGTTTCCTTATCTATGAAATGGGTGTAGAAATGTATAAATTGAATATTATGGCAAAAAAATCAACTGACAGACATCTAATTTTTTTAAGTAAGTTTATACACACACACACACACACACACACGTTTTTAGGTATGCACAGCATTCTGTAGCTGACTGATGCTACAGCATTTATTTATTTTTTTAATTTTTTTTTCCAACGTTTATTTATTTTTTGGGGGACAGAGAGAGACAGAGCATGAACGGGGGAGGGGCAGAGAGAGAGGGAGACACAGAATCAGAAACAGGCTCCAGGCTCTGAGCCATCAGCCCAGAGCCTGACACGGGGCTTGAACTCACAGACCGCGAGATCGTGACCTGGCTGAAGTCGGACGCTTAACCGACTGCGCCACCCAGGCGCCCCGATGATGCTACAGCATTTAAACAAATGCTTTCAGAAATGGAAACCCAGGGGTACCTGGATGGCTCAATTGGGTAAGTACCTGCCTCTCGATCTCAGCTCAGGTCTTGATCTCAGGGTGGTGAGTTCAAGCCCCATGTTGGGCTACACACTGGGCATGAAGCCTACTTACAAAAAGAAAAAGAAATGGAAATCCATGTCTTTGCTCATATGGTTTCTTATCTTAACAGTTGAATTTCTTGGCTTCGAGCCCTGCAATAAAATTCAGCTTCATTCTTCATGCCATATTTTTCATAGGATGTAGTTGTGTTTTCAACAGCAGTACACATTTTGGAATTTTATCTTCTCTCCGCACGCTTTTCAGAAAAGTGCAACCTCCTTGAGGCCAAGAAGTTTTGTTTAATTTATGCTCGATTTATCACAAACATCTGGCACATAGTAGAAGCCCAAGAGTTATTTATTGAACAAATGAATCTATAAATATACACACCCAGATTTGAGAGGGAATTCAACTATTTTAGCCGTTAGCCTTTGGACCCACAAGATTCTGGATTAGAATACCAGCTCAGTTTACCAAGTACGTGACCTGGGAGCAAATACTTAGGCTCTTTGAAATGCAATTTCCTCATTTGAAAATTGGGGACAATCTAATTCTAAGGCAGGTATGAAGATTAGTCAAGTCTGAAGGCAAAGTACCTGGCCTGTCCCAGCACCAGCTGAAGCCCCAGCTTCTGGGACGACTCAGTGCCTGCTCCCCACCTGCCCATGAACGCAAAGCACTTGTTCAGTTAACCTTTGCGTAACAAGCAGACAACGTCGATTTCATTTTGCCAATGGGAAGGAAAAGAGGCACGACTGGCTAAAGGCTGTTGAGAAGGCTGGCTCTCCTCACTCTAGGACACCCGGGGATGATTTGGGGAGTTTGAGGGAGGTGGTTATAGAAAGCCTCTTTAACAATCCCTTGGGTCTTTGTAGCAACCTCCAACGGTGAAGAAAGATACATGAGTTATCAGACAGTGGCTTGAACTTCTACCCATCTGGCAGGGGGTGGGACCGTGGGGATTGAAAGACCTAAGAGCAGGTGGCAACATGCCCGAGGACTTTAATATGTTATTTATAGCCCACCGGATTGGTCACAGTAATTTCCATTGCAACTTTCCTCTGGAATTCCTCGGGCTAGGAAACTGCTTCAAAGTCTCCTTTCTTAAAGAAAACAGAGACTGACCTTTTGCTGACAGTGCACTGGGCCGGTGAGGGTGGTGGCCGGGCAGCTGACTCTGGATAAACATCTCCATATCGTGGCCGGGGCTTCTGCCTTGCCTGCCCGCTCCTTGCTGTAGGGGATGCTGGGCCGGAGAGGGAGGATGTGCCCATATGTCGGCAAGACGGTCTTGCAGGTTCCAGGGCAGAGTCCCAGACTTAGCCAAAGAGAAGCACATATGTGCTGCATATTCAACTCCTACTGGGGTGGTGTGGTGTGGGGGAGGGGAACGCAGAGAGACCGATAACAGGAACCTTCGGATTGATGTTCCCAAGGCGAGCCGGCGTCGGCTGTCACCCCCATCGTGCCTGCACCAGCAGCCTGACTGCAAAGAAAGAGCAAACTGATGACTGTTGGCAGAACACTTCCGATTACTCGGTTTCCGCAAAACATGACTCTAGATGCTAGTGTTTGGTGTAACACTCTTCACTATCACTTCAAGGCCATTAATGCTCTACCAGCAGCACATTACCCGCGGAGCCATCTGCTTAGGAGCTCCTGGGTTTTGATTGTGACACATCTCAAAGGACACGCGAGAGCACGTTGAATAAAAATGTGAATCCGATGCCCCGATCGTGACCAAGGCCGTGAGGGTGACACGGTTCTTCCCTCCTGCCGTTACTCGGGCGCAACGGGCCACAGCTGGCACCTCAAGAACACAGTGGGGAGCCGGTGGAAGACACCAGGACTAGACAGAGCCAGGAGTGTGGGAGAGGTCAGCGGGCCCCATGGAGAGGGCAAGGGCCCTGCAGAGGATCCGGAAGAAGAGAGAAGTGCGCACCAGTCTGAAGTGTGGGCAGGCACTCGTATCAGCAGAAGTCTCACTCACGGATGAGGTGAGGCGGCCAGAGCCCAGGCCATCGGTTTCTGGACATTCACTTCCTTTACTGCAGGAGTCCAGCCAGCAGCTAGTGGTCTGAGTGACAAAAAGCGGCAGAGACTGAAAGGTGCTGGGCCAGACAGAGGTGGACTGTGGGTTCTGTGAGGCAAGACTTACGTTTCTTTTGTCTACATCTGTCTCCGATACCAGGGACAGTGCCTGATATGAACGTGCACCTCATAAATATTTGTCAAGTGAGCAAATAAATGAAAATAAAGCAAAAGCCATGCCTCCCAGAATGAGCTAGTTCGGGGCTGGGCCGGCAGGCCAGGATTAGGTAGGGGTACAGGCGCTTAGGATAACGATAGCCCCTAAGTCTAAAGGAACAGAACCAATGAAGTCCAAACCCCACCAGTGGATGGGCGGAAGTTCAAAGACTATATCCTGTCATGGCCAGACTAACTCAGGAACCGCCCAAGGGCAAGGCCTTTAGTTAGAGGAGGCCATCTCGTGACCCCATCCCCAGATGCTGACAGAGATTGATGTCCACAGGTGAGCCATAGAAGTGATCTCCTGAAGCAGGAGGCGATCTCCTGACAGGTTTCTCCGGTCCTTATATGACATCCTTATGTGACTACGGCTCCCCCACGGAGGACACAGGCACTCAGGTTCCACATTACAGTGTGACCGACTTAGAGAATTTGAAGACTGGAAGGGGTTTTGAAGACCAATTAATCCAACCACCTGGTTATACAGATGAGGACATTGGGACCAAAAGGAGATTAATGACTTGTAGGACAGAGTCCCAAGTCTTTTCTCTTTTATTCTGTTTTTCATCTTTGTGTGGTTTTTGTTTTGTTATGTGTCCCTGATTGAAGCTACCAAGGAAGCTATTTTTGTAATATCATCATCTCAAGTACACACGGCAGAATTCTACGGACAGTCTCAAATACAGCTGTTGGCTGATTGACGGAATGAGTGAGCAAATAAAGAAAAGGATACATTTTTTTTTTAAAGGGCAAACGAGTTGTTTTGAAATTCCGGTTCCCTGCCTAACGAAAAAGCTACTGAGGACTCCGTGTAGTGGCTTCCGTTTTCTTTCTTTCTTTTTTGTTTTTTTGTTTTTTGGCTCCTCTTTTCAAGTGTGTCCAGTCTTCAGGATTCAGAGGACAAGTTATATTTCAGGTAACACCACCACTGCTCCAGGGCCTGGTAATAGAAACAGTAGAGATGGCCCTGGGGGTTTATTATCTCTCAAGACTGCAGATTCAAGCCCAGACAGGAAAGGCCTTTCTGTCTTAATTTACAGGGGCCATAAACCAGAAAAATCACAGTTTGTTCTTTTTGTTGTTGTGGTTGTTGTTGTTTTTCATATCTAAAACTCTGTGATTTTATTCATTTAGTCAGTTTTTGAAAATTACATGGCATAATTTAAAAAATGAAAGCATGCCCTTAATATTCTTTTTTAGCCCTACAGTTACTATGTGTAAATGAGACGGATGTTTTGTGAATGATAACTTCATCTCTATGAAATTTTGTTGTTTTACAAGTTATCCTGTTACATTTAATTAATAGGGGTGGGGGGATGGACTAAATGGGTGAGGGGCATTGAGGAAGACACTTGTTGGGATGAGCACGGGGTGTTATACATAGGGGATGGATGAATCACTGGAATCTGCTCCTGAAGTCATTATTGCGCTATTTGCTAACTAGCTTGGGTGTAAATTAGTCCCCATCAAAACTGCACCAACATTCTTCTCGAAGCTAGAACAAGCAAGCCTAAAATTTGTATGGAACCACAAAAGACCCCGAATAGCCAAAGTAATGTTGAAGAAGAAGACCAAAGCGGGAGGCATCACAATCCCAGACTTTAGCCTCTACTACAAAGCTGTCATCATCAAGACAGCACGGTATTGGCACAAAAACAGACACATAAGCCAGTGGAATAGAATAGAGACTCCAGAATTGGACCCACAAATGTATGGCCAACTAATCTTTGACAAAGCAGGAAAGAATATCCAGTGGAAAAAAGACAGTCTCTTTAACAAATGGTGCTGGGAGAACTGGGCAGCAACATGCAGAAGAGTGAAACTAGATCACTTTCTTACACCATTCACAAAAATAAACTCAAAATGGATGAAGGACCTGAATGTGAGACAGGAAACCATCAAAACCCTAGAGGAGAAAGCAGGAAGAAACCTCTCTGACCTCAGCCACAGCAATTTCTTGCTCAACACATCTCTGAATTAAAAGCAAAAATGAACTATTGGGACCTCATCAAGATAAAAAAACTTCTGCACTGCAAAGGAAACAATCAACAAAACTAAAAGGCAACCGACAGAATGGGAAAAGATATTTGCAAATGACATACTGGATAAAGGGCTAGTATCCAGAATCTATAAAGAACTCACTGGGGCGCCTGGGTGGTGCAGTCGGTTGAGTGTCCGACTTCAGCCAGGTCACGATCTCGCGGTCCGGGAGTTTGAGCCCCGCGTCAGGCTCTGGGCTGATGGCTCAGAGCCTGGAGCCTGTTTCTGATTCTGTGTCTCCCTCTCTCTCTGCCCCTCCCCCGTTCGTGCTCTGTCTCTCTCTGTCCCAAAAATAAATAAACGTTAAAAAAAAAAAACTCACTGAACTCCACACCCAAAAAACAAATAATCCAGTGAAGAAATGGGCAGAAGACATGAATAGACACTTTTCCAAAGAAGACGTCCAGATGGCCAACAGACACATGAAAAGATGCTCAACGTCACTCCTCATCAGGGAAATACAAATCAAAACCACACTGAGATACCACCTCATGCCAGTCGAAGTGGCTAAAATGAACAAATCTCCAGAGTAGCTGGAGAGGATGTGGAGAAACGGGAACCCTCTTGCACTGTTGGTGGGAATGCAAACTGGTGCAGCCGCTCTGGAAAACAGTGTGGAGTTTCCTCAAAAAATTAAAAATAGAGGGGCGCCTGGGTGGCGCAGTCGGTTAAGCATCCGACTTCAGCCAGGTCACGATCTCGCGGTCCGGGAGTTCAAGCCCCGCGTCAGGCTCTGGGCTGATGGCTCAGAGCCTGGAGCCTGTTTCCGATTCTGTGTCTCCCTCTCTCTCTGCCCCTCCCCCGTTCATGCTCTGTCTCTCTCTGTCCCAAAAATAAATAAACGTTGAAAAAAAAATTTTTTTTTTTAAAATTAAAAATAGATTTACCCTAATGACCCAGCAATAGCACTGCTAGGAATTTACCCAAGGGACACAGGAGTGCTGAAGCATAGGGGCACTTGTACCCCAATGTTTATAGCAGCACTTTCAACAACAGCCAAATTATGGAAAGAGCCTAAATGTCCATCAACTGATGAATGGATAAAGAAATTGTGGTTTATATATACAATGGAATACTACTTGGCAATGAGAAAGAATGAAACATGGCCTTTTGTAGCAACGTGGATGGAACTGGAGAGTGTTATGCTAAGTGAAATAAGTCATACAGAGAAAGACAGATACCATGTGTTTTCACTCATATGTGGATCCTGAGAAACATAACAGAAGACCAGGGGGGAGCGGAAGGGGGAAAAAAAGTTACAAACAGAGAGGGAGGGAGGCAAACCATAAGAAACTCTTAAATACTGAGAACAAATTGAGGGTTGATGGGGGGTGGGGGAGAGGGGAAAGTGGGTGATGGGCATTGAGGAGAGCACCTGTGGGGATGAGCACTGGGTGTTGTATGGAAACCAATTTGACAATAAATATATATATTATATATATACATATATATATATATATTTGTTGTTGTTGGAGGGGCAGGGCAGATGGCGTATAAAGTGGGTGAAAGTGGTCAAAAGGTACAAACTTTCAGTTACAAAATAAATGAGTCCTGGGGATGTCATGTACACCATGGTGACTATAGTTAATCATACTGCATTGCGCATTTGAAAGGTGCTAAGAGAGTATATTTTAAAAGTCCTCATCAAACAAAAAATGTCACTATGCATGGTGACAGATAATAACGACTTTCTGTGATGATCACTTCGCAGTATGAATCATTATGCTGCACACCAGAAATTAATATGATTTTATATTTCAATTATACCTCAATTTAAAAAAATAGTCAATTCCAGGGGCATCTGGGTGGCTCAGTCTGTTGAGCGTCTGACTTCCGCTCAGGTCATGATCTCGTGGCTCGTGAGTTTGAGTCCCCGCATCACGCTCTGTGCTGATAGCTCAGAGCCAGAAGCCTGCTTCAAAGTCTGTGTGTGTCTCCCTCTCTCTCTGCTCCTCCCCAACTCACACTTTGTCTCTCTCTCCAAGATAAATAAACATAAAAATTTTTTTTTAAAAAATAGTCAATTCCAATGGAGGTTTCTCAAAAAACTAAAAATAGAACTACCCTACAACCCAGAAATTGCACTAAGTATTTATCCGAAGGATACAGGAGTGCTGTTTCAAAGGAGCATATGCACCCCAATGTTTAAAGCAGCATTATCAACAATAGCCAAAGTATGGAAAGAGCTCAAATGTCCATCGACCGATGAATGGATAAAGAAGATGTGCCATATATATAGACAATGGAGTATTACTCGGCAATCAAAAAGAATGAAATCTTGCCATCTGCAACAACGTGGATGGAACTATAATAATAATAACAATAATATTAAAAGAAGTATCCAATATAAAAAAAATAGTCAATTCCAATGTTGAAAGAAGGTAAACCACACGCGCGCACACACACACACACACACACACACAAAACCCTCAAATTCTTCTTCAAAATAGTTGTTTTCAAGTGGAAGCTCCACGTTTAGGACAGAAAGTCTAGCACAGTGGCCACACTGGCTAACAGTCTTCAGCACACTGGCTTGAAACCAGGAGGGCACATTCTGGTGCACTGAGGAGCCCTTGAAAAGTACATGCCCAGGCCCAACTCTAAACATAATTCAAGGATGGGCCCTAAGCATATTTATTTTGAAAAAGCTCCCCAAGGGATTTTGCAATGTATAGATACATATATCTATAATTAGGATATACATCTGTTTATCCCCTAATTAACTAACAACCACGTTAGAGGAAAAGAACAAATTATCAGAGAGTAACCCCTCAGCACCTGTCTCAGGGAAAGTGAAATTTCCTCTGGAGTTTCAGTTTTGAATAATCTCTACTCACTCATGCTGCCCCCTACCTCTCTCCGTATCCAAATAGTCAACTTCCACCCTTCACTCTGCTCTCCCCGAAGGATCTCTTAAAGCCATTCACGCTACACTGTAGATAACTGGTAAGGCTTAACGCTTACTCCCACTGTGGGACGAGTTGAATTTTTTATTTTTTTTAAAAGATTTTTTTTAAGTAGTCTCTACACCCCACGTGGGGAATTAAACTGACAACCTCAAGATCAAGCGTCGCATCAACCAACTGAGCCAGCCAGGCACCCCCCTTTTTTTTAAATAGTGTCAATCCAGGAGTGACATCCATTGACTAAAGCAGGGTCCCTGAACCTCAGCACTGCTGACATAATGGGCTAGGTAAGTCATCATCGTAGGGGCCACCGTGGGTGCTATGGGATACTTAGCAGCATTCCTGGCCTCTACACACTAGATAACACTGTCATTCTCCTGAGCTGCGACAATCGAAATCTCCAGAAATCGCCAAATATCGCTTGGAGGACAAACTTGCCCTGACTTGAGAATCACTGGGCTAGAGAAAGATCCAATATGGTGTATCAGTAGGTACTGGGGTGGTTAGCGCACAAAGATAGACCCAAAAGAGTTGAGAAGTCGGGGAGGCCATGATGACCTATGAAATCTGGAGAAGTCCATATGCAGCACAACCTGTATGACCTGGAATAAGAAGAGGAGGGTATTATTGCCTTCACTCATTGTTGTCCTCTGCAGAGTTCTCTGAATTTCAACCATGGTCAAAGGATAGGAAAGACTCTAATTATGGAATTTTAGGCCTGCGTTAGTTAGTTCATGGTCAAAGTGTTTGAACAATTAGACAGACTTTCCTGGTGTTTCCCAAATTCGCACCTTCACCTACAAGGAGAAATGGCCCTGAGGAAGCACACCCTGGTCAGAAGAGAGGCACCAGAGACAGCCTGGGCAAATTCCAGGAGTCAGGTCACTGAGGGCTGCTCAGTCCCCCGTGCTGTCACAATTCTCCAGAGCCTTGTGACATGGGCAAAGGACAGCCCTGGCGCTCTAAAGGAACCTTCCTTTAGAACCAGCTACAGTTTAGGGGTGCCTGAGTGGCTCAGTTGGTTGAGTGTCTGACTCTTGATTTCGGCTCAGGTCATGATCTCAGGGTTGTGGGATCGAGCCCTGCATCAGGCCCTGCACTGAGCACGGAGCCTGCTTGAGATTCTCTCTCTCTCTCTCTCTCTCTCTCAAAAACAAAAACAAAATAAAAACAGAAAAACAACAACAACAAAAAAACCAAAAACAAAAAGCAAAAAAACCCCAAAACCCCAGAAAAAAAAAACCAGCCACAGTTTAGAAATAGTATTGCTGTTTGCTGTGAAACAATAAAAAATCAAGTACCCAGAGGGTACCTTGCCTACAGGCCAAGGAGGCCTCCACTGGGAGACATTTCTGAACTCTGCAGTTGTGTGAAGGAATGGCGTAAATGCTGTGGCTAATTTTTAACTCCCCCGTTAAGTTAATGGGGACTGAATCAGAGACCGTGTTTCTATGGCGTCAGGCAATATTCCTATTCAGGCTGGGGTGTCACCTGACAGGTACCAGGTGAGTAATGCCCTGGGCAGTGGCACCATTGTAGCCCTCGGCCACGTCCCCCCAGGGCCCCGTTTTAATTACACCAGGATCCAGTGTTTCACACTTGTCCTGCGTGACTGTTCCTTCCAGCTACTTTCCCATTGTTCTACCTTTCTCTTGGTTGGCAGCACAGGGACTACCATTTCGCAGTATTGACTCACTGCCATGGTCTCCATTTGATGTGCGATGATGTCACAGCCGATGAGGACTAGAGGTCTCCTTTTACTCGGATTACAGCCGGCTACAGTTCCCTTTTCACACTCGACAATACAGCTAATGCTCACAGCGATCCGTTCTCTTTCACTTGGGTCCCGCCTTGGACTGGACGTGTGATTTTCAGTTGATCACAGGGCAGGGGCCGATCAGAAATGAAAACTGGGGTGTCCGGGATCAATGGCGGGCCTCCAGGGGAAGGTTCAGTTCATTATCAGAGAGCCTCCACAGGCACAGGCAGTAAAAATGACTGCTAGATGATGATAAATCCTATGTCTTTTACACACAGAAAGGAAACCTTTTAAAATAAAGTATGGAGCACCTGAGTGGCTCAGCTGGTTGAGCATCCAACTCTTGATTTCGGCTCAGGTCATGATCCCAGGGTCATGGGATCGAGCCCTGCATCAGGCTCCTCCCTGAGGGTGGAGCCTGCTTAAGATTCTCTTTCTCTCTCTCTCTCCCTCTGCTCCATTCCGAGACTCGATTCCTCTGTCTCTCCCTCCCCCTCTCTCTCAAACAAAGAAATGTAAGCAAACAAGCATCAAAACCATCTGTCACCCTACCCCACAGAGCTAACCACTGTCAACATTTTCACTTATATCTGAGACTTCATTCCATACATGTGTGTAACAGGGCTGTGGGTCCGTAAGTGGAGGTAAGATATGTGAACATCTCACCCTCAACCAGACGTAGATTAGTATGTTTTCTTATCCACATGCACAGGGACTTCAGCGTTCTGAGTGAGGGAAGACAGAAGACATTATTCATGTTTACCTGGGGGAGAGAGATGAGGCTCTCCTGGGTCCTTCTGAGTGATTTTGAGCCACCGTAGAAAAAGGGGTTAGATATAATCCGTTCTGAAGGAACTAATTCCCACGAGACCCTGGGACTCAGACCAAAACCAGCCTTGCTCTGGTAGCCTAGTTGGCAAAGAAGGACACAGAATAGAGGGGAGGCCCTTTCTTCCCGAGTCCACCACGACACTGAGGTTTCAGGCACAAGAGGGATTGCCCTTTGGACGTCTCCACCGGGACTACTCCCAGGCACCTCCCATTCTACGTGTCTCAGATCGAACTCAGCAAATGTGTTCTCCTTGCTGTGTTCCTGGCCTGTGAGTGTCACCACGACCACCTACTGCATTAGCCACCCACTTGGGGCTCTTCCTAGCCTTTTCCCCCACTCTGAACCTCCATAGCCCATCATCAATCATCAGGCCCTACTGAATCAACACTCCAATTATCTCCTGAATTCATCCCCCACTGCCACTGTCCTTGTTTAGGACAGCATCTGGATTTTCCACAGCTTCCTGGAAGGTCCAGTAGCCTCTTGTCTCAGCCATCCTCAGCTCAACCTCCCCAGCACTATTGGAGTGATCCTTGTAATGCAACAATGGAACCATGTTGCTCCACTGCTCTAACGGTGGCAATGGCACCTCATTCCTCCATGTGCTTGGCATACGTGACTCTTCGTGCCATACTTTCCTGTGTGGCCTTACAATTTTGCCTCAGTCTACCACCATATCCTACTTACTCCTCATGCTTCGTAATGTCAAACCAGATTTGCTCCCCAATCATGCCATATTTTCTCTTTCTTCTCTCCCTCTCTCTCATCTGTTCCTTCCCCTGCTAGTCCTCCCCCAAAACTACGTGCTTTTCAATTTTCTTTTCAAGGATTTCTCACCTTTCAAACCTCCTCTAGCTCTTCCAAGGATTTTAAGGATTCCCTTCTCCTGTGTTCTCGTGGTACCTTGTTCATAAATTCATTACAGTTCCTTGACATTCTACTGTCACCATGGGTTGGCCGGCTTATGTCCCACTAACTTATAAACCCCCTTGAGAAGAGGGACATGCCTTTTGATCTTGAAGTCTGTACATTTAGGATTGTGATTAGCACATGAGGCACTCAGTAAGTATTATATATAATATGAATTAATAAGCCCAAATCTTTACCTTGTCTTTAACCATTCATCTTCGTGTGAATTCACACATCAGCATACGGCAGATCTTGCATCATCTGTTAACCCAACATGATGGGAAGACTCAGGAAAATGAAAAACACAAGCTGCAGAGTGAGACCTCCCTGAGTTCAAATCTGGGTGCCATAATTTATTAGCCATGTGACGGCAGACCCACATGAGCTTCTGTTTTCTACTACCTGAAGCGCAGCTTTGTAATCATATTCTTGGCTCATCCATCTCTGCAGCCCAGCTCCACATTTAAGTGCCACTCCCAAAATACACCATGTTTCTCTCCCTTTCTTTTAAATGGGGGACATTATTAAATGTGTCACAAGGCCATTGGGAGGATAAAATGATATATTTTATGTAAGGCATTCAGCATACACCTGACATGAAGGGCTTGCTCAAGAAATGATGATTATTTCTTTCCTTTTTAGATTTTATTTTTCTGCTGTGTCATCCAACCACTGGTATAATTGTTCCTGACATTTTTAGTATCAAAGACCCTCTTAAGAGTCTTTGCATATAGACACAAATTATATACGCAATTGCACGGGCTTCAAGGAACTCCCAGAACAGTGTCATGGAATCCATGGTGATATCCCATGTTGATAGAAGGTGGAGAAAGTAAGAAAGATGTACCACTCTAGTTGTATTTTGCTTTAACAGAAATCTGGGATGTAGTCCTAAATTGTCAATAACAAGGAGAAAGACCACAGATGCATCTGAATTTCTTAACGTGTCTGGCAAAATGCCATCAGACTAAAATACTATGGTGGGGAGGGGGTGGGGGGGCAGGGAGTTGAGAGGTTTGAAAAATTTGGCCCAGAAATTTATCCTAACTTTTTTTGTTTAATGTTTATTTTTGAGTTGGGGAGGGGCAGAGAGAGAGGGAGACACAGAATCCGAAGCAGGCTCCAGGCTCTGAGCTATCAGCATGAAGCCCTATGCAGGGCTAGAACCCACGAACCGTGAGATCATGATCTGAGCCGAAGTCCGATGCTTCACCAACTGAGCCACCCAGGTGCCCCTATCCTAACTTTCTACTGGATCCTATTTGCTCCTCTGTTGTAAACTGGCTGGTGGTTTTCAAGATGGATAAAGTCAACAGGAATTTGTATGCCTACAGTTACCTCAATCGGCACTATCAAATCATGCAATACGGGAACGTTTTTAGTTAAAATATGTCCCTGAAACCTCACAGAAAAGCCTGGAGTCTTTCTCACTTACAACGGAGAAGAAATCACACACAGTAAAGTGTGTTACCGAGAGATAACACACATATTAAAGGAATCCAGAAAAACTGGGCATTACTCCCATCTCCTCCTGTCAGCTGGAAATGGTCCACTCCCAGTGTCTGGAAATGGCACTGACAATGTGGTGAACAAAACTTAATCAGCGTTCATATTTCTAATACAACTTATCAGGCACCAGTTGTTGTTGGGTTTTTTTTAACGTTTATTCATTTTTGAGAGACAGAGAGAGACATAGCGTGAGCGGGGCAGGGGCAGAGAGAGAGAGGGAGACACAGAATCCAAAGCAGGCTCCAGGCTCTGAGCTGTCAGCACGGAACCCGACGCGGGGCTGGAACCCATGAACCGAGAGATCACGACCTGAGCTGAAGTCAGACACTTAACTGACTGAGCCACCCAGGTGCCCAGAGGCACCAGTGTGTTTTGTGTCCATAGGGGAATATAGAGTTTTTCTTTCTAAATGAATTAATCCCTTACAATAAATGAAATGCACTAGGGGGCCTCTTGATAGATTAGATTATGACAATGAAATGTATAAAAAGTAAGAATCCTTCTCTTGTGTTAGTAATCACCCAGTAATTTGAATATTTTATATGTTTGGATTTTGGCATTTAAGATACATTAATAGAAGTATAACCATACAATGTTTGAAGTAATCTGTAATGCACTTAATTTTTCATACTAATTCGGAAAGAGGTGTTCAAGGGAGACCTCCCTTGAACTGAGCCTCATTTGGCCTGGAATTAATATTTTAATCAAGCAGAAATGAGCTCCTCCAGGAGTGGCAACCATGCCTGTCAACACACAGCATTTTCTAGGTAACCATCCCAGCCATAGTCTGTCAGGGTTGGGAAAAATCAACACGGGGTTCATGGCCTGAAAGTAACAAAATGTTCAACCCTCCATTCATCCTTGGCCACTGTGGTGGAGACTGCTCACTGCTTCCCAATATACATTCTTTTCCTTTATGGGAACCCCTTCCCAAGTGTCGATAGGGCACATGGCTGACCGGCAGAACACCACAATTCTCAGCCTCCTCGTAGCTACATCTGACCTGTGCCCAACTTCCGACCAATGGGATGTGAGGAGCAGGGGTCTGTGTACCTTCCCTGCTACCATCACATCCTTAAAATAAATGTGATTCAGTTCTCATTCCCATTTTTTTTTCATTCCCAGGGATTAGAATGAAGGCGAGTATAAACCAGCTTTGACCACTGGGCACTACAATGGCATCCTGGATGGGGGTTGCTGAGCAAACAGATAAAAGGAACCTGGGTCCTTGCACTCTGGAGAGGCACGACCACCTCCAACTTGGAATGCTTGCTGATCTCTGCTGTGTTGTGAGAAAGAACCAAACGTCCTTCCCATGTAAGTCGCTGCATTTGAACTTCTTCGTTATAGCAGCCTACTTTGTACCCTGACTGAGTCACAGTCCCCATTTTGGTGATACATGGTATGCTAGGTAGATGGTTCCCAATGGCCCCTGCCTCCTGCTATGCACACCTGTGTGCAATCCCCTTCTGTTGAAAGTGGGCTTGCTTAGCGACTCTCTTCTAACCAACAGAATATGGCAAAGGTGATGGGATGTCACTTGCATGATTAAGTTCCAGAATGTTTTAACTTCCCTCTTGCTGGCAGATTCTGTCCTTTGCTGGCTTCAGTGATGCAAGCTGCCATGTTGGGGAGGCCCTCGAGGCATGAAACTGAAGGTGGCCGCTGGCCAACAGCCAGCAAGAAACTGAGACCCTCAGTCCAACAACCCGCAAGGACATCGATTTTGCCAAAAACCCTGAGAGCTCGAAAGAGATCCTTTCCTAGTCCAGCCTCCATATGACTGCATGCCAGCCGACACCTCGAAAGCAGTCTGTGAGAGACCCTGAAGGACTCCGGCAGGAGCAAAGCCGTGCCTGGATTCCTGACCCACAGAACCTCTGAGACAGTAACTGCGCATTGTTTTAAGTTTGGTGTTAATTTGTTATGCAGTCATAGTTAACTCATGCCACATAGACATAACTTTACTTTGGTCCAATGATAGGTCACAGACATAGTGTGTTGAGGTCAGAAAATTAATTTTAAAATATCGGACAAAAGAGGTGAGCTAGACGCTCATGTTGGCTGTCCCAGGGCATTTCGTTGTTTGGTGTGGTCACTGACTTCCAGGCCATGATCCTCTGCTTTGGAGGTCTGGAGACTTGATTTATTGGCAAGCCCGCGGTTGTTTGGGCTCAGGGGAGTTTAATTGGCTGAACAAACTCCCAAGAGAGTTATATCCAGATCAGAATGCTAATTTGCTAATTTACCTTGAAGAATAAAACTGCCAAGTGGATCAGATAAATTACATCTTTATAAGCTGGAGTTTTTCAGTTTAATGCTTTCTTTTCTCCTTCTAACGTCTTCCCAGAAAAAAAATCTCAAACAAATGCACATACATTTTTATATGTATACGTAACAGATAGATTAGAGATAGAGCTAAAGATATATCTTACACATTTCCGCATTCAGACCAAACTTCTGTGAGTGCAAGCGTTGTTCTCCTGATATGTTGATGCCATTGATTAGGTCACAGCTTGCTTCCACAATCAGCCAAGACTTGGTTAGATTTCTCCATCTGGTAAACCTGCTGGAGTCTCGTAGACACCTGGAAGCCCAGGTGAGCAGGTATCTTCCCACCTGGCCCCATTCCCTGGCGCAAGACTCAGCTCCAAGGATAGACTTCTCATCCACATTCCTTTGGGGTCCTGGGACAAAGCTGCTGAGGGCTTACTGGACCACGGCAACTCATGCCATCCATCTGTGGCCCCCTCGATGCCCACGCCTGCACTGGCCTTCTATTTGCTCCCACCCACTGCTTACAGACAATGACTCCTTGGCCCACTGCATCGGGTTCCTCTTGTGCCCCACCTCGCATTCTTTCTGCCCACCTTTTACTGTAGCCACTGCTGGGACAACCAACTTCAGGCAGGTGGAAACCTGATGGCACGTTGCCTCAGCTGTACTTTGTTGTCTTTTGATTTCACCTGGGGCTTTTTGGAGGCCTTAGTGGAGGACACCTGCAGAAACCTGTTTGGCACTCACACTGGAGCGGCCTCCGCAAGAGGGAGGTCAGACCCCATAAGGGCGCCCTTGACTGATGGAGGAAGACGCCATAGGAAGCATTCTGAGGTTCATTCCGCATGGCTTCTCGGAAGTTTCGAAGGCAAGATCAAGCCCTTCTCACCCACAGTGGTGACCACTCAGGAGCATCCCCTTACGTTGGTTTTCCCTACTCTTTGCTTACCCTCCTCCCTCCCCACTCCCACTCCCTTGGATTGCTTCCCCAAATCCACTAACTGCATGCAAGCCCTTAAGTCTGGCTCTGCTTTCTGAGAAGTCTGGCTAAGCTCATCCCAGAGGCTCATTTTATCTGGGCTATCTTTCTCTGATGCCATCATTTAGTGACTTCCCAGTCAGTGGTTCGTGAATGACCCTGACCTCTAGCTCTGCCCCTCCAGTGCTACCGTTGCCATTGTCCCACACAATGAGAATGACCCGTCTACTGCCTGAGCATTACATATTGCTTTGATCTTCTCTAAATGGCCTCCATTCCACTTCAACATCCCCACTGGAAAGTGATATTACTCTCCACTGCTCCATTTCTGAACCCGTAAACATCAGTATTCCATCCTTATATAGTTGACCCTTGAACAATGGCAAGGGTAGTTTGAGCTGCGTGGGTATATATATATATGTACATATATATTAAAATATATATAAATAAAATATATTAAATATATATAAAATATATATTTAATATATGTTATATATTAAATATATATTAAATATATATTAAAATATATACATGTATGTGTATGTATATATATGTATATATTTTTTAATTTTTCTTTCAATGTTTATTTATTTTTGGGACAGAGAGAGACAGAGCATGAACGGGGGAGGGGCAGAGAGAGAGGGAGACACAGAATCAGAAACAGGCTCCAGGCTCTGAGCCATCAGCCCAGAGCCCGACGCGGGGCTCGAACTCACGGACCGCGAGATCGTGACCTGGCTGAAGTCGGACGCTTAACCGACCGCGCCACCCAGGCGCCCCTATATTTTTTTTTTAATAGAGTATGGTGCTGTAACTATGTTTTCTCTTCTTTATGATTCTCTTAACATTTTCTTTTTCCTAGCTTCCTGTATTGTAAGAATATGATATAAAACTCATATAACACAAAATATGTCTTAATCGACTATTTATGTAATCAGTAAAGCTTTCCAGTCAACAGTAGGCTATTAGCAGTTAAGTTTTTTGGGAGTCAAAAGTTATAGGCAGATTTTGGGCGGCACAGAGAGGGTGGTGGTCAGCACCCCTGATCCCTGTGTTGTCCAACAGTCAACAGTACATTCACCTCTCCCTCTTTGTTCTGTTTCTTCTTCTTAACCCCATTCTCCAATCTTTGAGCCTCATTGAGGCCCCTAGTTCTTTGACCAGGCTATTTTCATTCCCTTTGAGTTTCACTCCTTTCCCTATCCATTCTAAAATCCATACCTCATTACTTCAGTAACTCTCCAAGAGGACTCTTGGCTTTTTGGCTCTTATATCTTTTGCTTTCTGAAATTTATTTTTTAATCATCCAAATCATGCAATGATTCCATTCATAATCAAGCAGCTGAGCTCTGCTGCCCCAAAGCAAACCATCAGACAGAATGGTGCCACTCTAGATATAGTGCCCAAATTCAGCCGGACATTACTCAGCGCCCAGCCCTGTCCAGTTATGTGTCCTGCTTCCATGAGATCTTAACACACTGTGCATTTGACATCATTCAACACATATCATCCACCGTAGAGTTGATGAGCACCTATTGCACGACCCGTGTTGCATTAAGTGTTAGGGAGAGAATTTGAAGGACAAAGATGATCCACGCCCTTTATGATGTTTATATTGTACTCGAATCATTGTGCTGTACTTGGCTGTCTCCATTACTAGAGCGACCTGGTCTCATTTATATTTTTGCTCCAAAGTATATGGCACATAGTAGGGGCTCTATATATTTTTGCTGTGTAAATGAGCAAATGAATGACAAAGATAACAACTGTAAATAAGCCTATCCACGGTATCCAAATTTTCCTATTCAGCACTCCAAGGCCAATCCGTTGTCACCGTGACTATAAGGTGCACGAGAAGTATTTATTGTCACTCTCCCTTCAGAAATCAAGTATTTAAAAACCTGTGCAGATGTTTATGACACACCATACCTGAGACAGTTCGTGTACCCTCATAGAATTTGTGGGGCTTCCCCAACCATGTCTGCTAAGTTTGTATATTTTTGTCTCTAGCCCCATGCCTTCCTGAGGGTCTTTTCTGGTTTGCTGCTCTCTATCTGCTCTAGACATCAAGTCCTGGGTTGGGATGGTGAGCGCTGGAATATCTAGGAACCATGTAAGTTAGCATCCAGTTGGTAACCTCCCTGGGCAAATGGACCAACAAATCAGGGGGGAGGCATAGCAAGAGGAGGGGCTTGAGATGGACTCTGCTCATTAACAGCAAACTCCCTTCCTTCAAACTTCAGCCTTCTATGTCCAAAATGCTTTTATTTCAGAGTCTTTTTACCTAATTACTACACTGGTGTGGTAATTGGGCACATGGCCCCAGAAAGCCTGGGCGAATAGCAGTAATCAGGCAATAGGGGGCAAGGGAAAAAAGGGCAAAGAGAAACGATTTCCCCTGATACGAACCATCACCTCCTCAGCGAGCCTCACCCGGCCACTCATCATTTTAACCCACTGCCTTCCAGCTCTGGGTTGTAATAACGCCCTTTACCTCTCTCCCTATCACAGGAACCTATTGTTTTTCTTTGTACATTTCCTAGACTGTGGGCACTCTGGAAATACATTTTTTTACATTTATTTTGTTTTAATTAATTTTATTTACTTATATTTGAGAGCGAAACAGACAGAGTGCAAGCAGGGCAGGGGCAGAGAGAGAGGGAGACACAGAATCCAAAGCAGGCTCCAGGCTCTGAGCCGTCAACAGAGTCCGACACGGGGCTCAAACCCACACACCGTGAGGTCACGACCTGAGGCGATGTCAGATGCTTAACCCACTGAGCCATCCAGGCACCCCTGAAAATACATTTTCTTAAGGGCTCCCAGGACATGGCTGTTACCAGTTATTCATCCCTCCTGTGTTATTTTTATCTCCAAATGCATAATAGTGAGATCCGGAAAAAAGATTTCAAACCCAATTTGTCACACGCCAGCATTTTGCTGTTATCTTGAAGGCTGGTCAAGAAATGCTCGGGAAAGTTATTAAAGTAAAATTAATTTATTTTGTATCAATAAAATACATATATTTTGTGAAACGATCCCTTTTTCCCGACAGGCATGGGATTAAGGTGAAGAACGTAAAGTTAAACCGTAATTGGATCGGGTTTCCCAACTTTAGAAAGTTGGTGTCACATGCCAAGGGGCACTTTTCAGATGCAAGCCTCTGACTCAGAAACTCTGGCTGCTCCAGGGAGCGAGGGACACAAAGTACAAGCATAGATTTCGGCTTAGATTTCAGCTGAACACACAGAAAAGGAAGGAAACCAAATTCACGGCAGAGGGTTACAAACCCGAGGGTGTGGGAACCAAACATGGAACTTTCCAGCCTCTTCCTGGCTATACCTGCCCTGCCCCACTCACACCCCATGTCACGGCCAAAGTGAGCTCCTTCCCTGACACTCCTCGAGCTGCCCCTACCGCCTCACCCCTGCACTGGCCGTCACCTCTGCTCAAAAGGCCTTCCCTCTTCCTTTCCCACACTTTCTCTATCGGTCCTGGATAAGTGAATGGAGAAACAGGTTAAGTGATTTTTAGAGCATTGTCCTATTTCACTCAGTACTTCCCTGCCCTCAGCACATTATATCCACATTGCTTAATTGCTCATCTCTCTCACTCGACCGACCGCAGACTCCTCAAAGTCAGGGACCATGTCCGTCTTGCTCACTGTCACAGCTCCAGCTCCCAGCCTCAAAGCTGGCTCGTGGTAGGAATGCAACTAATGTTTAGTGAATGAATGAACTTCTAGCCTCTCCGTCTACAGATGACTTATCCTTCTAAACTCAACAATTTTCTCACGTTTTTTTCCTGGACCCTTCTGTCTAACTTGGATTTAGGGATGCCGGTTCCAGCCATTCACCCAACTGTAGAATTGCCCACACCACTTGGACATCAAAACCCCCTGAAAATAAGAACAGGCCAATAGAACATTGGCAGGAGGTCAGGAGATGCAGTGGGAACCTGGTTTTTACTTATACCCCCCCAAAAATGACAGACAAAACAATTGCTGTAATAAACGATTAAAATGCGGATCAACTTTGGTTTTTGTATCATCTTTATGTGACAGTGAAAAACATTTACACATAATTCTACATGGGTTTCTTGGAAGGGTATTTTGTGTGCAGTGTAGGGTAGAGTTAGGCAGGTCTGGAATATCTGGAGCTCTGGATGAGGGTAGAGTGGAGGAACGAGGGAAAGCAGATGGAGAAATGGATACCAGCACACCTGGCAGCTGGCGGACCAGGAGACCGCGTTGGGGAGTAATGTCCCAGGTGACATTTTGTAATGAAGTTATCTATGACATGAAGGACCATTTCCTTGCTCTCCACCATGAAATCTTCTGTAAAATCTACCTTCCACATTAATGCCCCACGGAGTGAATTTTCAATCATGAAAATCGGGAGAAGATTTGTCAGTAATGGCACATGACTGACATGGAAGACGCACTGGAGGCAGGGAACTTTCTGAGTGCCCACTGGAAGGGCCATCTCAGCAGTGGCACACCTGAAGGGGACCCAAATCTGGCTCCAGGAGCCTTAGACTAATAGCGATTACTACTGAAGGGTATCTCGAGGAAGAAGCAAAAGAGAGAATTATACCACAAAGCGCAGATAAAAACCAGGAAGTCTTTGCCCATTCCTCTCCATACAAAAGCTAAATTATTCACAGACACTGTTCCCAGCTCTCTTCTCTTTAAAAGATTTTGATGAAAAATTAAAAATAGAACTACCCTATGACCCAGCAATAGCACTGCTAGGAATTTACCCAAGGGATACAGGAGTGCTGATGCATAGGGGCACAGGTACCCCAATGTTTATAGCAACACTTTCAACAATAGCCAAATTATGGAAAGAGCCTAAATGTCAATCAAATGAGGAATGGATAAAGAAGATGTGGTTTATATATACAATGGAGTACTACTTGGCAATGAGAAAGAATGAAATTTGGCTATTTGCAGCAATGTGGATGGAACTGGAGGGTATTATGCTAAGTGAAATAAGTCAGGCAGAGAGAGACAGATAGCGTATGTTTTCACTCATATGTGGATCTTGAGAAACGTAACAGAAGACCATGGGGGAGGGGAAGGGGAAAAAAAGTTGCAGAGAGGGAGGGAGGCAAACCATAAGAGACTCTTAAATACAGAGAACAAACTGAGGGTTGATGGAGGGGGCGGGGCACAAAGAAGAGGGGAAAATGGGTGACGGGCATTGAGGAGGGCACTTGTTGGGATGAGCACTGGGTGTTGTATGGAAACCAATTTGACAATGTTATATTAAAAAAAAAGAATTTGTCAATTTTGACAAAGTCTAATTTATTAAAAAATACATATATTTTTTGGTTATTGCTTTGGGTTTTTCTTGTGGGGCTTGAACTCATGACCCCGAGATCAAGAATCACATGTTCTACTAACTGACCCAGCCAGGCACCTCTTTTTTTTTTTTTTCAACGTTTATTTATTTTTGGGACAGAGAGAGACAGAGCATGAACGGGGGAGGGGCAGAGAGAGAGGGAGACACAGAATCGGAAACAGGCTCCAGGCTCTGAGCCATCAGCCCAGAGCCCGACGCGGGGCTCGAACTCACGGACCGCGAGATCGTGACCTGGCTGAAGTTGGACGCTTAACCGACTGCGCCACCCAGGCGCCCCTAGGCACCTCTTATATACTAAGAAATCTTTACCTGCTCCCAAATAATGAAGATTTTCTTGTATTTTTTCTTCTAAAAGCTTTAGTTTTTCCTTGAATATTTAACTCAGTGCTCTATCTCTCCTGTTCCTTTGTGTGGTGTGTCAGATAGGAATCAAAGTTCATCTTTGCTTTGTTCACTCTGTTGGGTCAGTATTGGTTGTTCAAAAATACTCCCCCCGCCCTAAATATGTACCACATCCTTGTTGAAAATAAATCAACTAAGAGTTGGATGTAAAAATAAACAAATAAATAAAAATTTAAAAATAATAAAAACTCCTGATGGCTTCTGTCTCTACGTTTCTGTGTCATTCTTTTCTTTGTCACCTTTTTCTCACTGACTTTCCATAACGTCTTCCATCTTTTTATTCCGTCAGCACAACAAACATACAAGGTGGGAAACGCAAAACGAGGAATATTCTTTAGAAAGTTATGGTGAGGGAAAGAATATTTAACGTTTGAGGTTTTTGTTCCTTTCATAAAATTTTCACCACAGAAATTGGCAAAATGGAAGAGTTACAAAGAAAACATTAAAAAATCTTATTTTCGGGGTGCCTGGGTGGCACAGTTGGTTAAGCGGCTGACTTCAGCTCAGGTCATGATCTCGCAGTCCGTGGGTTTGAGCCCCGCGTCGGGCTCTGTGCTGACAGCTCAGAGCCTGGAGCCTGTTTCACATTCTGTGTCTCCCTCTCTCTCTGTTCCTCCCCTGCTTGTGCTCTATCTCTCTGTCTCTCAAAAATAAATACATGTTAAAAAAATTTTTTTAATCTTATTTTTCACGTTCGTATAAAATGTGACCAAAAAATACAAACATTTTAAATGAAAACGGTGTTTTTGTGTCTTTTTTTTCATAGATTGCCTGACCTGTAGGAATGATATTATTGAATCAAAATCCAAATGTGAGGCATCACATTAAATCTATGTTTTCCTTTCATTGCAAAAATCCCCTGTTGTACGCATGTATCGAAGGGAAAGGAAAAACCCAAATTGCATGCTTTGCAAAATCTTGGTACTCCTGACTTAGATTATTCCAGTACGATTCATTGTTTTGTTCTGGACACCTTGCTTCCAGGCATTTTTAGAAAGCAAAGGTGTAACCTTCATTTTGATGTGTTATAACTTCGATGATTTGATTGTGGCACCGTTGAGAATCTCAAGACTCCTTTTGTTCGAAAACATCCCTGTAGCCACAGATCTTGGAGAATGAGTTTGCGTAGTATAAATATTTAATATATAAGGAACATTAAATATTAACTTATGTTGAAATTGTGAGACAAGATATATAGCGTATAGCAGCTGTCATTGAAGAAATGACATGGGTCACGTCAAACTGAGCTCAGCGCTGTTTATGCCTGAATATAGAGGCTGAACGTTCTTAAATCAAGCATTAATCTTTCAAGGAAAGTCTTCTTAAGTATGGCAGGTTATGACATAATCTTTGCGGTCATTATATAAAAGCATATCTTGCATTTCCCTTTCTCAGAACATCTAGATGAAACACAATCGCTAGCACTGGTTCAATTTACTTTGCTGCCTGGAGGATCAGTTAATGTCTTGAGACACAATAGTGTTTCAGGGAACTTGACTTGGGAAATGCTTTGATGTCAGGACGACTCTACTACGGACCTCAATGATCTCTACTTCCTGGTATTCATAGTCTGTGTAATCCCGTCCCCTTGAGTTGTGGGTAGGACTTGTGACTTATTTCCAGCCAACAGAGAACAGCAGAGGTGATGAGATGTCACTTCTGTGATTAGTTACACAAGATAGTGACTTCCGTCTTCTAGCAAATTCTCCTTTGCTGGCTTTAATAAAGAAAGCTGCCATGTTGTAGAGTTCCAAATGGCAGTGCATGGGGAGAGTGGCCTTGATCCAAGTTAACAAGGAGCTAAATCCTGTCAAAAACCATGTGCACTTGGAAACTGAGCTTCTCCCAGTTGAGCCTTTCTACTGGACCTCAGCTCTGGCTGACAGTAATGAATCTCAGTATGAGAGATTTGGACCCAGGCAAGCTGTACCTGAATTCTCAGTCCATAGTACCATGAGATGATAGATGTGTGTTTGATCTAGTTTAAGTTTAAGATGATAGATGTGATTATTTATTACATAGTAATAGATAACAGATACACTGCCCTGGCTTGAGTTCTAAAGTTAGAATTTAAATATTAATGCTGAGAACTTTTCAGATTTTTAAAAAAATTTTTAATTAATTAATTTTGAGAAAGAGAGAGAGAGCAAGCTGGGGAGGGGCAGAGAGAGAGGGAGGGAGAGAGAGAATCCCAAGCAAGCTCTGCACTGTCAGCACAGAGCCCAGTGCAGGGCTCAAGCTCATGAACTGTGAGATCACGACCTGAGCCGAAACCAAGAGTCAGATGCTCAACTGACTGAGCCACCCAGGCTCCCCTAGAACTTTTCAGTTTTTATTAAGGATATTCATAAATCCAGGGCCTTCCAAGTAAAATCTGAATTATAGGCAAGATATTATCCTTCCCTTTTTCTCTCTGAGCAAATGCTGGTTCTTCTGGATGACGTAAATTGATAAGCTATGGATATTAAATGATCCTGCCTTAAGTTGACCATTTTAAAGTGAATTAATGAAATCCCAATGCTCAGAGATTGACCATAGGAGAATGCCGAGGTGTGCTCTGGGCTTTAAAAGGAGCTAGAAATTTTGTTTCCCTTGTACTTCCCGAGTCCCTTTTCAAGCAGCTCCCACTGAAACAGCCTTGCTGTTTTCTCCAGTGTCCACTCAGGCAGCTCCAGATACAGACAAAGACAACAAAGGCTGATGTTTATCAGGAATACACAAGTGGGGGTGCGTGGGTGGCTCAGTCGGTTACATGTCCAACTTTGGCTCAGGTCATGATCTCGTGGTTTGTGGTTCGAGCCCCTCATCGGGCTCTGGGCAGACAGCTAACAGCCTAGAGCCTGCTTCTGTTTCTCTGTCTCCCTCTCTCTCTCTGCCCCTTTCCCACTCGCACTCGCTCTCTCTCTCTCTCTCTCTCTCTCAAAAATAAACGTTGAAATATTTTAGGAGTCAGTATTAAAAAGTACAAGTCCATAGCATGTTCTGGACTCTTGTGTGTAGGGGTGGGATGGGAAAAACTTCAAAATATGAAAGATAAAGCTACTGACAGATTTTATTTTCTTGGCTTGACTCCTGGCTGATTATCACCTTCCCTGACTGGATCAAAAGGCTTCACCGAAATGGGAAGGCTATTTTCATTAAAGCGTGGAGCATGCTTTCTTTCAAGGCATTTGTACTCTTTGCCTATAAAGAGTACTGTGTACCATTATCTTGTATGGCATCATAGGAACACACAGGGAACATTTGCCCTAATGATAGTCCATTAAGGTAGAGCATCACAGAGCAGGCAGGCACTCTCCATACTCACATGGGCTATCACCAAGGCAACTGGAATATTTGAAATTCTATCCATGTTGGTTGTACCCACCATGAGTTCTTGACTTCGAACTCTTTGCAGGACTGTCCATGGTATCCCGACATAACTAGGTTGCTCCCCAAAGACTTTTTCCCTGTTTCTCCTAAGCATAAAAACTCTTACTGACTGCCAATAATATAAATTAAAATTTCTTACTTTAGAATAAAATCTCGGGGTGCCTGGGTGGCTCGGTTAAGCTCCCAACTTTGGCTCAGGTTATGATCTCGAGGTTTGTGAGTTCAAGCCCCATGTCTGGCTCTGTGCTGACAGCCCAGAGCCTGGAACCTGCCTCAGATCCTGTGTCTCCCTCTCTCTCTTCCCTTCCCCTGCTCACACCCTGTCTCTCTCTCTCTCTCTCTCAAAAATAAATAAACATTAAAAAAAAATTTTAATAACCTGTCAGAACGTTTAACATTAACAACTCGGGCAACAACAGACGTTGGCGAGGATGCGGAGAAAGAGGATCTCTTTTGCCCTGTTGGTGGGAATGCAAACTGGTGCAGCAACTCCGGAAAACAGTGTGGAGGTTCCTCAAAAAATTAAAAATAGAACTACCCTACGACCCAGCAATTGCACTACTAGGCATTTATCCAAGGGATACAGGTGTGCTGTTTCAAAGGGGCACATGCACCCCAACGTTTATGGCAGCACTATCAACAACGGCCTAAGTATGGAAAGAGCCCAAATGTCCACCAATGGGTGAATAAAGAAGATGTGGTGTATATATAAAATGGAGTATTACTCAGCAATCAAAAAGAAGGAAATCTTGCCATTTGCAACTACGTGGTTGGAACTGGAGGGTATTATGCTAAGTGAAATTAGTCAGAGAAAGACAAATATCATATGACTTCACTCACATGAGGACTTTAAGATACAAAACAGATGAACACAAGGGAAGGGAAACAAAAATAATATAAAAACAGGGAGGGGGATAAAACAAGAGAGACTCATAAATATGGAGAACAAACTGAGGGTTACGGGAGGGGTCGTGGGAGGGGGGAGGGGCTAAATGGGGAAGGGGCACTAAGGAATCTACTCCTGAAATCATTGTTGCACTACATGCTAACTCACTTGGATGTAAATTTAAAAAGATAAATTTTTTTAAAAAGCAAAAAAAAAGTTTTTTGTTAATAAAAAATTTAAAAAAGAATAAAATCTCAATCCTTCTCCCTGGCACTCTCTCTCTCTCTCCCTCTCGCTCTCTCTTGATTTGGCGTATGGAGGTGGGGGAAAAGGGAGGGGGGCTTGTTTCTTGAGTTCTTCACCCCAAGCACCACCACTGTATTAGAACACTTCAATATGGACACAAAAACTCAAGTACTAATGATGATAGACATCATAAGTGACAAAGAGGAGATACTGACAGACCCCCCCCCGTCACAAAATGATATACATCTGTATTTCTACAGCCCGCCTCCTTGATACATAGGGTGTTGATAAATATTGGTGGGTTTCCTTTACCTCCTAAGGTGATGACCAGCTCATTGGGAAAGCCAGAATTTGTGATAGAGGCTGGATAAAGAGTCCTTCTTCCCTGTTGACTCGTATCGTTGTCTTTTAAAAGTGACACTTTGAACAACTTTCTCACCTTATGATCTGGTTCCCAATTCATCTCTTTTTTTTTTTAATTTTTTTAAACATTTATTTATTTTTGAGACAGAGAGAGACAGAGCATGAATGGGAGAGGGTCAGAGAGAGAGGGAGACACAGAATCGGAAACAAGCTCCAGGCTCTGAGCCATCAGCCCAGAGCCCAACGCGGGGCTCGAACTCACGGACCGCGAGATCGTGACCTGAGCTGAAGTCGGACGCTTAACCGACTGAGCCACCCAGGCGCCCCCCCAATTCATCTCTTGATGGGAGAAGAGAAAATTGATGCCACAGGCTGGTGAGGCCATACCTTGGGGACGTTTGGAGTCTTTTGATGCCCTGAGAGCTCATCATTCTCACAAGACTGCCTCTGTTACTGGCTAACATCTGCAACATAAAGCAATTTTATCTTGCCGCACTATGATATAAAATGTGGTTCCATATGATCATAAAATTGGTTTAAAATGCAATTATTTCAAGACTAGTTAATGGACATTTATTATTTAACGGTGCCTTTAAGGTCATTTGCAGCCAGGAAGGAAAAGCCACCTTCTCTATTCTCTCTGCTTCACTAAGACACATACGTTCGTTATTGAACATACTCACTAATGACTTTGGCTTATTTGTTAATTCGGGATTCTTATTTCTTGATAAAACGGGGGTGCAGTTATTTGGTTACCTTAATTGGTAGCAAAGAGTCTTTTAAAGAGAAAGAGTTCACTCTTATTACCGCCCAGTTCCTGAAAGGTGGCAAGCTGCTATTTAGAGGTGTTCCCAGATCTCTCCCCACATGAATTCATCTTGCAAGGTAGCCTCCTCAAGGTTATTATCGTGCTCAGGCAGAGGCTGCTATTATAGAAAGCCGGGGAGCTTTCTCCTAGTCACTGGTGACCTCTAAGACGTCTTCACCAATTACTGTTTCGAATCCAGTCTGTCGAAAGCCACTGCCGGTAAAATCTATAATAGTTGTTTCTGTGTCTCCTCCCTGTGATCCTTCATCCCAGGATAGCAGCTGGACTCATCTTCAAATCGACGGCAGTTCAGCACCCCCCCCCCAGGTGTCACGAAGTCCCCCGGAATGTTTACAACATCAGCCTTCAGATGGCCGCCCAGTCCAGGGCAGGCCTGTTTTTTCAAATGTAGGCTGGGCAGGGGACCAGGGCTTTGTGCAGGAAGGAGGAGGGACAGCGGCATCTAATGAAATCCCATTTGGGGTTTTGGGAGGTGGCCAGGCTCTCAGAGTGTAATTAGGCTGCCTTCGTTGTCAGTCTTCATTTTGACACGGCGAAGGGACCCTGAAATCTTTCTGCCGCCCGTAGCAGTGGGACAGGCTCACCGGGACCTCATCCAGAGCACAGACCATTAGAACAAGGATATGGACTCCAACTCCCTCTCCCCTCACACCCTTCCCCCGAAGAAACAGAGACACAAGTGATGCCACGTGGGTCTGTCTGCAGCGGAGCACCGGGCCCTGGAATGTGGGACTGGTCTCTCTGTGGCTGCCAGCCCCAGAGAGGAAACAGGCGAGCCAGCCAGCCCCTCTCTGACCCAGGGAATACGCGCTATTATAGAGCCTTGCCTGGAGCCATGAGAGCAAAGAGGAAGGCATTTCAACGTGACTGTGTAGCAGGTCGTTGAATGCCTTTTAGAGGAGCTCCTTTTGAGGGATGAGTTAGAATCAGCTGGTGCGAAGGTAGCACCCGAGGGGGGAGAAACTTGAGCTCTGCACCCAGCAAGGTCACTGATCTGACCTCACACTAAAATCTCTCTTTAAAAAAATACATGGCAGGAAAGCCTTATGCAAGGACACATGGAATGGCAAGGCCATCTTCCCCTCTCAAACCTTTCTGACCTTGGACCCCTTAAGCAGACAAGAAGACTCGGAGAGGAATCGTTCACTAGCGCTTGTCAACAGCAGCGGACCCTGGGAATCTGGTGATGTTTGTTTCTGTATTTGACATGACAGGTGAGAACAAGAGCTCCCTGCGGTCTTCCACTCCCCGAAAATCATACGGGTTTGCAAACTGGTCATTTCTCTGATTGTACTGGGCTTTCGCACAGGCTGGAAACACGTGAGCCCGCTTCGGCCACTAGCTGTCTACAGCAAGGTCAAGGTCCTTCTCTCAGACTTATAGGCTCTGTGTTGTTATAGTTTACTTATTAATTCATTATTAGTGTATTCCCATGTACCTTTTCAGCACCATGCACTACACTAGAAACAACAATACAAAGATGACAGGGTCACAATCCCTAAGACCCATTGACCCATATAGTTCAGCAAGAGAAACTAACAAGAAAATTAGTGATGACAAGGACAGTGACAAAAGAACAGCAAATGGACATGGATGAGGCCGGCTAGGTGGGAGACGTCAGAGAGGGATTCCTGGAGAAGACCATCCTCGAGCAGAGATTTTGAAGGAGAAAGAGAAATTAGATGCACAGACTCGTGTGGAAGGGTGTTAAGTGTGGGTGGAAGAGATAAACACTTCTGAACATACCGATTTCATTCTGCCATTTCTTCAGATATTTTGAATATAATTCTAACTATTTAGTACTTAAAAAATAATCCAGGGGTGCCTGGGTGGCTCAGTCGGTTGAGCATCTGATTCTTGATATGGGCTCAGGTCATGATCCCAGGGTCATGGGATCAAGCCCCATGTCAGGCGCCCTGTGCTGAGTGTGGAACCTGCTTGAGATCCTCTTTCCCTCTCCCTCTGCGCCTGTCCTGTGCGCTCTCTCTTTCTATATATATATATGTATATATATCCCAGAAGGATATTTATCTTTCTCTGTTTTATTTATTTTATTTTTTTAACAATTAAAAGATTTGTTTAATATTTATTTTTTAGAGAGAGAGAGTGCAAGCATGGGAGGGGCAGACACAGAATCTGAAGCAGGCTCCAGGTTCTGAGCTGTCAGCACAGAGCCCGATGTGAGGATTGAACCCACGGACCATGAGATGATAACCTGAGCCAAAGTCGGTCGCCTAACTGACTGAGCCACCCAGGCACCCCTCTTTCTCTCAGTTTTAAAGTTAAATACCAGGGCGCCTGGGTGGCTCAGTCGGTTAAGCGGCTGACTTCGGCTCAGGTTATGATCTCACGGTCCGTGAGTTCAAGCCCCGCGTCGGGCTCTGTGCTGACAGCTCAGAGCCTGGAGCCTGTTTCAGATTCTGTGTCTCCCTCTCTCTCTGACCCTCCCCTGTTCATGTCCTGTCTCTCTCTGTCTCAAAAATAAATAAAAACGTTTAAAAAAATTTTAAACCTGGGTGGTCCAGTCAGTTAAGCATCCGGGTTCAGCTTAGATCACGATCTCACAGCTCACCTGAGCTGTGTTCAAGCCCCATGTCCAGCTCTGTGCTGACAGCTCAGAGCCTGGAGCCTGCTTTCGATTCTGTCTCCCTCTCTCTCTGCACCTCCCTCACTCACATTCTTTCTCTCTCAAAAAATAAATAAACTTTGAAAATTAAAAAAAAAATTTTTTAAATGAAGTTAAATACTAATGAAACTTGGTTTCCTCATGCAGTAACATTTAGGATAATTTTATGGTTGGAGAAGATACTAGAGAGTGTTTACTCACCGTCCTCCCCGGTGCCCAAATTTCCTATGCAACATCCTTGAGACAGGAACTCTCCAGGTATTCTCACATATTTTACTGCTAATAAAGTAAAACTATAGAAAGAGTGTGGTAGACTTGAACTTCGTCTTTATATCCAAAAGAACATGAAGCATTAAGGGTCAAGAACATGGGCTCTGGAACCAGACTGTCCGCTTTCAAACGCTGACACTATGACTTTCTAGATGTTGCCCTTGAGCAAATTACTTAGCCTCTATTATTCCATGTCGCCACCTCTAGGATAGAGTAATAGCATATCCACCACGTGGGATGATCTTTGAAGTAGATTTAACGCAGTACGTAGTACAGATTAAAACGCTCTTCTATACACACAATATCCATTTATCATCTAGCTATCATCGGTCTACCTATCTGTCTTACGTAAACCCCACCCCATATCCCATCTTAAATAGGCAGCTGGACCACCACAGTTCCTCTCCTTATACTTACATTCACGTTGTTCTCACTGAGATTGTGAGGAAACCTTTGGGGAAAGCACAAAAATAAATTTCATTAAGAAAAAAGATACGGCTATTTGCAGGCTTTCGTAACAGTTTATGCTAGGGGAAACGAATATCTTTTGGGAGACGTATTGTAAAACTGGGAACCCGAACTCTATAAGGAAATTGCAGAGTTGATGTACAAGGGGGCTCTGTTCTGCCCTTTTTGTGCCCCAGTCCGTGTCCTTTTCAAGGACTAAGTGACCCAGGATACACATGTCACTAACAAGCTGTGTGGCAGCAGTGAGATGTAGGGACAGGCTGATGAGGACATAATAATAGTCTTGTCACTCCCTAGTGCCCACATAAAAACCTGCTGACATTCTGGCTGACCTTTATCATATCAGACTTTTCTTCTCTCCACTCCCAACACAGATATAAGGGCGGATTAATATTTATGTTAACCAAACTGCAACTTGATTAGGATCGTGCTAGGATCTGGAAAGGACATAAAAGTCTCAGATGAAATCACATAATCACAACACAAGCGAGGACGTGATTCATTCCTATTGTGTTGGCTTACCAGTTATGCTGTGGTCATTGGGGAAAGAGAAATCGTAATGTGAGTTATAATGGCCAGAGGAGATTTCAGGAAGAAGCTGGGTATTTAAGATTTAAAGAAAATGAGGGGTGCCTGAGTGGCTCAGTCAGTTAAGCATCCTCCCCTGCTCACACTCTGTCTCTCTCTCTCAAAAATAAATAAACATTAAAAAATATTTACTTATTTATTTGTTTAATGTTTATTTGCGAGAGAAAGAGAGAGACAAAGTGTGAGTCGGGGAGCGGCGGAGAGAGACAGAGGGGGACACAGAATCCGAAGCAGGCTCCAGGCTCTGAGCTGTCAGCACAGAGCCCGATGTGGGGCTCGAACTCACAAACTGTGAGATTATGACTTGGGCGGAAGTTGGACGCTTAACCGACGGAGCCACCCAGGCGCCCCTAAAACATATTAAAAAAAAAAAAAAAAGAAAGACAAATATTGTATGATCTTCTTTACGTGTAGGACCTAAAACAAAACTAAACGGAACAAAAAAACTAAAAACCAAGAACCGAGCCACGAAAACCAGGCTCATAGATGCGGAGAACAGCAAAGTGGGCGGAGTCAAAAGGTACAAACCTCCAGTTATAAAATAAATAAGTCATGGGGATGTCGAGTACAGCATGGTGACTGTGGTTAATAATACTGCACTGCATCTCTGAAAGCTGCCGGAGAGTAGATCTTCCGAGTTCTCATCAACAGGAGAAAAAAGTTTGTAACTATGTGTGATGAATGTTAAGCAGACTTACGGTGGTGGTCGTTTCCCAATAGACACAAAAACGAATGATGACATTGTATACCTGAAGCCATTATAAGGTTCTATGCCAATTATGCCGCAACAAAAATAAAGCGAAAGTAAATCAACTAAAAGGAGACTATGCTTATGTGTATTTTCTAAAGCCTTTTGCTTACATTCTTCTCTTGTAATCCACACTAGGAGTCCGGTAAGCAGACAAATATTCCTAGATCATTCCCCAAAGAAGAAACCAAGCCTCAAACAGAGAAGTGGTTGCCTAGCAGCATGCATTTTGTGACAACCTGATGTGGAGACTTGGGTCCTCCAGGCCCGAACCCCGGGCTCCTTTCTTCTGTGTGTGGGTCTCCTGCGCGTGCAGCCTGAACGTCTACACAGGGATCACTGGTTTCCATATGCCCATCTCTCGTTCTGTTCCATTTTACCCTTCCTAAAGACCAGTCAGCCCTCCGACTATGAGAACGTAAGTGCTCCTGAGACATGGAGGTGAGCGATGAGGACAGAAAAATTGTGAATAACTGTTGTGAGTTGATTTGCGATAAATGTGAAACAAAATCAGGTCTGGCCCTACAGGCGGGATCCAGGCCAAACGACATTAGGTAGCTTGTTTGATGTTTTTATATGGATGAAATCAGTTTAGAATTAAAACCAAGGGCAAACTAGAATTAGGAAAGGAATAATGAAAAGATACATATGCCTTAGAGCCTGGAGGCTATGTGTCTGTGTGTGAGGGACGGGTAATGGGGGAGGGGAGGACACCGCCGGGCAGAAATGGCGCAAAGCTGCCCCAGATGATGGCTGGGAGAGAACTCGCGGGCTAATTATACTGTTGAAGGCACTGAATTGGGTTTTTCTTGGACTGGGCGGGGGTCAGATTGCTTAAGCAACTGAAATGACAGTTAGAAATGACACTGTGTGGAGCACCTGGGTGGTTCAGCATTGGACTTTGGGTCATGACGGTCATGGTCTCACGGTTCGTGAGTTCAAGCCCCGCATCTGGCCCCTGACCAGGGATTCTCTCTCTCTCCCCCTCTCTCTCTGCCCCTTCCATGCTCTCTCTTCTCTCTCTCTTTCTCAAAATAAGTAAATCAACTTAAAAAAAAAGAAGAAATGATACTGTGTACTGAGTCAGTGCACACTTAAAGAAACCCCATGCAGAAACCCTCCTAGACTTGCAGTTAAAATGTGTGGAAGTTTGAGAAAATGCCAGACTTGGTGCACTGAGGAAATGGTGGGCAGGGTGGGCCAACCTTCAGAAGATTTAGGAAACTTCTGGTCCTCTTTGTCAATTGGACAAAAAGAAATAAATGCCCAAAAATGGGAATAGGAGTGCCTTCCTGGAGGCAGGACATCGGTGCAGTCACCCAGTGCCCCGTGTCCTAAGGGCCCTGCTCGTGGTTTCTTGCTCTGCTTTCACCATCCTGAAATTATGTATAATTTTCAACAGGGGGTCTTGCTCTGGGGACCACAGTTAGTGTACCTAGGTCCCTCTTGCACAGTTCTGAGGATTAAGTGAATGAATACACACAGAATGCATAAAATAACTCTAAGCATCATTGTTGTCTCTTGATAGTGTCATTTATTATTTCTTCTCCTTCTTCGTCTCATCTTTGACGGTGTCACCCTCTTCCCCCTCCTTCTATTCCTTCTTCTCACTAGTGCCTGCGTTCCAGAAACACCGGGAGAGGAGGCAATGACCTCAGTCCATGCAAGCCTCACTCACCTCATAACCATCTGCCTAAGGCAGGTAATTCGTGAAAGACAAAGAGCGTCCTAAATGCCAGCATTGGTTTTAATGACCATGTATCCATCTTAGAAGAGTAAATGTGGGCCATTTCTCTTAAGCAACCACAACAGCAATAGCAACAAAAACAAGCAGCAATCAGGAAGTGAACCTCACACACTAAGCCTTGTACTAGGATCACACACACACACACACACACACACCTCAAAGCCAACGGCACCTGTAAAGAAGAATGGAAATATAGCATAGAACACACCTATTGGAATCATGAGGAAATAACGAAGTGGGTCAGAGGGACACGGGCTTAATTAGAAAAAAAAGGCTTTCTGGGGGGAGCACAGCTTTAAGCCGCATGTTCAAAGACAAAAGGATCAACATAAGTGAAGAGGAGGGAATCGGGCAGCCTCTGAGGAGAATGTCATGACAGAAGCACAGAGGCCAGAGCGAGCACTCCGTGCACAAGAGACAACAAGCAGGTCTGCTCGACAGCAACAAGGTTTTAAGCGATCCAAAAGCATCATTCCCGTGCAAAAATATTTAAGGACTCAACTACGTGTGCTTATATGTGAAAGTGGTCTGTGCCCGAACAGGGCCGTGAGCCTCTACTGAGACAGCTTTAAAATAATGCTGGGAACTGCGGCTTGCTCTTTCCAGTTCCTTAATAGTTTTCTCCCAAAGGGACTGTTCAATTCTCCTTGTCTTGGGCTGCTCTGAATTCTAGCAGCCCTCACTCCCTTGGGTCTATAGACCCAAAAAAAGAAAAGTCACAAACTTTCTATTTCCCTGAGTGCAGAATAGAATCTTAATTTATAGTTGAAATGTATTATCGGGTGTTTTCTGACATTCTTTCCCAAAATAATACCACAACTATTTGCTTTTTTTTTTAATTTATTTATTTTGAGAAAGAGAGAGAGAGAGAGAGAGAGAGAGAGAATGCAAGTAGGGGAGGGTCAGAGAGGGAGGGAGAGAACAATAATCCCAAGCAGGCTCTGCACCGTCAGCACAGAGCCCCATGTGGGACTCGAACTCACAAACCGTGAGATCTTGACCTGTGCTGAGGTCGGACGCTGAACCTACTGAGCCACCCAGGCACCCCAATACCACAGCTCTTTGTACTGAAAACATATTTTGCAGTCCGACATGTGGAAACTCATTTTGGTGAGATACTTTAATGCTTTACTGAAGAAATAGGTTTGCTTTGCTGCCTGTTATTTTTATAGACCACTTATTTGGTTTTTTTTTTATTTTTTTTTTAACGTTTATTTATTTTTGAGACAGAGAGAGACAGAGCATGAACGGGGGAGGGTCAGAGAGAGGGAGACACAGAATCTGAAAGAGGCCCCAGGCTCTGAGCTGTCAGCACAGAGCCCGAAGCGGGGCCCAAACTCACGGACCGCGAGATCATGACCTGAGCCGAAGTCGGCCGCTTAACCGACTGAGCCACCCAGGCGCCCCTAGACCACACTTATTTGTGATGGCGAGAGCTTTAAACAATAAACAATAAATGAACACAACTCCTCCCGCCCCCCGAATCTTCTCTGGGGAGGATGTGGGGGATCTGGACGTTAACCCACACCAGGAGGAAGGGCTGATTGGAACCCTGGGGCCGATTCCCGGTTTCAACATGTCTGGGTTATGGTTATTCTCCGTGCCTCCGTTTCTTTACCTATTAAGTGGAGATTGTCATTTTCATTTCCTAGTAAATGCTTATAAAACATGTTCAAAGTCCTTGTGAAATACGAATATAAATAAATATATTTATTTAAATACAGGCATGAGAGTAATCCCTCCTAGTTACGGTAGAAATACAAAACCTCTGTGATGTTACAAGAAAAGTCTTCAGCATAGGGCACTGATCATTCCCCTCGGCCCTCTCACATGGCAACCCAAATGTCACTGACAATTGTACTCATTTATATGTGGTCCAGTTCTGAGGGAGGGGCCTGAGTTCTGGTCTTTGAATTACCCTCCTACGCTTCCTAACATGTGTATGTTGGCGGGTTTCCTTCCCCAAAATTTCAGATGTCAAAAACTGACACTTTTCTAAAATAAAGCAAAAGTGGACGTATTGAAAAATGAAAAATTTTAACTGTAGGCATACAAAAGGTTAAATGTATTCTTAGATTCCATGGACATAAATCACTCTGTCAAATTCTGCGTGTTCCTGCACACTGTCGGCACATCAGCCAAGGACAAAAACCAATTTGGGTTCGGTAGAAGTGAGCCAAAGGACCACACTTGGAGCAGCACTACCAGAAAGCGCTTTCCTCAAGCTTTCCTTCCATCGTTCCTTCCTGTGCCCACCCAAAAACTATTCTTGACATCGACAGCACGACTCCACATGCAGGCATCTGCAGCTAATGTTGGACTTTTAGGGACCGCATCTTCCCAGACTTTTTCTCCATTTCAAGTCCCAAGGTGCATCTGACCAGTTCCTCAATCACTGGGAACGGGCATAGCTTTCCTGTGCAGAAAGCGAATTAGGCGCGCCTGGGTGGCTCAGTGGTTAAGCGTCGGGCTCTCGATTTGGGCTCACGTCATGATCTCACGTTTGCGGCATTGATCCCCAAGTCAGGCTCTGGGCTGACCGCGTGGAGCCTGCTTGGGATTCTTTCTCTCCCTCTCTCTCTCTCTCTGCCCCTCCCTGGCTTGTATTCTCTCTCAAAATAAGTAAATAAACATTAAAAAAAAAAGCAAAATATTCTAGTCTTGCCCAAACAGCTCCAAAGTCTCCCACCGATCCCGGGCTATCTCAGAGACTCCCGAGATGTGTTGTGGTTATGCTTAGTCGGTCAGGAACACCCAAGAAAGATGCTAGATCCCAGGTCTTGTCCCAGTTCTTGTCTGCATGTCCCAGTTCTTGATCCAGAGCCAGTGGGGCCCAACTGAGTGAGGGACTGTAGAGGTCCTTTCTTCTCCTCACCCTTTGGTTTTGTTCGTTTGCTTTTGTTTTCGTTTTTGGTGACCTCTGCACCATGGTAATGACCGCTGCCTCCTCAAAAAAAATGTTTCCAGTCGGCCATCCTTATTCCTTGGCAACATTTTTTCTCTAAATAACTGCATTCCTGTGATGTCAGATAACTAGAAAATAAAGAACAGCCAATGGGTATCAATCTTTATGACTTTAAGACCTAAAGGAAATAAATCGCTGGAACTTCAAGCTCAGCCCTGATGATGTAATGATGGGAGGCTGCAAGGAGTGACAATTAAAGATTGTTTATCTGTGGTCCGAGGAAGATGGAGATCCAGACACTCCATGAGAAAAGCTATGAGAAGCTATGCATATACATGAATTTTCCTATAAAATGGGGCCTCTGTTTTCATCAGATTTTCAAGAGTTGAGTAAAGAAAGGTTTAAAACCTCTAATTTAAGCAATCCTAAGTGGAAGAGTAGATCTTTTTTTACATCAGTTTTTACAGTGTTAGATTCAAGCCTTAGTTAACATTCCCTCTTCATCTAGACACTATGTTTTACAAATTACGAGTCGTGATCTATACGATGAATCACAATGGGCGTTAAAGAATAAATTGGAAGAGAATGAAATAATCACCAGGGCCTCACCTGTAGTAAGGTAGATACTGTTGTATGATACTTTTGTCGTGTATGTGTACCGGGTCTTGTGATGAAATAGACTTCTTTCTTCTTTTATTAAAAATGTTTTTAAATGTTTATTTTGAGGGAGAGAGAGACAGCACACAAGCAGGGGAGGGTCAGAGAGAGAGAGGGAGACACAGAATCTGAAGCAGGCTCCAGGCTCTGAGCTGTCAGCACAGAGCCCGACGCGACTCGAACCCACGAACTGTGAGATCACAACCTGAGCCGAAGTTGGATGCTTAACCGACTGAGCCACCCAGGTGCCCTGAAACGTGTTTCTTACACAGGCAGAACCAAAAAGAGTTGACAGCCACTGATGTAGAGCTTTCATTTAAAAAAAAATTTTAGGGGCGCCTGGGTGGCGCAGTCGGTTAAGCATCCGACTTCAGCCAGGTCACGATCTCGCGGTCCGTGAGTTCGAGCCCCGCGTCGGGCTCTGGGTTGATGGCTCAGAGCCTGGAGCCTGCTTCCGATTCTGTGTCTCCCTCTCTCTCTCTGCCCCTCCCCCGTTCATGCTCTGTCTCTCTCTGTCCCAAAAATAAATAAACGTTGAAAAAAAAAATTAAAAAAAAAATTTTTTTAATGTTTACTTATTTTTAAGAGAGAGAGAGAATCTGAAGCAGGCTCTGCACTGTCAGTGTGGATCCCAATGTGGGGCTTGAACTCACAAACCGTGATATCATGACCTGAACCAAAATCAAGAGTTAGGTGTTTAACCGACTGAGTCACCCAGGCACTTTGAGCTTTTGCTCTTAGACTTGAGTGTACGCAAGGATGAATCGGGCAGTGAACTAAAATGCATAGTCCCAGGCTCCACCCACAGAACCTACTCCCGAGAGACCCGAACATGCCCAAGCTCTGCAGGTGAATCTGATGGAGGCAGGCTCCCAGAGCACTCAGATGAATACCCATTTGGAAGCACAGACTGAGTACAAAGTCTTGGCAGTCACCCCGATCAGAGTGGAAAGACCAGCTCAGGTACACTGGCAATTTACTCTGTGAGCCCCAGTCTCTTTATCTATGAAATGGTATTGAATATGCCATCACGTGGAGTAGTTGTCAGGATTACAGGAAATAGCGTGGGTACCCAGTCCGTTATATAATATGCAGAGCAAAATGAAAACGCAGGGTGGCTAGTTCAGACAGTATCCAGAATTTCAAGGTGCTGGTAGCAGATTAAGGCAAGCGGGGGTCTCTCTGAGCCTAGGGTCTTGTGCGGCCGCACAGGTCCACACCTACGAAGCCAGCCGTGTGTGTGTGTGCGTGTGTGCGCGTAGAGCATCTAATACTGTCTGGAGTCTACAGAAAAGGCTCACAGCGAGGACAGCTTTATCTAGCTAGAGCATATGTAAATATAAATATGAAGCATTTTCTATAAAAGCATTTTAAACAAAAGCACTCCACTATAAATAGACCAAGGCATTAACGCACTTAAGCTAAACCATTATGATGCTGATAGGAGTTGATTTCAACTTTCTTAATTAGGTTTCCAGGATGCTGTGTTCCACAGTTTGGTGGTTGGAAGGAAAACAGCTGGGTAGGTACACCTGCAGGATCATGTCAGGCTTGTTCTAGCTGCGCTACCCCCAGGGGTACTCCCTCAGCGGGGTCCCAGTCAGGAAGGGCTCCACCTCCTTTCAGCCAGGGCACCCCGAGTGTGTTGGGGGGGAGGGGGAGGCCAGGTCCTGGCACACACACACCTCCACCCCCCCACCCTCCACATCAAAGAGTCCCAGGAACTATTCAGCAGCCAGATGAAGTCCTGCTCCTTTGATCAATCAGTACAAGAGAAATAAAGCACTTTCAAGATCTAAGAATAATTCTCAGAACTTCATATGAAGTGGAAATCAAGTATTATTAATGTCACTTTAACAATGAAAAAGTAGCATGTAGGAAAACGCACTCAGAACTTCCGGGCGACTCATCCACATGCTTCAGTGGTTGTTATCTCTCTGCTTCCAACTCGCCCAATTGCATTCCCACCAAGGCCACTCGTAGCTGACCTACCGCCATTTCTACTTAAATGCCTTATCCTCGAATGGGCTCAAAACCAAATTTTGCATCATTGGTCCTCACAATGGCTTCTTTTCCTCCTGACTTTCCATTTTTGTGTTAGTATCCCAGGCCAAGACCTTGGAATATTCTGTAGTTTATTTTTCCGTATGCCGATTCCACCTAACACGTTGTTTGTGTTCTAGTTTTGTGTGTGTTCCTCCCTCGCCCCTACTGATTCAAGTGAGCCCAGGGGGCGGGAACCGTGATTCTTTTTGCCCTGCCAGCATCAAACAAGGCCCATCCTCCATTTCCTTAGTGGTAGAGGGTGGGGGGCATTTGTAGCAAGCCCTGTTTGTATGACACCACTGGCTGGTATTTCCACCCCCATCTCCCAACGCTTGGGACCCACAACAAACGTCACATGTGGCAATTCTTGTGTTTCCATTAAGAAATAGCTGCTTGGGATCGAGTTAGGTGTGTGGGACTTCGACTTTTCCCCTTGGGTAACAAGATAACACTTAACTTGAAAGTACTTAAATTTAAGTACCTCAAACCATTCTTGTATGCCTTTTTTTGATATCTTAATATCCAGGGTTACCTCTGTGGTATAACGATCAGTCCACAGGCTTAAGAATAACACATCAATCAATCTAATGTGATAGGGCAGGTTCTGATACACTATTCCAAGGCCTGATTCTTGACTCCAAGCATCTTAAAATTGAATTGAGGAAACTGCCTATGAAATTCGAAACAAATCAAAGAGTCTTAATGGCTGAAAGAAGTCTTCATGGAAGTGAGTTTGGGCTTGAGCTTTGAAGGATGAGAAGGGTTTGGAAAGACAGAAGGGATATAAGAGAAGGCAGTTGGGGGAAACAGCAAAGACCCTAATATTACCATGTATAAAACATTAGCAAGGACATCAGCCTGTCTAGGGATAAGAGTTTATATTTGGGGATAGAAGTTACCCGAGTTTGTATGTTTAGGTAAGCCTGGAACGTTAAGTCTTGGAATGATGAAATGACCTTGAACTTAATCTGGTAGGCAGGAGAAAACCATCACAAACTCTTTTTTAAGGAAGCGGATGAAAGAGTCTGGGCATAAGAATCTGTCACTGGGGCATGTGATGATTGGGAAGGATGAGGACTGGGAGGTGGAGAAGAGGCGGGAGGTTTTGCCATAATCCACATGTGACAGGACGAAAGTTTGGCCAGCAATAGAGGTAGTAAAATGGAGGAGAAAAAAAGAGGAACAGATCTGAGAGTTGTTGAGAAGACTTAATACAGTCCACAAGTGTCCACTGAGTGCTTACTAAGTGCAAGAGCTTCTGGCATGTCCTGGGAAATCAATGACGAATAGATTCTGCCCTCCCAGACACATGATTCTGCCCTCCCAGAGGCTGTCTTCTAGTGGGGGATACAGACAAAGAAGCAGGCAATCACAGTACAGCACTGTAAGGACTCTGATGGGAAGGTGGGGAGTATTCTCCACGGACACATGCAGAAGAACTCCCAACCCTAATGGGTCAAGGGCAGTGGGGAGAGTCAGGGAAGACATCTAAATAGAAGGACATCTGATATAGGAGGAAAGGGTTGAAGAAAGAAAAGTATTCTAAGCAAAGGAAATCACATGCAATAAAATGTTGAAGTCACATGCTCAACACAATACATACAGAAAAACAAATATACCTTAGAAGCATCTCTCAATCGTCAAGTCATTTCTCCTTGAGTAGGACCCAGAAGGGATGCGAAATGACAATGTGATGATACGACCTTGGGGTTAAGTCTTCTTTCTGGACTTGAAGATAATGGAGACTGACCAGTTTTGTATTCCTGCCTTTTTCTCTGAAAAAGTAAAGTCCCAAAGTATCAGAAAAAGGTGCGAAGATCCTTGCTCCAGGCAAGATGCGGCCTGAAATACACGTCACGATACACTTCGCGATATGTACAAAGACAAGGCTTTGGAGAAAAACACGTGTCTGGTTGTTGCATCTACAGTGATACCCCATTATCTGCTTAAGGTTGGATGCCTAAATTGTTTCTATAGGTTGTAAAGACCCATTTGCAAAAGGGCAAATGGGAGGATGGATGTACCAGCCTGTGCATTCACGAGCAAAGCGATGGCAGGACAGGTAAAGTGTATGAAACAAGCTTATGGACCAGTAGCATTGATGATGGCCTCCTTATTTAATAAAGGGAATAGCGGAAAAGAAGCAGATTTGGGGGCGAAGGTAACAAGTTGAGTTGTGAATAGAGTTAGTCTGAGGTGTCTATGGGACCTTCACATGGAGCTATCCAATTTGCAGATGACTTTGGAGCTCAGAGGAGAGGTCAAGACACCTTGTATAACACATGCTTTCTTTGAAAAGAAAACAGATCTGGAGTAAATATTGAGAAATGTTAACACTTGCTAAGTTTTATTAGCGGAGATATCGGAGTTTGAATCACCCACGGAACAATTTTCTTGAGCTAATATTTTACCTTTTCTTTAAATGAAATATTGCAAACATAGAGAAACATGAAGGGAATCATTTAACAAACATACCTACCAATCATCCTCAGCCCTGAACCTTTCAATCAATTTACCCAGAAACCACTAAGGCCGGCAGATGAAAAACCCACTCTTTCTCCTCTTTCCCATCTCTTGCCCCACCCTCTCTTCCTCATCTGTTTACTCTTCCTCCTTCCCATTTTGTCATGCCCTTGTCTCTCTTCCCTTCCTTTTCTCTTTTTTAAAATAAAGTATTTTTTAAGGTTATTTATTTTGAGAGAGAGAGCATGCAGGAGCAGGGAAGGAGCAGAGAGAGACAAGGAGGGAGATGGAGAATCCCAAACAGTCTCTGTACTGCCTGCACAGAGCCCAATGCAGGGCTCGATCCCATGAACTGTAAGATCATGACCTGAGCTGAAACAAGAGTCTGACGCTTAAGCGACTGAGCCACCCAGGTGCCCCCCGCTTCCCTTTTCTCTTGACCCTCGTTCATCATCTCCATCTGGTATAGGTCTTCTATGATGTTACCTTTCCCTTCAACAGGACTAAGTTTACAACATCTTCCTCTGTATCACCCTACCTTTCCACAGCCCGTGATGGAATCTGAGAAAAAGATGGTGACTGTTCTCCAAAGAACCCGTTTACACAGGTGCTACCTCCATTCTGCTCTGAAGAAGCTCCAGTCTACAAATGCAATTTGTGAATAGCACCCATACACCCAATAGAACACACTGCCCTCCAGACTAACCAGGCTTCATTCTGTAACCCTCTCACCACGTTCGTCGTACACACTTTGCTCTTCTACTTCTGCTCACCCTCTCATTTCTTCCTTGGCTTCACACCTGCATTCAAGTCATTCATTGTGGTCATAAGAGATGAAACATTATTGTCGATGTCAAATCCCTCAACACCTAAAAACTGAAATAAATATTGTAATCCCCCTTGACCAGGAACAGGGTGACCAACATCCTGTGTGCAACTGAGCATTCCATTTGGAGTGCTACATTTTGATCCCTGATCAACTTTAAATCATTTTTCTAGACTCTCCTTAAACAATTAATCCTTTTTAAAAAATCTTTTTGTTAATGTTTATTTATTTTTTTGAGAGAGACAGAGCATGAACAGGGGAGGGGCAGAGAAAGAGGGAGACAGAGAATCCAAAGGAGGCTCCAGGCTCTGAGCCATCAGCACAGAGCCTGACACGGGGTCTGAACCCACGGACCATGAGATCATGACCTGAGCCAAAGTTGGACGCTTAACCCACTGAGCCACCCAGGTGCCCCCCGTATTTGTTTTTCTTGTCTGGCTTATTTCACTTAGCATAATGCCATCAAGCTTCATCCATGTTGCGCAAATGTCAGGACTTCTCTTTTTCTTAATGTCTGAATAATATTCCTGTGTGTGTGTGTGTGTGTGTGTGTGTGTTTTTCCTTTATTCATTCATCTGTTGGTGAATATGAGTTGTTTCAGTAGCTTGGCTATTATGAATGGTGCTTCAATGAACATGGGGTGTATACTTCTTTTCGAGTTAGTGTTTTCATTTTCTTTCGATAAATGTGGAATTGCTAGATCATATGGCAGTTTTATTTTTATTTTTTTCAGGGACCTCAATACTGTTTTCCACAGTGGTCGCTCTGCTTCACATTTCCCACCAACAGTTGCATGAGAGTTCTCTTTCTTCCACATCCTTACCAAGCCTTGTTATTTCTTGTCTTTTTATTTTTATTTTTTTTTAAATTTTTTTTTCAACGTTTATTTACTTTTTGGGGGACAGAGAGAGACAGAGCATGAACGGGGGAGGGGCAGAGAGAGAGGGAGACACAGAATCAGAAGCAGGCTCCAGGCTCCGAGCCATCAGTCCAGAGCCTGACGCGGGGCTCGAACTCACGGACCGCGAGATCGTGACCTGGCTGAAGTCGGACGCTTAACCGACTGCGCCACCCAGGCGTCCCCCTTGTCTTTTTAATAACAGCTATTCTAACAGGTGTGGGGTGATATCTCATTGTGGTTTTGATTTGGATTTCCCTGATGATGAGTGAGGTTGAGTACCTTTTCAGATACCTGTTGGCCATCTGTAAACCGTGGCTCTTAATGAAGATGATGACATGTATTGATGCTCCTCTATGAAGCTTCTTCACCCGTGTTTGCCTCAAGTGCCCTTCGGACACTTAACAATTAACACTGTATTTTGTCCCTTAACTTTTCATGTCATTCTGTCAAGATTTCATGTTCCCTAGCTGCATGAACCGCATGACCATGTGTGGAAGCGATTATAAAACAATGACAACATCTCTTAAAATAGTCACTTGTCAAAGTCTTATGCTCATTCCAGAGAGCCTATCATCTTTCAGTGTTTTAAATGTCTCTTTAAAGTATGATCCAGGGGTGCCTGGGTGGCTCAGTCAGTTAGGCTTCTGACTTCGGCTCAGGTCATGATCTCACAGTTTGAGTTCGAGCCTTGCATCGGGCTCTGTGCTGATAGCTCAGAGTCTGGAGCCTGCTTCTGATTCTGTGTCTCCTTCTCTCTCTCTCCCTGCCCCTCCCCTGCTTGCACTCTGTCTCTCTCCCTCTCAAAAATAAACATTAAAAAATTTTTAAAAATAATAAAGCATGATCCAGCTTGATGAAGGCAAGAAAATACTGTTGCAATTATTACATTTCTTTTTTTTTAATGTTTATTTATTTTGAGAGAGACAGAATGAGCACATGTGTGTGTGAGTGAGAGAGAGGCAGAGAAAGAGGAGGAGAGAATTTCAGGCAGGCTCCACATTGTCAGCACAGAGCTGTATGCAGGGCTTGATCTCATGGACCGTGAGCCAAAATCAAGAGTCAGACACTTAACCGACTGAGCCACTCAGGGGCCCTGCAACTATTCCATTTCAAATGTTTGATCAGATGTGAGATTAACAAATTTATTCATTTATGCTACCCATCAAAGGTGATTTGGAGTGAGTTTTTGTTAAAAATAAACTCTCAAAAGACAAAGACTTACCACCACTGAGAATACACAAAACTCGTGTCACAGGCTCCAGAGGCAATTATAAAAGAGGAGCTCCTTGGGAATGCAAACTGGTGCAGCCACTCTGGAAAACAGTATGGAGGTTCCTCAAAAAATCAAAAATAGAACTACCCTATGACCCAGCCATTGCACTACTAGGTATTTATCCAAGGGATACAGGTGTGCTGTTCGAAGGGGCATGTGCACCCCCGTGTTTATAGTAGTGTTATCAACAATAGCCAAAGTATGGAAAGAGCCCAAATGTCCAACGACAGACGAATGGATAAAGAAGATGTGGTGTATATATACAATGGAATACTACCCGGCAATCAAAAAGAATGAAATCTTGCCATTTGCAACCATATGGATGAACTAGAGGGTATTATGCTAAACGAAATTAGTCAGAGACAAATATCATCTGACCACTCATATGTGGAATTTAAGACACAAAACAGATGAACATAAGGGAAGGGAAGCAAAAACAATACAAAAACAGAGAGGGAGACAAACCATAAGAGACTCTTAAATACAGAGAACAGACTGAGGGTGGCTGGAGTGGTGTTGGGTGGGGGGATGGGCTATATGGGCAAGGGGCATTAAGGAAGACACTTGCTGGGATGAGCACTGGGTGATGAATCACCAAATTCTATTCCTGAAGTCAGTATTACCCTACGTTACCATACGCTAACTACCTTGGGTTTCAACTTTGGAAAATGCTAAAAACCAATAACAACAAAAGAGGAGCTCCTGAGGCGTAACATCACATCACTGTATACTTTCTCAGTGATCACTTTAAAGGTACAGCTCAGCTTCTGCTATTTAAGTTTTGCCGTAATTATGTAAAATTTAATTGGAACAGGTAGTGCCAAACCTTGTGCCTAGCTCCTCTTAGAATAGCACTAAGCACATAATAAGTGCTCAAAAATACGTAATTGATTTGGGGCTCAGTACTAAAGTGGAATTAAGGGTGTGTGTGTGTGTGTGTGTGTGTGTGTGTGTTAAGGTGGAATTAAGGTTTGATCTGACACAAGCAATTAGCAAAGAATAGTTAAAAATATTACAAAGGAGGGGCGCCTGGGTGGCTTGGTCGGTTAAGCGTCTGACTTCGGCTCAGGTCATGATCTCACGGTCCGTGAGTTCGAGCACCGCGTCGGGCTCTAGGCTGACAGCTCAGAGCCTGGAGCCCGTTTCAGATTCTGTGTCTCCCTCTCTCTCTGACCGTCCCTCGTCCATGCTCTGTCTCTCTCTGTCTCAAAAATAAATAAACGTTAAAAAAAATTTTTTTTTAAAGTAAAAATAAATATTACAAAGGAAATACATTTTCTCACATATAAGTAAACCTGGATTCTGGCCATCGATTAAGGGATACATAACCTGGGTCCTTCACTCACTCACTAGTGGCAGTGTATAAAGATTGCCTGAAAGAAATTGGGGGTGTGATAACCTATGTTCAAATTCAGAGAAATGATGAAATCTAGGATTCTTTCCTTAAATTAATGTCGAGTAACTTCTGACCCCTAGGCACTGTGATAGGCCCTGGAGATACAGCCCTGGAAGGACCACCCAGAGGGCCTCCCTGGTAATCATTGTGATGAGAGCTCGGAAGGAAAAGTGGGATATACCACCAACATGAGTAACAGGGGGCGTACGTTTTACGGAACAGACAGGGAAGAAATTTCCAAAGCTGTTCCTTGATCTGAAAAAAAAAAAAAGCACTGCTTAAATGGTTATAGATATAGATGCATCTTTATGACACGGTTCTTGCTGAGCTACCAAAATATTGACAGTGTATCTCGGACTAATGGAAATAGGAAGAAAACTACCAATGATTGAAGGTGAAGTAGTTCATAATGGTGAAATGTAGGAAGTATGCTGGGGTCAATATAATAAAGCTCAGATAATATTACAGAACTTAGTTCCAATACAGGTCACCTGGTCAGGAAGACATCTTTATTATGGTTTTAAAGTACCCAACCTACTTGTGGAACCAGTTGAAGCTGTTTATATAAAAGCTTATTGGAGAGAGGCCAAAATATTAAGAGAGAAAGCAATCGCCTGTGGATTGGAGAAAAGATCTAGCTACTGCAATTCATTACTTAAAAAAAAAAATTAAATCCGGGTGCTTATGTTTGTTAAAAAAGAAAACGAACCAAGGGATAACACAAAATGTTATTTGTATGATAGGAGCCTCTGGTTTCGAACTGTCTAGACACCAAAAGTGCTTATCAAAATGTAAACTTCATGTGGGTGGGGATTTCTGTCTATTTTGTCTACTGCTCTTTCTGAAGAGCTAAGAATAGGGCCAGGCGTTAGCAGCGCTCAATATTTTTAAATGAGTGAATGAGCGAGAAGCAAAGTAAGAAATGGTGTCAGTATTTATGGAGGAAAGGAAGAAAATCCTCAAAATGTAAATCGTGTCGCCTTTAACATAACAACAATTTGAAGTGATTGAATACATTAAGTTCATGAAAAGAAACTATAAAACATACTTTCGGGCTAACAGAGGAAGTATAAAAGTATAAGCGGACAGTTCACTCAGGATGTCGGCCACGAAGTCAGATAATCAAATTACAAAGCTGTTTAAAAGGGTGTTGAATTACATTATGTTCAATTTGTAGTTGCAAATTGGGTGGTTTCCATAAGACTTCCATCCAAAGGATTGTTTTGCTTGCCATGTGACATTACCAAACTGCAGTTTGGAAGGTACAATGATGTGGGTGTATCCACACCTGTATGAGTCTATACGGAACCAGTGTCCTTCTATTTGAACATGATACTATTTTTTTATAATTTTTTTTAACGTTTATTTATTTTTGAGACAGAGAGAGACAGAGCATGAACGGGGGAGGGTCAGAGAGAGAGGGAGACACAGAATCGGAAACAGGCTCCGAGCTCTGAGCTGTCAGCACAGAGCCTGACGCGGGGCTCGAACTCAGGGACCGCGAGATCATGACCTGAGCTGAAGTCGGCCGCTTAACTGACTGAGCCACCCAGGCGCCCCTGAACATGATACTATTAACGCTGATTTTTATCTGCATTTTTTTCAATGTTCCCACAGACCAATGTGTAACTCACCACCAGTAGTCACTTCCACGTGTCTTGTCCTTTGTTTCGCTGTCCCAATTTGCACTGCCAGGTGATGCTGTCATGCTCAGTCTGCTGAAAGACTTTTGCTTAGGAGGAGGCACCTGATTCCTGCTGACTCCTCCTGGGGCTGATATGCCAGCTCTATTGTCTTTGGCACCCCATCATTATGTCATCCAACTTTTCATTTTTTCACCTACCTTTGAAGGGCTTTCTCCAGACCAAGCGAGCCCTTGCTGTCGCTGCATCTTGGCTAATGCAGATACTCCTTCAAAGACTGCTCTGCTGAGGGGCACCTGGGTGGCTCAGTCGGTGAAGCATCCAGCTCTTGACTTCGGCTCAGGTCATGATCTCGTGGCTTGTGAGTTTGAGCCGGGCATCAGGCTCTCTGCGGAGCCTCTGTACCCGCCTCTCTCTCCGCCCCTCCCCCTCTTGCACTTCCTCAAAAATAAATAACACAGCATTTGAGAAGAAGACTTTTATTGAAACAGCGATGACCAGCAACTCCTATGTATGGATAAAAATGAACGATTACAGTAAAACCACAGAGTAATAAAATTAGCAGTACTTTGTTCAGCTACTACTCCACAGCAGACAGAACAGAGTCACTTTACTACTCAGTCGATAACATTTATTGGGAAGATATTTTATATACTGTGTGAACTCTTATCCACTCCAATAGCCCCTAAGTGCAAACTTCAGTGATTCTCCTGATTATTTTTTTCAATTCCTATATGATGCTTCTTAGGATTCAAAAGAACGTGGAAATGCAGGAAATTTACATGGAACAAGTCAATAAACATCCTTCGGGAAACTGGGGATCTACTAGCTGCTAGGCACTGTGCTGGGCCCTGGACAAAAAGAGTCAATTAAGTAAGGTATATTCCCAAGTCGTGGGAATAAAAGGCACAACGTAGGGATCACAGTCAATGATATAGTAAAGCATTGTATGCTGACAGATGGTAGCTACAGTTGTGGAGAGCCTAGCGTAGTGTCAGGAGAGGTTGAATCACTAAGCCGTGCACCTGACACTAATGTTACATTGTGTGCCGACTGTACTCAAATGAAATTTTTTAAGAAGACATATTCCCTTCCTTGACCTAGCTCACAGCTGGGTGGGGGACCAGCCAGGTGCACAGTGCAAGGGGAGAAACAGCAGAATGACCAGGGTCCTGGGGTAGCAGCAAGGGATTAATTACGTCTGTGGGTGTGGGGAGGGGCAAGGATGTCATGGAAGCCTTCAAGAGAAGGTACTTAGAGGCCAACTCTGAGTCCATCAGGCAGAAGAGAGGGGAGGACATTCCCAGGAGAGAGAACAGATGACAGAGAGGTGCAGAGGAGTTAAGCAGTGCTGTGTGCTCCGGGATTTCCAAACAGTGCCCTGTTGCCGAGAGTAGGGTGCTTGGGGAAACGGAAGGAGGTTAAGTATTACGTAGGCAGAGATTATGTTTGTGAGGTGTGGAATGGGCCCACCTAAACTCCCCATGAGCTGGATGGGGCTGACCCCGACAGCTGCGAAGACAAGGGTAGTGTGTATAATCATAGGACTCTTCTTTCCATGACCATATATACAATGTAAAAGGCAACAGCCTTATATAGTCGTTTTTTTAATGTTTGTTTGGTTTTGAGAGACAGAGAGTGCCAGCGGGGGAGGGGCAGAGAGACGGGGACCCAAGATCCGAAGCAGGCTCTGCGCTGGCAGCAGAGAGCCTGATGTGGGGCTCGAGCTCCCGTCCCGCGAGATCATGACCTGAGCCGAAGTCAGCCGCTTAACCAACTGAGCCACCCAGGCACCCCATATAGCGTTTAAAATAAAATACATCTTTTCCCTTGAGGTCCATTTCCATTTCATGTGGTGACTCTGACGTGTAATAAAAATGTACCTGTTAACCACAGGAGAGCAATCAGGACCCAGTTTATTTTTTTGAAAAGAACGGAGTGTTCTTCTTCTGATGGACATTAACTATGTCCCTCTTTAGCTGGGACAACTCTTTGTTACCTTTACAGAACTGCCCACCTTGTAGTTCTCCCTGTGGGTTAAAGGAGAGATTATAGATAGCCTTGTATCCTGCTGACACAAAGTATGCCTTTAATAGTAAATAGCTGTTGGCTGGCCAAGTCTATCAGACGTTAGCTACATTTAGAGCACATGATACAAGAAATGCACAGTTTGGGCGCGCCTGGGTGGCTCACTCGGTTAAGCGTCCGACTTCCGCTCAGGTCATGATCTTGTGGTTTGTGGGTTTGAGCCTGGAGTCGGGCTCTATTCTGACAGCTCAGAGCCTGGAGCCTGCTTCAGATTCTGTGTCTCCCTCTCTCTGCCCCTCCCCTGCTTGCTCTCTCTCTCTCTCTCTCTCTCTCTTTCAAATAAATAAACATTAAAAAAAATAAAAAAGAAAGAACTGCACAGTTTTACAAGTTGCTTATGAGCTCTGCTAAATCTGTCACATTTGATAAATTCTTTGTTTACAAATGAGTGCAATCTGTTAACGCTCATTTGTACGAATTCACCATATTTTTCATTTAGCTCTGTTAAAAGGATATTATAATGCTAACTGCTGGTAACTATTAGGCGAAGAATATTCCCTTTGAATAGTACAGTGTTTGGCATGTGGTAGAGTGGTAGTTAATACAATGTTTGTTGAGTCAAAAGGGGAATTATTAATAGCTTCTAATCAAGGCCTTTGATTCTTCAGCAACTACATCTCTTTATTTTCAAGTTCTATTTAAAAATTTTTTTTTTATTTTTTTAACGTTTATTTATTTTTGGGACAGAGAGAGACAGAGCATGAACGGGGGAGGGGCAGAGAGAGAGGGAGACACAGAATCGGAAACAGGCTCCAGGCTCCGAGCCATCAGCCCAGAGCCCGACGCGGGGCTCGAACTCACGGACCGCAAGATCGTGACCTGGCTGAAGTCGGACGCTTAACCGACTGCGCCACCCAGGCGCCCCTTCAAGTTCTATTTTATGGACAAGTGCTGTCCAGTAGAGATATGATTTACATCACATGTGTAATTTTATATTTTTCCATATTCATATTTGTAAAAGTAAAAAGAAAACAGTTGGAATTAATGTTGATATATTTTATTTAACCCAACATGTCAAAGTGTTAGCATTTCAATATGTAATCAATATCATATTTATTAAAGAGGTATCTTACACTCTTCCCTAAGTCTTTAAAAATCTGGTGTACATTTTATACTTACAGCACATCTCAATTCAGACGATAAATTTTCATCAGAAATTCTTGAGCTGCCAGTTGGTTAAGCGGCTGACCTTGGCTACCCTCACAATCTCATGGTTTGTGGGTTCAAGCCCCACGTCAGGCTCCGTGCTGTCAGCGCAGAGCCTGCTTTGGATCTTCTGTCCCCCTCTCTCTCTGCCTCTTACCCACTTGCACAGTCTCTCAAACATAAATAAACATTAAAAAAAAATACTTGAGCTGCATTTGGATTTCAGAATATTTCGTTGAAAGGGTAGGTTCCTATATCCAAGTTTTTTTCCCAAACGATTAAAAATTCCCCAATAACTGAATCAAATATCAGCTTTTAAAATGATTTAAATTACTTAAAAATGAAATCGAATAATAAATGCAGTTCCCTAGTCACATCAGTGTTACGTCAGGAGCTCAATAGCCACATGTAGCTAGTATGTAGTGTACAAGATAGTGTAGTTCTAGAAAATTCCACTCCGGAGGGCTGCTGATGGACAATGCTCTTTTAGCACATTTCAGTGGAAGTTTAGAATCTTGAAGATCTTTCTTTTTCTTTTGTTTTCTCGGTACTTCAATTTTTTTTTTCTGAAATCTTTGTTACCCTAATACCTTAAGTTAGAAACCTCTGAATTCAACATGCCACATTTGGCTAATAATCTTAAAGAAAATTGCTCCAAGCCTTAAATTATTCCTTTTGTCACTTCTTCGCAGTCACAGACACTGGGAGCTATAGATTCTGCTCATGAGCATTCTCGTTATTAAGGAGTATAGCTAAATAAATTGTGATTCATTCCCATTACTGCTTCATGCCAGTTTGAGGGGAGGAGAATTCATACAGGTGCACATACGCAATGACTCAATGACTTTTTTTCCCCTAGCCTATGCCAAATGAATTTTCATTATATACCAACCCTAACGTTGTAGGCATGAAGGAGGATTATTTGAATGCCATTTTGGGGGGATAGAGTTGTTCCTAGTCTATTTTGGTAGCCAGGATTATGGGCTTGAGTTATCTACCCAATAAAGACTCCCTTTGAATGTAGTGCCAGTATTATAAAATTTTCTTTATGGGTTGATCTTAAAAATAAGTATCCCTTAGTGTTGCTACATAGTTTTCAGTACATGAACACAGCGTAGCAAACACAGCTAAGGGATGTGCCCATGACTTTTTTTTTTTTTTTTTTTTAAATTTTTTTTTTTTTTCAACGTTTATTTATTTTTGGGACAGAGAGAGACAGAGCATGAACGGGGGAGGGGCAGAGAGAGAGGGAGACACAGTATCGGAAACAGGCTCCAGGCTCTGAGCCATCAGCCCAGAGCCCGATGCGGGGCTCGAACTCACGGACCGCGAGATCGTGACCTGGCTGAAGTCGGACGCTTACCGACTGCGCCACCCAGGCGCCCCTGTGCCCATGACTTTTAACATACACTTTAAAAGCCACTGTGCCAGAATCTTGGGCTCTCCTTTGAGCGTTGTCTTTAATTAGCCACTGCACCTCATAGGCATAAAGAACCCAATGGAGATGAACCTATGGGTACTGTAACCAGTACATGATTGAAAGTACCACATATTCCAGTAATCCCCTTTTATACCCTATCAACCCAGTGCGTCTGTGATCTTCAGTAAGTCAGATGCGTGGACTTTTGTTAACATGGAAATTAAATGTCTCTCTGGGTCAATAGAAGGATAAAGACATAGGATACTATGTGAATGGGCACTGAGAAGCAAAATCCAAGCTACCAGTTGAAGGGATGATTCCTATTCCAATGGGGTTGGGCACTGTTTCATAGATCCCTGTTTATTTCCATGTTGACACGTGGACCATTATAGCACAGGGTACACTCCGGTGGCTGCGGCAGCCAATGGTGCTGCCGACACTGCATCAGCAGCCCCTATAGGCAGCAGTGGCTCTAGTTGATCCGAAAAGTACAGGCTTCTGCCCTGGCAACTTCAGTACATCTTGGTGATTCAGGATCTCCGCAGAGGGACTGTGAAAGCTTGGCATGCCCTGGTGTGCCCCATAATTCGGGATGCAGCCTCGCAGTTCTAAAGCCTGAATTTTATTCGAGGGGTGGTGACAAACGCCAACGGGATCTTGTGACTTTTATTTGTTTTGTGAAGTCGAGAAGTGTTTACAAGATAAACTGCTAAGGGAATAAATCCATGGATGGTGTTCTAGAAGTGAATATATGCTGGGTGAGAATTTTTTTCTCAGAGTATCTTTGTATGTGCTATTTTAGGTCTCTCCCAGCATGTTTTAAGGGTCGACTGTTAACTTTTCAGAAACAACCTTTAATGAGTCAGGATAAAAACCATCTGGTGCACGGATTCTTCCTTCAAATGGATGAACTTCAGGAGAGAGGAGGATTTCCCATCATCTTAGGACTCCCATTGGAGGCTTGGGAAAGTAGCTCAAAAAATTGGATCTACCCCCTTCTATCTATTTATTGCTCCTTTTATCTTCCTGTCCACCCATGCAAGGAAGTGAAAAAGAAATATTGGGAAGAAGAATAGAGCGATGGTGTGGTTTTTGTCCTAGAGGCTGAGTGTGCAAAATGTAAGCTCCCGGATAAGATAGAATGAAGTGGGATTGTTGTTTAAAGGGCTAATGGGCCCTGGACAACTGCACTGTACGGGGATGTCTAAAGGATAATGTGGGAGGCAGGTGGGTGGAAGGGTGAGGAAGCCACCTGGAGGAGATAGGACTGGGCCAAAACCAAACACAGCTCTCCACCCTCCCTAAACAAGCTCGCCTAAATGACACTTCCTTGTGTCCCAGGAAGTGACGATCAGCCGGTGTAGACACGGGGACTCCCGGTCTCACCCACTCCGGGGGTGCTGCGGTGGGCGCCGGGCGACCTCTTCTGCCGCCCCATTCCGGAGGAGGCGGCCCCGCGCGGGCACCTCGGCGGGCCGCCCGGCCCGAGCCCTGTGCAGCCCGCGGAGGCTTGCTGGCGCCTCCGGGGGGTGGGGGTGGGGGTGGGGGGTGGGGGGGGCTTTTGTGCCTTTTGCCCAACTACTAGGGTGACCCTGAACCCAACGGCTCCCTGAAGAAGGGGGCCGAGAGGGGGCTCAGGGGTGCCCGGAAAGTGAGAAAGCTTGGAAACGGGGGCGGGGGAGCAGAATTTAAGCACGGGCCAAGTCCCGAGGCGGGCGACTGGCGGTGGAGGATCGCACCCATTCTTCCCGATGAAACGGACAAAAGGGGGCCGCTTAATTGCACCAGCGCCCTCTCACCTCGCCCGGCAAAACCCAAACACGAGTACAAATAAAAGCCACCAGAGGCTCTCAGACGACCGTACTCCGCGGGTGGGGCGAGAAACAAAAATAAACAGCGGGGCCCGCGGGCGAGAGCGCGCGCGAGGAGGGGGAGGAGCGGCCCCGCATCCCTAATGAGGGAATGAATGGAGAGGCCCCCTCGGCTGGCGCCCGCCCACCCGGCGGCGGCCGCCAAGTGCCTCTGGGCGCTGCGTGCCGCGCCCGCCGCTCCGCGCGCAGCCGGCTCGGGCCGCTCCTCCGGCTGAGGCGCGGCGGCGGCGGCGGCGGCGAGCGCGCCGAGCAGCCGGGACGGACGCGCCGGGCAGCGGGGCGCCGGGAGCCGGGGCGCCGCCGCCGCTGGGCCCCGCGCGCGTGGCTGCGGCTCGGCCGGGCGGCGCCGCACACCTGAGGCGGGGCGCGGGGCGCGGGGCGCGGCGCGGGCGGCGCTGTCAGGGCCGCGGCTCCCGGGCCCGAGCCGCGCTCGCCGGGACGCGCCGGGCAGTGATTTGCGGGGCGAGCTCACCTTCAGCCATGGCCCGGGGAGCCTAGCGGGGCCCGGCCGCCGCCCCCCCCCCCACACACCCCGGCCCCCCTTCCCCGCTTCCCCACCCCTCCCCTCGGCGCCGCATCCCGCCGGCCTCGCCGCCCGGCCCGCGCCGGGCAACCGCCCTCGCCCGGAGCCCGCCCTCGCTCCTGCCCGCGTCCCCCCGCCGGCGCCGCCGCGGGAAGCGGCTCCCCCTCCCCTTCCTCCGCGTCTTCCTCCCCCTCGCCCCGCCGGGGCCGCTTGTTGCACCGCCCCGCGGCCTGCGGGAGCCGCTCGGCCCGGCCCGGCCCCGCGCCCGCACCCCCCCCCCTTCCGCTCGCCCCCCCCCCCCCGGGCCCGCACCCCAGCCCGGCCGGCGAGACCCCGGCCCGACCCCGCCGCCCGCACAAAATGTCGGCCCGGACGCCATTGCCGACGGTGAACGAGCGGGACACGGAGAACGTGAGTAACCCGAGCCTCTCCCCTCCCCTCTCACACACACCCCCTCCCCCCGGGAGCGGCGGGGGCGAGACCCCGGGCCGACCCCCGCCTCGCCCTCCGCCGGGCCGCCCCCGGGTCCCCCGAGCGGCCGCGGCCGCCGCCGCCGCCGCCGCCGCCGCACGGTCTCCACCTGGAGCCGGCGTGCCCCTCGCCCGCCGCTCTGCCCCCTTTTCATTCCAACCCCATTTCGCTGCTTTTCCCTGCAGGGCGAGGGCGGGGGCTGCACGGGGAGCCCCGTCCTGGGTGGTCCTCCCGGAGAGGACGGGCTGACGGAGGGCAGGGAGGCACGGGCGAGGGCAGAGTGGGCATCCCAGATTGCTGTATTTGTCCCTCGGCATGCTGTATCCCCACCCGAATGTTCGCTCCGCCGCCGCGGGCGAGCCGGCTGACTGCCTCTCCCCCCCCCCCCCCTGCTCTTCTGGCCCTTTCGGTCCCCCTGCACCCCCACCCCCCTGCATTGCCCCATGACTTTGCTTTTTGTAACACTGTGTCCCATTTTGGGTCGTGGGCTCCGCCGGCGGAAGGTCGGAAGGGAAGGGGCAGAGCGGTAGTAGGATGCATGTGTGTGTTTGTGTGGATGAGTTCCTGCTGCTGAGATACTCTTCGGGAGAGATGAGTACAAGAATTTCCCGGACAGTCTCTGTGGCCCTGGGGTTACAGCAAAAACGTTTAAAAGCCGTAGGAAGCCAGCGGCTTTTCATTCCCTTCCTCGAGTCTGGGGCGACAATGCAGGGCAGGTTTTACTTTAAATATCTCTCCTCCTCCTTGGAGTGTCACACGGTGCATTTCTTTGAAGGAAGGATTTGCTGTGTCTTTGATCAAATTGCCCTCAGGAGTTTTTATCTGGATGCAGATGGCCCTGGTGTTTCAACTCTTGAAAGCCAAAAGGACCAGATCAGTTGTATTCCCACCTTCTGAAAAGTACAATTGTGTGTGGGTGTCTGTGTGAGTTTCTTTGTGGAAAAGGGTTTGTTCCCCCCACCCCACCCCACCCCCTCGTTTTTGTTTTGTTTGGTTTTTTTAAATCCGCATGACTTGTAAATAGGGCCTTGGCTGGTTTTCTGACTGCTTTTTAAGGAGCTAGCAGGTACCAAGTTTGGTGGGCCGTCCAGATCTGTCTGGTTGTCTAGTTTAAGTTAGACTCCAGCTCTCAGTGGACCCGTGCCGTCGAATGGTTGGTAACGTAAAAATATGAAGTGCTTTGGCGTTCTTAGACAAAAGGTATGCAGGAGAAGACACAAACTCCCCTCTGAAGTGTTGGCGGCTGGCATAAACAGATTATTTAATCTTGGGAGCGCAGGGGAACACAGAAACTTAATATAATTATATGAAGGGAGGAGAAATTCTAGTAAGAGACTATTGTTAGAAGACCTGGGAAGGTATTTCAGAGTGTGCTTTTGTCCTCGCTAGCTTGTCATGCATTTAAAATGGTCAACACGGTGTAAGGCTGCTGCCAGCATAAATTATAACTTCATTTTGCATCATAAGTGTTTTAAAAAATAAATAATTGATGCACAGTTTTGATTGGGAGATTGAAGGAGGTCGGGGGTGGGGGGTGAAAAATTTGGTTAAACTTGATCTTCAAGTCAAGTTTTGGTACAGAAATTTTCTAATCGGAACTCTAAAAAGGTTCTTGTCATTCAGTGTGTCATTTCAGTGTGAATGGAAGGTAGGATAGATGATGGATGACCTTTGTGTTTATTAGTAAAACACTGTGTGCTAACCTAGGAAGGGTGGAAAAATACATTGTTTGTATTTTCTTTTGGATTTCCAATAGTAAAGCTCTTTCCATAAGTGTGCGTGAATAAGGTACTTTTTAAGGACATGGGATAGCATTGTTAGGATATGCATCAAGGAATAGCACCAATTGCAGCATCACAAGTAAGACCCCTGCCCCCCCCCCCCCCAGAAAAAGACCCTAGTGGATTTTTAAGCAAAGCAGTAATTGTGTGATAAATTTTGTTGTACCTTCTGAAAATAATCATGCTGTATAAACACATTCGCTCCTGTTCTGAACATGTTATTTCAAAGTCACGTTTATGGTCTTGACTTCCGTCCTTGTGTTGTAAATGACTGTATCTCCCTGTACCTTACTTTATCTAATTCTGATTTTCTCCCAGTTGCCTAATCTGTCCCAATTTGTGGAAAGTATTTATTGTTACACTCTGGCTGTTAATTTATCAGTTAATGTGCACCCAGCTTTGTTTTTGAGCTGGAAGGCATACAGAAGTATTACTTAAGATAAGGCCTCTCCCCTCAAGCAGCTTACCCGAAATATAATCCCGAACAAATCATGTACAGTAGAAAATTGTGTAAATAGGGCTAAATTGGTTTGTGCGTGCCATAGGTGTTTATCAAAGGGACTGCCAGAGATGGCTATTAAGTCGTTGCTGTTATCTCTCTGTATTCTCTGGCCTGTAGTAAGTGTCCTAATCCGTTTTTACTCACCTCTCATCAATGAAATAAAGAACAACCTGCTTGTGAGCTAATATGTTAATGCCAGTAAGACAATCAAGATGGACGTTGGCAGTCCTTTTCAGTTCAAGTGACAGATTTAAAAAGATGGTTGTGAAAATTTATTTCCATATGACTGTAAAGTTTTCTAGGTTCTTTGAAATATTAAGGACATAACTAAAAATATTCTTTCACTGCTGGAAATGTTTTAAACAGGGCAGTTTGAAAAACCATCTTTGTGTGTTACTGTCATTTTCAGCTAATATAAAATTTTGTTTAGTCATGTGAACATATTTGGATTTTGTATTCTTGGGAATATGCAATACCTATCCCATGTGTGTCACTAATAAATGTTGAGGATAAATTAAGGGTTTCAAAAGAGGTGTGTTACACCACTAATCTCCTGTTACTACCACTGTCTCTAATAGAGTCAGCAAGAATTGCTTTTCTTTGAGAACATTCTGTGTGTACTTTTTCAGGAGTTCTTTTCTCATGGGTGAAGGGATTTGTGTGTGCATCGGTGGTAGGCCTGAAATGGCTAAATACCACAAAATAACCAATGATGAACTTTTCATGCCATCAACACTTCGTAGCCAAGTAGAAAAGGCACGTTACAGATAATAGAATTAATTTATGCAAAATGTGTTTGATTTTAGGTTGGGAAGAATCCAGAAAAAGAATGGGTATTTGAAATTTTTTTTTCTTCTCTTAGATTATGCTTGGTCAGTGCCAGCATGACCGTAGGCAATCTATTACCATTACTTGTAGGTGCTTTTAAATGAAGCAAGATAAATTGTTTTTCTGTGTTTCAGAAAAACTCTGATCGTGCTGATTTTTATGAATGCAAAAGGCCCCGACTAGCTTTCTGTGGTGAATTTTAATCAGTATGAAGATAATTGATTTGACTCCTTCTTGGAATGTTTTGGTTAAACTTAACTTTGAATCTTTTAGTAATAAAACTTTTGAAGGTGATTCTTTGGATAGACGTGAAACTCACTGTGATGAGTGTAGCAGGTGCTTAGCGTGTGTGAGGCGCCATCAGTAGTTTGTGCTGTGGGAATCATTATTAGTAATGTGAAAAGGCAAGAGAGAACATGCCATTGCCACTACCGTTGGGTACCCTGTGCACACCTCACATGTCACAGTACCTATCCTACGGCACTCTCATTGCTGGCTTATTTTGTCCCTTTTATTCTGTATCCCCAGCACCCAGCAGAGCATCTAGTAGTAATCTGTAAGACATCAGTGCAGGAACATTCCCCTTTTGAATTTTTTCATTTATCGTCAGATTAAGTTAGTGACACTGGGAAGTTATGGTAAATATTGCATAGTACAGACAGAGGCAGAAGCCTTCAGAAAGTCACCTGACCACCCAAGGTTATGATCTCTGACATCTTCCACTGTTGCTGCACTCATGCTGTTGCTTCTTAGAGGTGTTTTCTTTTTTCTTTTTTCTTTTTTTTTTTTTTTTTTTTTTTTGGTTTGTTTTTGTCTTAGAAATTTTAAAAGAATATATGAAATGATATAAAATGCGTTATTAGAGGAAGAACGGGCTATGCCCTGCTCATCTTTATTTTGAAACTTTGCTATTTTCTCTGTCTCAGGTGCCCTGCTCTTTCCGCCTCATCCCAAACTCACAAATCCCTTAAGGTATGGCTCACGTTTCTAAGAAAAATTCTGACACGGTTGCAGCAAGCAGTGCTCTCTGCTGTAGCTGAACATGGGTCTGTGCAGAGTCCACACTCCTGGTCTGACAGTCCGTTGTGAGAAAACATCTCTCCCTTCTATTCCTTTCTGTCCAAAGTGCTGTTTTTCACTCTTCTTTTTTTAAGCCCAGGTTGTTTAAAATCAGCTACATAGTTTTTAAGTTATTATTTTTTCACCATTTCTTCCTCCTTCTCAGACTTTCCTTTGCATGTCATTTTCCCTTTTCCCAATGAACACCTTTGAAGTTCTTTTGGTGAAGGATTGTTAGCCATAAACTTTGTTTTTTAAATGTGAAATGTATTTTGCCCTTATTATTCCATGATAGTTTTGCTCAGCCTCTAACTCTAAGATGACAGTTATTTTCATTCATTGCTCAGAAGATAGTATTTCATGGTCTGCTGATTTCATTCTGTTCAGAAGTCATCTGCCGGTAGCTAGGTGATCTGTTCCATCCGCCTCTGTAAGAGTCTCTGCTTTTCTTTAGGTGTTGGACTTTACTACAGTGTATTTAGGTGTGGATTTCCTTTTTCCTTCTTGCTTCCTATGCCTGTGATTTCCTGTTTGTCATTAGTTCTAGATACTTATCAACTTTTATCTTTTTGAAAATAGCCTTGTTTCTGCTCCCTGTGGCAGTTCATTTGGGGAGTCTGATTACATAACGTGAGGCCATAACTCCTCTGTGTGCCGTAACTTCTTACTCATTTTTCCCACATGTTCACTGCCTGTCTGTACTATAAGCTGCATGATTTGTTTGGATTTATCATCTGTGGATTTGTATCTTTCATCACTTCTGAACTGAATCAAGCATGCTCTCTTTAAATATTAACTTATCTCTGTTCTCTCTAGTGTTTCCGGTGCTCTCATTAGATATGTTAAAATTTCTCATTCTATCCTACATATGTCTTAAACTCTCCTTCCCCCCCCCCATTTCATTGTTTCCCTATACTATCTGCAACAGTTATGTAATATTTAGATTTATCTTTTAGTTGGCTAAATCTCTTTAGCTGTATTTAAATCAGTTAATCTTTCTGTTAAATTGTGTTCAATTGTGGTAGGCACATAACATGAAATCTACTCTCTTACACTCCTAAGTACAGTATTGTTAACTGTAGTCTCAATGTTGTATAGCAGGTCTTTAGAACTTTTTCATCTTGCATGACTGAAACTTTATACCATCGAGCAGCAACTCCCCCATTTTCCTCGTTTCCCAGCCCCTGGCAACTACAATTCTACTCTCTGCTTTTATAAGTTTGACTAAGTTAAATGGAATCATGCAGTGTCAATCTTTCTATGATAGGCTAATTTCACTTAGTGTAATGTCCTCGAGATTCATCCATAATGTAGCATGACAGAATTCCCTTCCTTTATGGCAGAAATACTCCATTGAATGTATATCACACATTTCTTTATCCATTCTTCCGTTGATGGGTATTTGGGATGTTTTCATAACTTGGCAGTTGTGAATACTGCAATGAACGTGGGATTGCAAATATCTCTTTGAGATCCTGATTTCAATTCTTTTGAATAAATATCTGGAAATGGATTGCCAGATTATAAGTTCTATTTTAAAAATTTTTTGAGGAACCTCCATATTCTTTTCCATAATGGCCACACCGTTTTACATTCCCACCAACGAGGCACAAGGGCTCCAATCTCTCCATATCTTTGTCTGTTTTGTTTTTTGATAATGGCCATCCTAACAGATGTGAAGTGATCATCTCGTTGTGGTTTTGATATGCATTTCTCTGATGATTAGTGATGTTGAGCATCTTTTGAAATACCTGTTGGCCATTTAAATGTCTTCTTTGAAGAAATGTCTTCTCACGTCCTTTGTTCATTTTTTAAAAAGAATCAGGGTTTTTTGGTTTTTGTTTTTTTTCTTCAGTTGAATTGTAGGAGTTCCTTACATATTTTGGATATTAACCCCTTTCAGATATATGGTGTATAAATACTTTCTTCCACTCTATAGTTTGTCTTTTCACTGTGAGGATTGTTTCCTTTGCTGTGCAGAAGCTTTTTACTTTGACGTAGTTCCCCACCTTTTCACTTTTTGCCTTGATTGCCTGTGATATTTGTGTTATATCCAGGAAATCATTGCCAAGATCATTGTAATGAAGCTTTTCCCTGTGTTTTCTTTGAGGGATTTTACAGTTTCAGGTGTTATGTAAGTCTGTAATGCATTTTGAATTAATTTTTGTGTATGATATAAGAGGTCCAATTTCATTCTTTTGCATGGGGAGATCTGGCTTTCCCAGCACCATTTGTTGAAAAGATTGTCTTTCATTCCTTGTGTATTCGTGGTACTCTTATCAATAAAAGATCATTTAACCATATATACATAGATTTATTCTGTGCTTTCAATTCTCTTCCATTGGTCTGTATGCCTGTCTTTATACCAGTGTCATACTGTTTTGATTATTATAGCAATGTAATATGCTTTGAAGTCCTAACTGTGAGGCCTTCATCTTTGTTCTTCTTTCTCAAGATTGCTTTGGCTATTCAGGGTCCTTGTGGTTCCTTATGAATATTAGGATTTTTTTCTTTTTTTGTAAAAAAATGGCATTGGGGTTTTGATAGAATTTTGTTGATCTGTAGATCTCTTTGGGTAGTGTGGGTATTTTATCAGTGTTACGTCTTCCAAATCATAAACACAGATGTCTTTCCATTTATTTGTGTCTCCTTTAATTTCTTTTAGTGATGTTTTGTAGTTTTCAGGGTAGACATTTTTTTGCTTCATTAGTTAAATTTATTACTAAATATTTCATTCTTTTTAATGCTATTGTAAATGAGGTTGTTTTCTTAATTTTCTTTTCACATCACTTGTTGTTAGTGATTTTTATTTGTTGATTTTGTAGCCTGCAATTTTATTGAATTCGTTTTTAGTTCTTTTTTATTATTTTAGAGGGAGAGAGAGAAAGAGAGGGAAAGAGAGCAGGGGTGAGGGGGAGAGAGAGAGAGAGAGAGAGAGAGAGAGAGAGAGAGAGAATCCCAAGCAGGCTCCATGCTCAGGGCAGAACCCAAACCCGACACGGCTCTGTCCCATGACCCTGGGCTGGGACCATGACCTGAGCCAAAATCAAGAGTCAGCTTCTCAACCAACTAAGCCACCCAGATGCCCTGAATTTGTTTGTAATTCTAACAGTTGTTTGTGTTTCTTGGTGGAGGTCATATGGTTTTCTACATATAAAATCATGTCATTTGCAAACAGAGATACTTTTCCTTTTTCCTTTCCAGTGTGTATGGCTTTTATTTCTTTTTCTTGCCAAATTGCTTAGGCAAAATCCTAAGATTTTCAGTACTATGTTGAATATAAGTGGCAAGAGGAGGCATCCTTGTTTTTGATAGCAGAGAATAAGCTTTTGGTTTTCATCATTGAGTATGATGTTAGCTGTGGGCTTTTCATATATGGTATTGATTATGTTGAAGTAATTACCTTCTATTCCTAGTATGTTGAGAGGTTTTTGTTTTTTTTTTATGATGAAAGGGCATTGAATTTTGTCAAATGCCGTGTCTGCATCAATAGAGATGGTCATGTGATTTTCATCATTTGTTCTGTTAATGTTAATTACACTGATTACCTGTGTTGAACCATCCTTGAATCTTAGGGATAGATCCCATTTGGTCATCATGTATGATTCTTTTAATGTGCTGTTAAATTTGGTTTGCTAATATTTCATCTAGGATTTTTCCATATATATTCATCAAGGTTATTGGCCTGTGGTTTTCTTGTAGCATCTTTTTCTGGTTTTGGTATGAGAATAATGCTGGCCTCATACAATGACTTAGAAAGTGTTTCCCTCTCCTCAATTTTTGGAAAAGTTTTAGAAAGACTGATGTTGATTCTTCTTTAAATGTTTTATAGAATTTACCAGAAAGCCATCTGGTCCTGGGCTTTTCTTTGCTGAAAGTTTTTGATTACTGATTCATTCTCCTTACTAGTGTAGATCTGTTCAGATTTTCTTTTTCTTCATAGTTCAGTCTTGGTCAATTTTATGTTCTTGGGGATTTCTCCATTTCTTGTAGGTTATCCAACTTGTTGGTATGTAATTAAGGTAGTTTCTGACCATCCTTTCTAATTCTATGGCATAAGTTGTAATGTTTCCTCTGATTTTGTTAGGTTCTTCTCTCTCTCTCTCTCTCTCTCTCTCTCTCTTTTCTTAGTCTGACTAGAGATTCTTTCATTTGTTGATTTTTTTTTCTTCAAAAAACAAATTCTTTGTTGACTTAAAAATTTTTTTCTATTCTGTATTTCATTTATTACCTCTATAATCTTTATTCTGATTTCCCTCTACTAATTTTGGGCTTAGGTTTTTCTTTTTTCTAGTTCCTTGAGGTAGAATTTGAGAGCATTCTTTTTGTTTTTTAATCTTTTTTGTTCTTTAATTTTAAGGTCTTTATTGCTATGAACTTCCCACTTAGTACTACTCTTGCTATATCCTGTAAGTTTTTGTATATTCTATTCTATTCTATCCTTTTCTTTCTTTCTTTCTTTCTTTCTTTCTTTCTTTCTTTCTTTCTTTCTTTCTTTCTTTCTTTTCCAATTTGTTACTATTTTACTGATGCCCATGCTCAGGCCTTGACCCATACTAACCCAGTAGGCATAGCTGCTTCTTCCACTGCTGCTTCTTGGTCCTCAGGTTTTCGTCCTTGTTCAGCAGGGCGCACACGGCATGTGTGTTCTTCAGCCACAGATCCAGGGGCTTGTACTTCTTGTCCTCGTAGAATTTCCTGAGGTTCTCTTTCTGAGTCTGGCTAATGGTGGTGAGAACACGGGTGATGGATTTGCAAACAGCTCAGATCTTGGAGAGCTCGGAAGCCACGCCACCTGTCTCTTCCACGACGCACAACTGGGACAGCTCCACCTTCAGGTCTCCCATCTGTTCAAGCAGCTCCTCCTCCTTGCCGCAAAGGTGTGGAGCCTTAATCTTGGCCGTAGCTGCACAATCTGTCCCTGCTGCCGAAGGAAAGAGGATTGTACGTTGTTTTCATTTGTCTCGAGATATTTTATAATTTCTGTCTTGATTTCTTCCCGACCCAATTGTTGCTCAAGAATATGTTGCTTAATTTTCACACATTTTCCAGTTTTCTTCTGTTGCTGATTTCTAGTTGTATACCATTAGTTTGGATAAGATACTCGGTATAATCTCAGTATTATTAAATTTGCAAGACATGTTTTGTACCTAACATGTGCCCTATCCTGGGAAATTTCTATTTACATTTGATAAAAATGAGTTCTGCTGCTATTCAGTGAAATGTTCTGAATATGTGTGTTTGGACCTTTTGGTCTGTAGTGTTGTTCAAGTCCTCAGTTTTCTTCTTGATAGCTGTCTGGATGTTCTATCTATGGTTGGAAACGGGTTGATGAAATTTCCAACTGTTATTGTGTTGCTGTCTATTTCTTCCTTCAATTCTGTCAGTATCTGTTTCATACATTTTAAATGTTCTGATGTTGAGTCTATAAACACTTATAATTGTTGTATCTTTTTGGCCCATTGACCACTTTATCATTCTATAATGTTCCTTTTTGTCTTTTCTCTGTTTTGTCATTCTTTTGTCTTTCTTAACCTTTCTTGCTGTCCACCTATGTGTTTCGTTGATATTTTTTTTAATGACATGCTTTGAGTGGTTTTTTTTTTTTCCATTTTCTTTTGTATCTTCTCTAGGTATTTTCTGTGTGGTTACCATGGGGCTTACATAAAACATTTTACAGTTATGACAATCTGTTTTAAGCTGATGGCAGCTTAACTTCCATCTCATACAAAAATTCTGCTTTTATTTCTTCCTTCTTCACACTTTATATTGTTGTTGTCACAATTATATCTTTTTGTATTGTGTATCTATTAGCATATTTTATAGTTTTAGTTTTATAAATACTTTTGTGTTTTAACTTATATGCCAGGATAAAAGTGATTTACATACCATATTACAATATTCTGTGTTTGTGTTTATTTTTCCCATTACCAGTGAAGTTTATATTTTCATATGGTTTCCTGTTACTATTTAGTGTCTTTTTATTCAACTTGAATGACTCCCTTAAGCATTAGGCAGGTCTAGTGGTGATGAACTCTCTCAGCTTTTTTTTTTTTCCTCTGAAAGCTTTTATTAATTTTTGAAGGACAGTTTTGCTGGATATAGCATTGTTGGCTGGCAAGTTTTTTTTCCCCCAGCAGTTTGAATATTTTATTGCACTCTTTCTGGTCTGCCAGTTTTCTTCTGAGAAATCTGTGAATAAGTTTATGAGGGTTCCTTGGTACGTGACAAGGAATTTTTATCTTGCTACTTTCAAAATTCTCTTTGACCTTTGACTATATTTGATTATAATGTGCTTTGGTGAGGACATTTTTGGGTTCATCCTGTTTTGGATTCATCCTGTTTAAATTCTGTTAGGTTTCTTGCATCTGGAAATCTGTATGTCCATTTTCGTCCTCATATTTGGGAACTTTTTGGTCATTTTTTAAAAATATAAGCTTTCTGTCTCTTTTTCTCTTTTTTTTTTTTTCTGAGACTCCCATAATGCATATATTGCTTTATTTGACAGTATCCTATAATTCCCTTAGACTTTCTTCACTCTTTTTGTCTTTTTTTCTTTCTTGCTGCTGCTGCTATTATTGTTGCTGTTCTTGTGGCTGGATAATTTCAAGAAAATGTTCAAATTTGCTCATTCTTTCTTCTGCTTGATCTGTGATTGAACCTCCCTAATGAGTTATTGTATTCTTGAGTTGAGTTCCAAAATTTGTTTGGTTATCTTCTATATTTTCAGTTTCTTTGTTGAAATTCTCATTTTGCTCATTTATCATTTCATGACCTCATTGAGCATCTTTATGTCTATCATTTTGAATTCTTTGCCAGCTAATGCATATACCCCTGTTTCTTCAGTGTTGGGTTTTTTTTTTTTTTTTGAAGATTTATTTCCTTCCCTTGATTGGGCCGTTTCCCCCTTTATTTCTGTTCTTTATAACTCTGTTAGTATCCACACATTTAAAAAAATGGCTACCTCTCCCAGTCTTTCTGGACTGGCTTAATAACGGAAAGATTTTTTTTTAAGTTTTACTTATTTATTTTTTGAGACAGAGAGAATATCAAGCAGACTCCACATTGTTGGCACAGAGCCCAGTGCAGGGCTCGAACTCACAAACCTTGAGATGTGACCTGAGCCGAAATCAGGAGTCGGCTGTCTAACTTACTGAGCCACCCAGGCGGCCCCTTACATTGAAAGATCTTCGCCATTCAGTCCAGCTAGAGATTCTCAAGGCTCTCAAACCTTTCCTGTAGATGTGTCTTTTCTGGATGTGTGCTTGTAGATGCCTGATTAGAGGGATTTCCTGGTTGTGTTTTTAGGAGCTGTAAGCTCTTGCTCCCTCTGGTGTCTGTCTGCTGTACTGTGGTTCTTCTGAAACAGCAGCATCCTGAGCAGCCCGTGTTGTTCTCACCATACCCCAACCCCTGGCATCTAGCATATGCTGGTTCCCGTCAGCACCCTGTGTTGAGCTGGACACAAACTAGTAGAGTGTTGGATGCATGTTCCATTCTTCTCTTTCCTCATTGTTAAATTTGTAATTTCATGAATTTTATTTTTCATTCTCAAAGTTCTAAATTTTTCCCTCAAACCAGGACAAGTTTATAGTTTTTTGGTCTTTGCTTGTTTTTGTGATTTCGTCTTCATTTCCTTAAACATTTAATATGTATTTACTTCCTGTATCTGGAAATTCCACTATATGAAGTCCCTGGGGCTTTAGCTTTATGGTTTGTGTCTGCTGATTCTCATTCCCTGTGGCTTGTTTTTTTCTGTATTTGCTGGTCTTTATGGGTGAACTCGTATTTGCCTGAGTTTTATCTGTGTGAAACTTAGGGGTCTGAACTGAGGATGACTTCTAGAGAGGATTTGTTTTGCTCCTACTGGGAGCCCCTGCTGACCTGGGACATTTTTTTTTTAAGGTTTTATTTTTAAGTAATCTCTACTTCCAACATGAGGCTCAAACTTACAACCCCGAGATCAAGAGTCTCACGTGCTTTACTGACTGAGCCAGCCAGGAGCCCCTGACCTGGGACATTTCAGTCTCCTAAAGGTGTCCCAAACTCAATGAAGGAGTTTTAAGTTCAGCTCTCCAGTGTTGTAGTAGGTCCCAAGCTTAGTATGTGGACCCCAGGGCAGTGCTGGGCTTTGTAATTGCTTTCAGCTGGAGATTTTAAATGTTTGTTTATTTTTCCCTTGGATGTTTCCCTTCAAGCTCATCAGTACACTTTTAAAAAAGTGTGTTTTTTCTTGGAGAACCTTTCACACTATCTTGCCTACTGTACTACAGAGAGACTGGAATAAGCTTTTTGAAAATGGGTGTTCAGAAATGTCCATACTTGTTTGATTTTACTACCCTTAATTATATGTCATTTCTAAAATTCTCATATCTACACACTTAAACATGTAGACAACTTTCTAACCTGTTTATAAATCTTCTAGGTCAAAAATCTTAGTAGATTTTGGAAACCATTTGTTACAGATATTTAAGTGATTAATTTTCAAAAACTGCTGATTGTCCTCAGGAAGGTGCCCTACTAACATGACTTGTATAAAAAATTGTCACATAGTTGGTGAATGAATTGAAATATGAATACAGTCATTGATGAAGTCAAGTGTCAACATAAACAGAACTTATAATCAGGCCTTCAGATCTCAGTATCACAAATTGGTAAGCCAAGATTTAAAAAATCAAGAAATCTATTAATATTGCATAGTGATGTTTTTACTAATCATTGAAAAGTTGGTACCATTGAAATTTAATCTATTTCCCCAAATTTTCATCTTTTTGGTATTATCTGTTTTAATGTATATAATCTGTTAGTAGAATAGTACATAATGTGGTGTATGTAACTATTCCTATAGTAGCCCATACTTAAAACTTTTAAAGATGCGGTAATTGATCTAAAGTTTGGAGACCATTCTGTGCCATAGAGTTTAGCATTGTTCTAGAATTCTCTATGTGTAAACTTTTTCTTCCTAACTAAATTGAAAATACTTTGAAGTCAAGAACTTTTTTTTTATTTTTTATTAAAAAAATTTTTTTTTCAATATTTATTTTTGAGAGACAGAGCAGGAGTAGGGAAGGGGCAGAGAGAGAGGGAGATACAGAATTCAAAGCAGGCTCCAGGCTCTGAGCTGTCAGCACAGATCCTGATGCGGGGCTCAAACCCATGAACCGTGAGATCATGACCTGGGCCGAAGTCAGACGCCCAACCAACTGAGTCAGCCAGGCGCCCCGGGAACTACTTTTTTTTTTTTAATGTTTATTTATTTTGAGAGAGACAGGGAGAGAGTGTGAGTGGGGGAGGGGCAGGGAGAGAGAGAGAGAGAGAGAGAGAGAGAGAGAGAGAGAGAGAGAGAGTCCGTCCCACATAGGCTCCACACTGTCAGCACAGAGCCCGACGCAGGATTCAACCCACAAACTGTAAGATCATGACCTGAGTCGAAATCAACCCACTGAGCTACTCAGGTACCCTAGGGACTACTACCAATATTACTTCTGTGTATCCTATATTACCTACCATAGTATTTGGTGTATTTTTGGCACTCAGCAATTTAATAAATCAAGGTCTAGTTTATTGATTCATTCTCAACTATAGTGAGTTTATGAGCCAGCTTGGGAGATCATTTCAAATTCACATTCCCTAACCCCTGCTCTGTCCCACTCTGTATTCTGAGTTAGTTTCTCTAGGGTGAGATCGCAGACTTCCTCTTTGTAAACTTCTCAGTGATTCTGATGCTGGTGTTCACTGGCCAGGCTTTGAAAAAACCGTGATTTATGTGATGATGATGAAAATGATTGCATTGTAATAAACCTCACCTTTTGGTTAAAATGAAAAAAGGCATTATGGTTGCTGGTTATGTTCTAGAAAGTGGGGTTGGAGAAGTGATAAATCAGTCCTTCCAGTGCGTGGTGACAGCGGTAGAAAACAACAGGGAATTGTCTGTCTCGGAGGTAATCAGGTACACGTGCATGGTATTTGTAGGTGTAAGATTGATGAAGGAGGTAATGAGGAACTTCATGTTCCTCCCTTTTCCCAGCGTTATGTGCTCAACCGTATTGGGGGAGGCGGTAGCATCAAAATAAAGGGGTTCACGGCGTGGTGCCCTTTCTTTGGAGAAAGTATTATTTAATACTGTTTTGACCACTGTATTGGTTTAGTTCAGGTTGTAAACAAATCAGAAGCTAAGCAATAGTCCAAGGTTTTAATGAGCTACCTGTAAAGAATATAGTAATAAGTTTATTTCAAATGTTTAAAGCATGGCTACCTTTTATTTTGGAATCAACAGCGCTACTTTCACAATTTCAAAGGAGGGTTTGCTTTTATTTCCTTTTCTGTTTGTTTCATGTCAACCGGAGACGATAGGGATACAAAGGCAAATGAAACCTGTTCCTGCTCTGAGGGCCTCAGAGCCTGACGGGGAGATAGACACAGAGACAAACAAGTGCAGTAGAAAGTTACAGTCCTTGTCACCTGAGTGATCAGAACGCGGAATAAAGAAGGCCAGGGGGTGGGGGGGTGGGGGGGGCGGGGAGCCCAAGAACGGTTCGTAGCCTTTGAACTAAGGCTTGAACCATAAGTACTCCTTTGCCAGGTGGCTCTGTGGAAAGCAGAAGAGGACACTGGGCTAAAGGAGCATTGTGCACAGAGGCCCTGAGTGTGGGGTTGAGAGGAGGGGGCAGCAGCCCAGGGGAGCATTAGTGAGAGGACCAGGCAGGGCCTTGGCTGTCTCCGCAAGAGCTGGTCCTGGAGGCAGTGGTAGCCCTTGGATGATTGAAGGGGCCAACACTACTAGATTTGTATTCTGTATGCCTGTGTGTTTTAGAAATACACTCGTTTTTAAATCTAGTGACCTGGGCACCTGGCTGGCTCAGTTGGTAGAGTGTGTGACTCTTGATCTTGGGATTGTGAGTTCATGCCCCACGTTGGGTATAGAGATTACATAAAATCTTGTAAAAAAATTTCCTCTTAAAATGAATTTGAGACCTCCTTTCTCAAGGTTCACTAAACAGCTTTTAATGTAGTATTTATAAGAACTTGATTTGGCATTATCAGGAGAAGGGTTTAGTAAAGGGGAGGTACCAATGCCAGTGACAAAGACTCTTCTTGAACCAAACTTCAGGTGGCTCCTCGGGGTCTTTTTCTCAGCTAGGTTTTGACCTTGGCCTTCATGTCTGCCCTGTCTTTGCCAGGCCTGCACAGTCTCATCTTGGCAAGAATTCTACTAAGTCAGTTAAGTGAGAATTCCCCCCACGTTTGATGTCTGACCGCCCTGGGTATCTAATCAAGTTCCTTACCCCCCAACGTTGATGTCCTCGAAGTTGTTGGCCTGCTTCAGCAAGGATTCTCTTTGACCAGTTTAGCAGGAATCCCCTGACCCTGAGGTCTCCTCTTAGTAATTTTCCATCCACTCACCTCCTCGCTTGGTGCCACGACTGAATCCCCAGCTGTCTTTACCATAATCAGAACTGATCTCTCTCCCCTATCATCATACCCCTGCTGTAATAATGTTGAATAAAACCTTCCTTACCACTTAACAAGTGTAAGAATAATTATTTCTTTTTAACACCAGTTAAGGAAAGATTCACATTGCCTTATGAAATGCCATACACACTGCACTGTGGTAGAATGTATTGGGAGTAAGGTGAGCGAAGCCCACAGTAACCATAAAAGCACTGGTGGACCAGAAAGGAGAGCCTGCCCAGACTTAGGGCAGAGGGTAGTATGACCTAAAGGGACTAGGACAGGGATTTAGCTAAGGCTGCGGTTGGTAATTCATCATTCTTTCATGGTGTCCTGTCTCTGATTTTGACAAGTGGTGACCACAGTTGACCCCAGGGAGATGATTATTTAGCCGGGTTATCTTGGGAAAGTCACTTAAGCTCTCTTTCTTCTTTCTGATGCTTACTGGTACATCTCATTTTCATATTTACCTATAAACCTGGCATGCTCTTCTCTGTAGAGATTACTAATGGAATGGCAGTACTAAGTCATGGCAGTGATCCTTCTGGCCACTCTCAATTCTGTTTTCTGCTTAAATAACAAAAACTGGAGGGAAATAAGTTACGTACCAGTGGCCACTTGTTTAAACTCGGGGAATTAACTTTTCAGTAAATTCTTAAACACAGATACCCCGAGGACATTCTAAGTAGGAAAGCCTTGAGTTGAGAAGGTTGATAACCAGCCTGGGTGATTGTCTCAGCCTTTCTCTTTTCCCTTCCTCTCCTGGAAGGGAGAGAAATCAAGGGGAGGGAAGAGTGTGTCGGGAAGGAGACTGTGTTCTCTGTTCTGCCAGAAGTGAATTATTCATCATGCTCCTGGTTCTAGCTCGAATGGGCTTTGTGACAGTACTTTCAAAGTGTACTGACTGTGATTTCCTTAAACCTGTCCCACATATAATGCTGCACACTGCTTGGGACCGAGAGCCCCAGCTCTGAGCCAGCCGCAGTGTCTGGCATGATTGGCTTTCAGAAGTGACCGGAATTTCTTGCTGTGTTGTACAGAGAAGAGCAAGAATATGTCAGTAAAATACATTCCCTCTCTTAAAGTACTTTAGCAAGGTGCTGCGCGCGTAGTAGCTGCTTGATGAGCGTTTAGTAAATAGATACGATTCAGATTCACTCATTCTCTGGCAAATTTTGAAGTACTTCACGAGTCTACTGTGTAGACACGGTATTTACCTTTTACATTCTGGTCATTTTTCAATGAATGACGTGTTTTGCAGACAGATTTCCTTTCACCCCTGGTATTCATGTTCATAACTGAAAGTCATCAATTAAATTTTTATTGTACTTTAAAATTTTTATTCAGAAAATGAATATATTGACATTTAAGTTGATATGAATATTAGCTTATGTTAGGGGATAATTACTGGATCTTGTTAGATTTACTAAATATATCAGAACCTGAAGGCCTTAGAATAAAGCTTTGACTGCTAGAGTGTTAAATCAAATCTAAAGATTTAAAGAACAAACATCCATTGTAATTTCTGGCACAAGTTTGCTGTTAGGTTTTTGTACTCGTGGGAGTGAAAGAACTAGGAAGTTTCTGAAAGAATTTAATACCGTATTTTTAGATATAATTTAAGCAGATGTTTTCCTTTATCCCCAGGGGACTCAGTCGTGTTGGCTCATAATATCTTCTCGCAAGCCGTAGTGAAAGACCTCCCAAAGGAGTTTTTTGGGGGCAGGGGAGTATCTTAGGAAGGAGTGCCTCTAGAAATAAAATGCGGGCTCAGCCACCCTCTGTCTGCCCCCTGAAGGGGAGTGATTGCCCTTTGTAATACCCCAATTCAGATGTAAAGCGGTGTAACTTCTTGGTTAAGGGCACATGCTCTGAAGTCAGACTTGGTGGGTTCAGATCCCAGCTCTGCCACTTATTAGCTCTATGATCTTGGGAAGCCACTTATTTTCTTTATTGCTCTGGCTCTTTAGCTGTAAAATGTAATAACAGCAGTGACTGCTTTTGAGGTTGTCGTGAGGTTTAGACGACTGAATACGTCTAATGCCCTCAGAACAATGCCTGGCACCTAGTGGAAGGCACCTGTGTGAACTGCTCCTGCCGTTGTGGTGGTGGTGGTGGTGGTGGTGGCACATTTAGATAAAGGAGGTAAATATGCCAGGGTTTTAAGTGTTTACCTCAGAGCTACTGGATTATACATGATTTTCATTTCTTTTAATGCCTGTATTTTAAGTCATGGGTTTATATTCCTTTTTATACCCAAAATTATGAATTTGTAATGTGAAGTATAACTTTATGGTTTACTAGAATACTTGTATTAAGTTTAAGAAAGCCAAGTGGGAAGCCGGATTACCTGCAGGTGGCTTGGTGAACAAGGTATTGGCAGGGTACAGAGGATAGTTGTGTAGTGACATCAATGTTCTCAGTGGGTACAGACATACCTGTAGGGTTGTGTAATGCTTAAGAGCACCGACTTGTAGACAGGACTCCCGGGGGTTGATTTCTTCCCAGCTTAGTCATTGATAAGGTGTATAACATTAGGCAGGTTTCCTTATCTCTAAAATGAGAATAATACATACTTGGTTGGGTGGATTGTTGGTTTTCAGTTATTAGGTGTATATTACAAACTTTGCAATAGCAGGTGTTCAGTGACGGTACCAAAGAAACAAAGAATTCAAACAAACGCGTTGAGGAAGTTCACATTGCTCATCGAGATACATTTCTTCTCTTTCCCCATGGTAAAGAAATGCGCAACTCAACTCATGTTCTTTGGGGTTCCCTTTTTCCCATGCTCACCATTTTCTTCATGTCAATACATCCATTCTTTAGGCCAAATACAAATATAGTTGGATTGATTACTGCTTTAAACATGCTAATGGAATCTCTCTCTCGAGACTGCATTGATTTTATTGAACCCAAATATAAAGACAAGTCTTAAATCAGACATTTGCATGTTGAAGATAAGTTTGATGTCCTTGTGTATGCTGGAATATAGTATCTTCTTTTGTCTTTTCTGAATCGTAGTGCTTATATTTTTTGCCTCTAGAAGTTACAGAAAAAGCTTGCTAAGCAGGGTTTTGGTGGAGTTATGAAAAGTTCTTCTAATTTTATTTGGGTGCTGCTTTGGAGGCTGAAATCCATAGTGCCATCAGTCAGGAAGGAGCGATGAATGTGATGGGAGAGAACGGGACACAGTGGAGTCGATGAGGACAAAAGGGAACTCGTTTCTCTCTCTCACTGCTTTCCAAGCTCTAAGAGGGTGACTGGCAGGCTGAGCTGATGTCCTTCATCACAGGGCTGCTTGAGCACCTGGACCGGGATTCACAGCAGCCAAAGCAGGTGCTCCAGCAGGAGTTGGAGAGCTTCGAAGCCCGACGACTGCTCCCTGCTCGCAAGACGTGCCAACAGATCATCTAAACCAGGCGTGAGCTGCAGCTGTGTCTGGTGCAGCGCTGACCTTCAGAGCGTATAAACAACCACTGTTTTAGTTGTGCCTTCCAGATCTTCGGCAAGTTTCTTGTGTCCAGTATTACCCAGGACCATAGAGGGAAGAGACTTTGGGGCAATAGAATTCCAGCTTGGCTAAATTTACATTCTAGACACCATCACAGCCCACCCCATGGCACCTCGGCCATCCCTTAGAAGTATGGGGTTTGGCCACACTTCTCTTAGCCATACCTTCTGAACGAAGGTAATAGCAAAATTATGCTTTTCCTGATATGACGCAACTATTCTAGGCATATGAAAAACACGCTAACCCTCTCCTCGAAAGAAGGTACGAAGTCCCTTTAGCCATCTTTGGGTGATGTTCGTTTCTCTTCTGAGTCCCACTCTTGTTCTTGTGCCTTGTAACCTCAGTATTGAAATACAGAGTTAGCTAATGTTAACACTTCAATGTTGGGTGATAGGCAAATGGGGAAAGGGAATAGAAAGAAAGAAAGAATTGGTTAATTTATACACAAATATGTTCATACCAAAATAAGAGAGACTTATTGCAGTCCTTATTTCTGCAACTGGTCACGTGGTCACAGATGGTGTTTATAATTACCTTCTTCTACTAATTCCGTGTTGTATTTGTGCTCAACAAATGCCTCAGCTGCTTATAATTCCTTGCCTGGGGAGGTAACCCCAGACTTGATTCCTGAAAAGTCTGGGCCGTCAGAAATCATGCCTCCATTGGGTTATCGTAATTTTCCATTGACTTGTCTCAGGACAAGGGAGAAATAAGAGGTGCCCTAGAGGATCTCGTGCATTTAAACATACTCTTCCCTAAGCCGTTATGCAATAGCAACCCAATTTCCCCTTTATAGTCAGGATCAGTCACCTCAGCCAGTATAATAACCCTTTTCTTGGTCTACTTATTCACTGCCATGAAGCAGTCTCAACTTGGAACGTAATGGACCATTGCTGTGATCCCTGGTGGAAGCATTCCTCCCTTAGGTACTAAGATATCTATGCTAGCAGAACATAAAGTTGTAGGGGCTAGAAAGAAAAAATTTTCTGATGGGTCATTAAGAGTGGTAGCGAGAGGAGATATTCCAATTTCTATCTCTTGATTCCTAGACCTACGAATCCTGGCTATGGGAGAAATAGCCCTATGTATTAGTCCCTGACTCAGAGTACGTGTTGTATCCTGGAAGATGTTACCCCAGCCCTGCAAGGTGTTGTCACCCAGCTGGCATCATAACAGTCTTTAAAAGGCCTTTTCACTGGTTCTCAAGCCAGCTGCTTCAGGGTATTGTGCATATAATAAGAACAGTATATTCTCCCAGCATGAACCCATTGCCATGCTTCGTGTGCCATAACATTAGTTCCTTGCTTAGAAGCAATGCTGTGTGGAATGTCATGATGGTGAACTATGTATACTGTAAGTCTCCCCGTGGTGGTTTTGCCATAAGTATTAGGATTAGGGAAGGCATCTTCATATCTGCAGCAAGGGTTTATTCCAGTGAGATTAAAACACTGCCCCTTCTGTGCTGAAAGTAGTCTAATTCAATCAACCTGCCACCAGGTAACTGGCTGACCTCACCCCTTCCTCCTGGCACTTGTCATTTGGGGAGCTCAGTCTTAACTCTCTGCAGTTGGCAGATTAGCCTTGGTGAGTGTTAGTCCATGTTGCTAGGCAGATGAGTGGCTGGAGAACGGCTGATAACTTTAGCATGAGTCATCTTCGGTGAGCATTCACTTGGGACACATCTATGTCCACATGCTGTACTCATTCAGGGAGACCTATCCCATACTTCTTCCTCACCATTAATTTTCAAATCTTGTTCCTTCTGAGTCCTTGATCATTCATCTAAGACGCTAGCGCTAGTCTGTCAGTCTCTGTAGATCCAGACTTTTATACTCTCTTTGTAAGTGAAATAAACAACTGGGTGCACTGCTTAAAGTCCCCCCCCCCCCGCTTTAACCTTGCCAGTTTAACTTTGCCACGTCCCTTCAGTGCCACCCAGAGTGCAGCTGCAGGGCAGCAGTGGTCGAGCCCTGAGCCGTCCTAGCATATTGTGCAGAACCAGCTGTAAACTAGACTTGAACGCTTTTATTTCTCTTATCAGCTGGTCTCCCCAGGAGTCCACGGACGTGGATTTAGACAAAATAAGCACTGTAGCAAGAGTGTGGCTCAAGGGGTATCTCTGCCACTTGCATGTGCAACTGGTTTGTGCCTTCAGGACTTGCTCAAGTCCTGTCTGACATGTGCCACTCCCAGTGGCTGGTAGAACGTTGCTGTGGGAGCCCAGATGTTTTGGGATCGATGAATCAAACAGCACCCCAGTGATAATGGCAAGCTCACATCGAATGGCAACTTGGTGGTCTGTGGTCACCTGTTCAGTCTCTTGTGCCTCCCGATGGCAAGCCAGAAGGTGTCCCCTCAAAGAGAATAGTTATCTGCAGAGGGTGGCGTAGCTTTGCTCCCAAATGTTCAAAGTTCACCCTGTGATTCGCGTGTTAGGGCCCAATGAAGGCTTGGTGCTTGATTTCTCCGTGCCAGAGTCTGCAAGCCCCAGTGAGGCTTCTGGGTTCCAGTAGTAGACTAGCTTGATGACAGCCCGAGACTTATTACAGAGTCCTGTTTTTCTGGCCCTTATTAAAAATTGGCCAGCTTTCAGGTTACCTATACTGGTATAATGAAATATATTTTACTTTCAAAATTCACACGTATGGTGTCTCCTTTTTAAGGGTAGGAGGGACCAGATGCAGCAATTTATTCTTGACTCTGGAAGTGATATCCCAACATATCCCAGACCATTAGATTCCCAGGAATTTCACTGAGGAAGCAGGCCCCTGAATTTCTGTGGGATTTATTGCCTACCCTTGGTCACACATGTATCTTAGTCAAGGTATCTAGAGTAGTTGTTACTGCCTGCTTACCTGATCTAATCAGCATAATATCATCAAAATAATAGACCTGTGTGATTTCCTGTGGAAGGAAAGGTGATTAAGGTCCCTGTGGACTGGGTTAGTGGTTCTCAACTGAGGGCAGTTTTGTCTCCCAGAGGACATTTGGCAATGTCTGGAGACATTTTTGGTATCACAAGTCGGGGGCAGGCATCTGGTAGTAGAGGCGTGGGATGCTGATAAACATCCCCTGATGCCCAGAACGGTCCCCTACAGCAAGGGATTATCTGGCCCCAAATGTCTGTGGTGCTGAGATTGAGAAACCCTGGGCCACATTCTGACATAGGCTGGAGGTTTGAAGTGCCCCGTGGTAGCATAGTGAAGAAGCCACAGTCTGTTCTAATGTTCTTTACTAGCATGCATAGAGAAAAACCAGGGGGTTCATTGATATGATCCAGCAAGGAAGCCACATCTAGAGTAGCAGTTGTAATTGGAATTACCAACTGCTTTGAGTTTTGATAATTTCCTGTCATTCCCTGAGATTTATCTGTCTTTTGCACAGGCCAAAGAGATGAGTTGAATGGAGATGTGGGAATTAGCATCACTGCATCTTTATGGTGGCACTAATCCCTGGGCCCCTCCAGGAGGCAGTATTGCTTTTGGTTTACTATTTTGCTAAGATCATGTAGTTTTGGTCTCTTTCTCCCACCCAATCCCGGCATTTTAGCCCTTATAGTCATTCATGGACTAGGGAACCAGAGTGTAGGTTTGGCAAATGCCAAGTGTGTAAATTTCAACTGTGTATTCCAGAACTGGGAAGGTAAGCACAGGAAGCATTTGGGCACTTACTGGTTCCACTGTGAAATGGGCCCAGTCCAAAAGTTCAATGAACATCTGATTTCTTTATGCTCCTGCTCTGATTGGTTTATCATAGTAGAGTTTGGGTCTTGAGGAATTACTGTTAGTTTGGAGACAGTTTGGATTTTTTCCCCACGTCCTTCAATGCGTAGTCACCCTGGTAAATTGCCACAGTTCTCTTTTGAGGAGAGTTGGGAGGAAGATTTACAGAATGCGTTTTGGGGTGAATAGGATTGTGTTTCCTCAAAGACCCAGCCTTCCTTTCATTCAAGGGTCTCTGGGTCTTTGAACTAACTCACGTCTGGGAAATGGCTGTATTTTGGTTTGAGTCACAGTGAGAGCTACAAAAGCACCTGACCTAGACCCAGATCATAACATTTTTACTTTCTAAGTCTTGCACAAATTTCACATGGCCAGTAACTCAGAACCATGTTGAGAAGGGAATTTCGGGAAAACACTGCATCTTAGCTAAGCCGACAGTACCAAGCCACCACAGTCGTGTTGAGCACAAAGATGTTGTTATTGTTCACGATGACCATGGGTAATTGGACTTTCCAAACTGATCTGTGTTGCTTATATATACTCATATCAATTCCTGCTTCAGTTTATTACTCATTTGGAACAGCTGAGATCAGGGCCACTAAGTGTGACTGTCTACCAGTCCAGGAGCACCATTCCCATGGATTGGAACGTATCAGGTGTGCTTCGGAGTTGCACAACACAGCGGCCTTGCCAGGGTTAACATGTGACTCAGTGTGTGACCGACACATGGCGAGGGTATCTCTGGCTTCTGCTGGTTTGAGTTCTTTCTGAGCAGAATGTTAACTGGTGATTTAGAAAGTTGCAGCTTTTAGGGCACCTGAATGGCTCAGTCGATTAAGCGTCCGACTCTTGATCTCAGCTCAGGTCTTGATCTCAAGGTCATGAGTCAGGTCAAGGTCTACGCTGGGCTCCACACTGGGCATGAAGCCTACTTAAAAAAAAAAAAAAAGTTTGCAGCCTTTGATAACTACTCTCTCAAGGAAGTGATATTGTACAATTTGTTTAGATAGCACATGGGAGATTTTTTTCTCTAAATATTTGGACGGTGTTCAGTACAGTAACTTTGGCAAATAAAATGATTCTGAACATAGTCTCCCCCAGTCCTAAAAAATGGCTAAAAATCTATATATTTTATTACATGAATATTTAGAACAACTGGGTGTATATATTTAATATTGAACTTCATGGTGTGGTTCACTCTCCTTAGTATGTAAGCATGTAATGGTCACATGAAAATCAGACCTCTAAGTTACAGGTAAGTAAAACATTGGCGAGTAGTTGTTTCAAATTGAGGTAACTTTGACATACAGAGAAATGCACAGATTGTTTGAGTACAGTTAAGTGAGTTTTGATCAAAGTATATATCACCCCCAATTGAGATAAAGAACCTTTACATAACATCCCAGAACTCACTTCTGCCATCTTTGTAGAGAGTTAATAAATGCAAAAAAAAAAAAACCTCCAAACAGACAGAGAAGGAACACCTCAAGAAGTGAAAATAATGGGACAATTTGGATGTAAGTTCATTTAAAATAATTTTTAAGGCAGGAATAAAAATCATAATCACAAAAGCAAATAAATAAGCGAATTAAAGCGCTATACAGAAATTGTAGAAACGTAATACATAGTCATTGAAATTGAAAATTCAGTAGAATATAGCAGCATTTAATTCTCAGTAGAATTCAAGCAGCAGATTGTACCTGCATTGAAGATGGACACGATGGACTGGGATCTAGATCTGAGGAAATGACTTAGAATGAATCATAGAGAAATAGACATTGAGAATATTAAAGAGTGATTAAGAAATGCAGAGAATAGAATGAAAAAGTACTACTTACATTTAATAGACATTCTAGAAAGAGGTTATGGAGGAAATCTTTGAGAGGCAGTATTTGAAAAGGTGATGGCTAAGAAATATCCAGAATTGAAGAAATGTTTATCTTCAGAGTGATGCACACTGAATACCCAGCAGAATAAATAAAAAGGAAATCCATTGGAATTGCAAACTCAAAATAGAAAGAAAATCTGAATGGCAGTCAAAAAGAAAACATGATTTCCAAAGCAACAACAGTTAGGTGAACAGTAGAGTTCTCATCAGCAATAATAAATATATTAAAAATGGGATAATATTTTTACATAATGTGACAGAAATAGCTATCAACTTCAAATTCTCTTCTTAACTAAAGAATCCTTTAAGAGTAAGGACCAAAAACAGGTATTTTCAGACAAATGAAGACTGGCATTTTCTACCGACATAGCCTTACTTCTTAAACTTCTAAAAAAAATGTAGCTCAGGAAGAAAGAAATAGAATCTAGAAGAAGGAAGTTGGGTGGAAGAAATTATAACAAGCAAATAAATTTTAGGTTGATAAATGTAAACACCTTAGAACCAACAGAGAGGAATTGCTTATGTTTCAGATGTTGGGAGAAAAGTGAACGGAAATTCTACATAAGAATTAATGTGGAAAACAACAGGAGAAACATTGGAGCTTAGGTTGCTAGGGAGAAGGATGGAAAATGGATTGGTTTTTAAATTTAAGGTATATTTTGCATTTTAAAATTTTAAAGAAAGATTCTCTCAATAGGTGCAGGGAAAGCATTTGACAAAATACAGCATCCTTTCTTGATACAAACCCTCAAAAAGTGGGGATAGAAGGATCATACCTCAAGATTACGAAAGCCATATATGAAAGACCCACCGCTAATGTCATCCTCAATGGGGAAAAACTGAGAGCTTCCCCTCTAAGGTCAGGAATACGACAAGGATGTCTATTCTCACCCCTGTTATTCAACATAGTGTTGGAAGTCCTAGCCTCAGCAGTCAGACAACACAAATAAAAGGCATCCATATCAGCAAGGAGGAAGTCAAACTTTCACTCTTCGCAGATGGCATGACACTCTATGTGGAAAACCCAAAAGATTCAACCAAAAAACTGCTAGAACTGATCCATGAGTTCAGCAAAGTTGCAGGATATAAAATCAATGCACAGAAATTGGTTGCATTTCTCTATACCAATAATGAAGCAGCAGAAAGAGAAATCAGGAATTGATCCCATTTACAATTATACCAAAACCCATAAAATACCTAGGAATAAACCTAGCCAAAGAGGTGAAAAATCTACACACTGAAAACTATAGAAAGCTTATGAAAGAAATTGAAGAAGACCAAAAAAAAAAAAAAAAAGGAAAAACTTTCCATGCTCATGGATTGGAAGAACAAATATTGTTAAAGTGTTGATACTACCCAAAGCAATTTACATATTCATTGCAATCCCTATCAAGATAATACCAACATTCTTCACAGAGCTGGAACAAACAATCCTAAAATTTGTATGGAACTAGAAAAGACCCTAAATAGCCAAAGCAATCCTAAAAAAGAAAACCAAAGCTGGAGGCATCAAGATTTTCAGATTTCAAAATGTATCACAAAGCTGTATTCATCAAGACAGTATGGTACCGGCACAAAAACACTTAGATCAATGGAACGGAATAGAGAACCCAGATATGGACTCACAAAATTAGTATGGCCAACTAATCTTTGACAGAGCAGGAAAGAATATCCAGTGGAATAAAGACAGCCCCTTCAGTGCATGGTGTTGGCAAAACTAGACAGCAACATGCAGAAGAATGAACCTGGACCACTTTCTTACACCATACACAAAAATAAACTCAAAATGGATGAAAGACCTAAACGTTAAGAAAGGAAGCCATTAAAGTCCTAGACGAGAAAGCAGGCAAAAACCTCTTTGACCTCGGTTGCAGCAACTTCTTACTCAGCATGTCTTCAGAGACCAGGAAAACAAAAGTAAAAATGAACTATTGGGACCTCATGAAGATAAAAAGCTTCTGCAAGGTGAAGGAAACAATCAGCAAAACTAAAAGGCAACCAACAGAATGAGAGAAGGGATTTGCAAATGACCTATCAGATAAAGGGTTAGTATCCAAAATCTGTAAAGAACTTATCAAACTCAATACTCCAAAACCAGTCCAGTGAAGAAATAAGCAAAAGACATGAATAGACACTTTTCCAGAGAAGACATCCAGATGGCTAATAGACACATGAAAAAAATGCTCAGCATCACTCATCATCAGGAAAATAAAAATCAAAACCATAATGAGATACCAACTCACACCTGTCAGACTAGCCTTAACAACTCAGGCAACAACAGATGTTGGTGAGGATGCGGAGAAAGAAAAACCCTTTTGTACTGCAAACTGGTGTAACCACTCTGGAAAACAGTATGGAGGTTCTTCAAAAAATTAAAAATAGAACTGCCCTGTGACATAGCAATTGCACTATGAGGTATTTATCCAAAGGATATAGGAGTGCTTCGAAGGGGCACATGCACCCCAGTGTTTATAGCAGTGCTATTGACAATAGGCAAATTATGGAAAGAGCCCAAATGTCCATTGACTGATGAATGGATAGAGAAGATATGGTGTGTGTATGTATGTATATTTTATATGTGTATATATATGTGTGTGTGTGTGAAGTATTAATATAATATACATACACATATATAATAAGAAGTATTACTCGGCAGTCAAGAAGAATGAAATCTTGCCATTGGCAACAATGTGGATGAAACTAGAGTGTGTTATGCTAAGTGAAATTAGAGAAAGATAAATATCCCATGATTTCACTCCTATGTGGAGTTTAAGAAGCAAAACATGAACATAAGGGAAGGGAAACAAAAATAATGCAGAAACAGGGAGGAAGACAAGAGACTCTTAAATACAGAGAACAAACTGTGGGTTCCTAGAGGGGTTGGGGTGGGGGGATGGGCAAAATGGGCAAGGGACATTGAGGAGGGCACTTATTGGGATGAGCACTGGCTGTTATATGTAGGGGATGAATCACTGGATTCTACTCCTGAAATCATTATAGCACTATATGCTAACTAACTTGGATATATATATATAAATCCAGTAGAAGGAAGAAACGTTGGGGGGAGGAGGGGGGAGGTAAAATAATCACAAAATAAATAAAATTAAACTCTCCTGTGTAAAGAAAGGGTTTCTCAGCTTGTGTAAAAACTGGTAAAACCTCACTACAACTATTTAAAGGTGACTAAAGCTTAATGACAATGAAAGGAGGAAAGGTGATAAAAAACCTGGTATATTAATGTTACTGTCAGGTCAAAAAAATAAAGAACATTATTAGAGATAAAGAAGGTTAGTAGCCTAGGGGCTCCTGGGTCGCTCTGTCGGTTAAGCGTCCGACTTCGGCTCAGGTTATGATCTCACGGTTCCTGGGTTCAAGCCCCGCGTCAGGCTCTGTGCTGACAACTTAGAGCCTGGAGCCTGCTTCAGATTCTGTGTCTCCCTCTCTCTCTGCCCCTTCCCTGCTCATGCTCTCTCTCTCAAAAATAAATAAACATTAAAAAAAAAAAAAGGTTAGTAGCCTAAATCATCAAAGATATTATTCACAAGGAGCTATATTCAGTAATCTATAAATATATAACAATGTGCCCCCCGTATATTAAGCAAAAAAATTTTGATATGTTAAAGAAATTGATAAATAGATGGCCTTTGACAAACATCTGTAATGATAAAATTAGTAAGAATAAACAAAAATTGAACAAACAGAATAGGTTTTATTCATGTGTAAAATTGTGTACTCCAGACAGAATATACTCTTCTCTTTGAACATATATAGAGCATTTCAGCTAAAATACAATTAGGATGAAAATGTATTACCCTTATGGTACAAATTAGAAAATAAAGGACTAAGAATTAATTTGTGACTTTTAGAAAGGAAACTAAATAGGTTCAGGTTATTTGTGAGGCTTAAAGAACAAGTTAAACATAAGGAAAGACATAATGAAAATTAGAGCAGACATTAATGAAATAGAAAAACAAAGGAAGCAGAGAAATCCGTAAAGCTGGCTCTTTGAAAAGATGCAGAACTAGAAAGGGGTGCTCAGGACAGGGCGCTGGTCCATGCCAGCGTTCTGCGCTAGAGAGGAGGCGCGAAGGGCACTTAGGAAAATCTGGGGAGTGCTGTATTGCTTCTCAAGGCCAAGAGAATAAAGAAAAGGGTCAACGGTGTCACAGGCAACTTGTATTTTTTGACCAGAGGTAACCCATAACCTTGACAAGACTGGTCCCAGTGAAATGATGGAGATGAGCCTGGCTGGCGTGGGTGGAAACAAAGATGGAGAAGTGGTGACAGCAACTTACAAACAACTGCAAAGCCTTCTTTGCAGAACTTTTTATGTGGCGGGAAGCAGAGAAATAGACTCAGAGTTGGTGGGGGCGGGGGGAACCTGTCATCCTGGGAGAATCTTCTCTTAAAATGACAGCAAGGGGATGTTTATATGCTACTCAAGTCCATTTGTGAGGGAGGAATTAGTGAGGCCGGGGAGCAAGAGCAAGTGCAGGAGCAAAGCCCTTGAAAAGGCGAGACTGAATAGGGGCCAGACCGGGTTTGGGTCTTTGGTGACAGCAGGGACATTTCACGAAGGCTGTGGGTAGACTGTCGTCGTGATGTGAACACTGAGCATCTCTGCATTTGTTTCTGTATTAATAAACTAATATTAAGCAAAACATCAGTTGGCAAGTGGGGCTATGAGAGGAAGGAGGAGAAAGCATGACATGAAGGTTGAGAGAAGGGGAAGGTGAGCGTCCTCACGGTAGAGAGGATTGTCAGGGGACTGAGAGTCCTCGTTTGGGGTTTGAGGCCAAAAACGTAAGTGAAGTCAAGGAGCCCACTTGCATGTGCGTGTAGCAGTGTCGAGTTGTTGAGGTGCGGGTGCGGGTGCGGGGAAGGAGCACGGCGGGCTCTCACGGCGTGAAGGTTTGCCAAGCACAGGCAAGAGGTTGTGGAAAGCAGGGCAGTTAAGGATGTTTGCAGGGCGGCGTGCTTGTAGTGAAGGATCCTGGCACACCACGTGGGAAGGAGATAAGGGAGGACGTGGTGGGAGTGAGTGGCAGTGAGCACGGGGGAGGACTAGTGGATCCGAGGTTTTTAAGGTTGAAGAAAGCTCTGAATATTCCAGTGCGGGGTATTGGGGACAAGAGTTAACTGCATCAAATAAATGCGCTAAATGCTCTGAGCTTCTCTGTGACAAGACTTAATCGGAGAGGATATGTGACAAGTAAAGTCACAAAGAACAAAGTCAGGAGCACAGTTTGATAATAGTATTTATTTCAGTTCGTGACAAGCTTTAAGCATTTTCCGGAAAGGTCCATACCATTCTTAAACACATGGTCAGAAGAATTTTCTTAGTTACAATTAAGATCTGCTGGATAGTGTAGACAATGGTTACAGACAAGTGGTTAGTGAAAATTGGGCTTGGGTGAATGAAGGGACAGTGTGTTAATGAATAAAAGATCAAGTTTTCTGCATTTGGAGTTTGGCCAGGCAGCTGTTCATTGTATTCTGTTTACTTCTAGATATTCTAGATTTCAGAATTTTACTGATAAAATTTGTAAAAAACAACCCCCCCCACCTCCACACGAAACTAAAAATGGAATGGGGTTGCCATCCTTTTGTAAATGGAATGGGGTTGCCAACTTTTTTGTCAAGTAAGTGGGGAAAACTTACCATGAGCTATTAATATAATTACTTAAAAGAAAGGACCGCACAACACCAAACGAATACAAGGACTTGGCCTTAAAAAAAAAGGATGGTCCTTGGGCGCCTGGGTGACTCAGTTGGTTGGGCATCCGACTTCATTCAGCTCAGGTCATGATCTCGTGGTTCCTGGGTTCGAGCCCCGAGTTGGGCTCTGTGATGACAGCTTAGAGCCTGGAGCCTGCTTTGGATTCTGTGTCTCCCTCTCTCTGTCTCTGTTCCGCCCCCGATTGTACTGTGTCTCCCTCTCAAAGGTAAATAAAGATTAAAAAAAAAAATTTTAAAGGGTGATCCTTTTAAGAGGGACCATTTGGCAATTTTATACTAACATACATTTATACATACACCCAAATATATTTTCCTTAGTTTGCTTAGGACCTGTGTAAATCTCCACCCATGTGGGTACATTTCAGAACCACCTAACTTGGGGCAGGGGATGCCTGAATGGCTTAGTCTGTTAAGTGTCTGATTCATGATTTCGGCTCAGGTTATGATCTCACAGGTGGTGAGTTCGAGCCCCGCGAGAGGCTCTGTACTGACAGCACGGAGCTTGCTTGGGATTCCCTCTCTCTCTCTCTCTCTCTCTCTCTCTCTCTCTCTCTCTGCCCCTCCCCTGCTCACGTGTTCTTTTTCTCAAGAATAAATAAATTAATTTAAAAAAAAGAAACACCTCACTTGAGAGAACCTAGGCAGGTGCCTTTTGGTGATAATGTTACCAGCACAAACAGTAGCTAAGGTAGAATCTGAGCCATAATGAGTGAAGGACTTTGAAGAGCCTCATAGAATCATGTGAGGTTTTCCACTAAATGGTCAGGATCCTCTAAAAACTCCCACCCGCCGCCCCAACCCAGTACATTCTGTACATATCCGTATCCCTCCTTACACTGCATTTAAAAGTAAGTAGCTTGATCAGAGGCAGGCGCTAGGCTTAAGGTACAAACCTCTTGGCTAATTGGGGTAGTCTTTCATTGCTATATCTGCAGAATGTGGCTCATAGAGTGGTGCTCAGTAAATGTCTGAGGTGAGCCTAAATGAAATGAAATAATCTTTATGAATGGCAGCTCCCAACAGTGGAAGGAAAAAATCTTTTGAAGGTAAAGTAATGCAATTTTTGACTTTGGTGAATAGTAAATCTGCAAAGACAATGAGAAAAATTACTTAAGGAGATAACACAAAAGCCTGAATTATTTACCTGAATTAATTACCTGGATAATAACGGGTAACATTTATTGAATGCTTACGGAGTACCTCACTGTATCGTGTATTATTAATCCATTTACTCAACAAATATTTATGGAGTTCCTCCTTGAGTTTTCTGGGCACTGCTTCTGCAGAGAAAAGTAAGTCAGACACATTTCTGCTGTTACAGGGGAAGTTATATGAAAACAAGTACTTTCTAAAAAAATAACAATGTTAGGTAGCAGTAAGCAATATGACAAAAGTAAAGGAGAGTTCGAGGGTGGAGAGAAGCCCTCAGGAAGCTGTTTTAGGAACAGTGCTCAGAGAACACCCCTCATGCAGGTGGGTGACAGTTGAACTAGCTCTTTGAAGGAGGTACTATCATCACATCTTTTTCCACTTGTGGTAACCCAGGAATACGCAGTTCAACAACCTGCTCAAGGTCACACAGCTAATAAATTGCAGGGCCAGGACTTCATTAAGCCAAGCAGCCTAGCTCCAGACCCATTTCTCTTAATCACCATGCCAGAGGCTGTAGAAATGAATAATCAAGTCATGCTTTCAATAGAAATGTTTTGTTTGAACCCAGCCATTTTTTGCTTTAGAAAACTGATAATCCAGCGTGCCTGGCTGGCTCCAGTGGAGCATGGGGCTGGTGGTCTCAGGGCTTTGAGTTCAAGACCCATGTGGGGTATAGAGGTTACTTAAAAAGAAAAATCTGTAAAAAAAGGAAAAAGAACACTGTTAATCTTACTTAGGTAGACTGAATGCTTTCCATTGTGTGGTCTTCCTTTTGGCCATTTCATTGTCAATTAGCACTTCTGTTAGAGCACGTCACTAGCAAAGAGAAGGGTCGCCAAGTAAAATGGATTACATGCTTATTTATTAAAAACATTAGCTTGGTGAGGGCCAGAGCAGAAACCGTTGCATAAATGGCTTTTAAATAGCCTTGCAATTTAATTTCTCCCTGTTTTCTCTGATTTTCACTTAATATGGATGCTTTAGAGTTTGTTTCATGATTTTTTTTTGTTTTGTTTTTTATTTTGGGTTTTTTTTTTTTCGTCCAGAAGTTCCATTAGTGGCTCAGAGTGAACCTATATTTAACTAAAGGTTGTGTGTAGTCCCAACAGTATCAGAGACCAGATCAGAGAGCCCAGACGCAGACCTATGTATTTTTGGATGTTTGCTCATGCGTTCCACACATAAGCGAGCCTGTTGTAGGCCAGGTATCTTATACAAAGTATTTTGCTTGAGGTGAGACAAATCAGCACTCTCTCTGCCCTCTGGGGATGTACAATTAATTATTTACTTATAGTGGTAATTGCTGGAAAGGTGAAAGTCCAGATGTATATGCAAATTGTTTCCTATATATATTCTCCAAATAGGTCCCATATGGTACAAGGTGGGTAAAAGAAGATTTACTGAATTACAGCTCTGGTGGCCTGAGAATAACTGTTTGATATTGGGAAACAGCTCGCGCTGACGGGAAGACAGAGCCGCGTGTAGCATACCCAGCTTGCCGATTGCTCTGTCCTAGCCAAACTGTACTGGTTGTTCCCACTAACCTTGAATGTATAGGGCCATTTCTTACAATTACATTTATTCCTTCAGCAGTTAATACTTAGCAGTTAACAGATGATCAATTAATATTTGTTAAATTAAACTTAATGTGATGATGTTGAAGTGTAGTGGTTTCATTAGGTTCCTGAGAAAATACTATTTTTTTCATCTTTAAGGCAGTTTATGCAAATACCAAAGGGGAAACTCTCAAAAACAGTTTTCTCTTTGTTCTCATTCTCTTCCTTACAAGATTGTGGGGTTTCTTTTTCTCTCATTCTGGTTTTTCTTTTTCTTTTTCTTTTTCTTTTCTTTTTTTTTTTTTGTTTTTGTTTGTTTTTGTTTGGTTTTGAGGGAGGAAAATTCTATTATAATTTAGGTCAGTACAAAGCTATCTATTTTATGCAAAAGGATATAAAATCCCAAGTGTGTACCATTCTGCTTTTATATTTCAGTAAGGTATTGTTTGAAACAGCCCTTGCATTAAGAATGGAATAGTAGATGTGAAAAATGGGTATAATTTGGGGGGGGGGGTGCGGAATGACTACATTTTAATCACATCACTCAGATATTTTTCCATTTCTTTCTCCCTGAGCATTTAAGCCATAGTGTGATCACAGATGATCAGTTTTCTTAGCAGTAACCATCACTTGGAGCCTGTGGATCAGCCAGTAGGTGATTTCAGGTTGATGCCACTACAGTGAGTTCGTTCTGGAAGCCCCCAGCACCCTGGTGGTAATATCTGGAGAATATTCCTTTAATACTTGCTATGGTGAACTGGCCCACAGTCTTAACTTGTTGGCATTGTCCTTGGTGTTTTGGAGAAATAGAAGCAGATACTGAAAGAGCAGAGTGTGCTTGTATTCGCGCTGCTCTGTGAGGGTTGGCTCCTTGGTGAGCCCTTGGTCTTGGGTCTGCTGCGGAGGGGTATTTAGAGCCACAAAGCATAACTGGGAGTGACGGGAGGCAACGGCTTCCCAGTCGAAGTTCTAGCCATGGACTCTGCCATGCCACACTGGCCAGTGAAGGAGACCGATGGGATTTCTCCTTGTCCCTATCGTAAGGTCTTTCGTCAGGTCTTTGATCTCTTCCTCTCGGCGCCTTGCTTTTAGCTATTGGCGAGGCTGACCAACAGCGGGCCTCTGGCATCAGCAGAGTCTGCCTTGTAAATGATGAGCCGGTAAGGACACACGTTCTCTGTACGCACTCAGCTCCACGAGGGACCCTCTCTCCCTTCACCCTCCAGTGTCTAAGCAGAGATACAGTGTTGGAATCTTATACATGCAGTTTAGCCTCTGAACAGAGAGTTTTATCTAGACTTTCTACTTGCTTAAGAATAGTGTGGGTGGATTCTCCTTGATTTACCTCTCCATTTAGTGGAAATAGAACTCGAACTGACAGCCAGGTATAAGTGCTCATAGGTTCACGGTCTCTTTTTAGTTCTTCAGCAGCCTGAGGGACGTGGTGAGTGGTAAGGAAAGGGAGACTATGGTGAGGTTGGGGCAGAAGGGAACAGGTGACCTCAGGTAAGGTGTATTTTTTTTTAAGGTATATTTTCTTGGAATGATTTTATGAGTATTAAGGGTTTTGGCATTACATCTGACCCACAGGGGAATGCTTCTTGGATTTTGGTCTTTTTTAGAATGAGCAGATTTACCATCCTTTTTAGTAGTTAGGAAGTTGAGTTGGAGAAAGGTGAACTTACCATGCGATTCTTTTTTCAGGCACCAGATAGTAGCTTTCTTGCCATTTCTCCTGCGGTCTGCCTGTGTATCTGGTCATCAACCCTCCTATTTAGGGGTCATTAATAAGATCCCTCTGAAACCGTTCAGTTGCCATTTTTTATTTAATTTGGAGTTGGAAGAGTGGGGTTGTGCCTGCATGATCATTATGCTGTAACTGGTTTCTTTTCAACTTTATTAATTGCGTGGGTTCTACGGAAGGAATTACACAAGTGTGCTGTCATTCTATTTACCCTCAAAGCTGCACTTCAAATTTTAATTTTTTAATGAAATTCCCTCTTCTTTAAATTTTTTTTAACGTTTTTCATTTATTTTTGAGAGAGGGGGAGAGAGAGAGAGAGGGCACAAGCGGGGCAGGGGCAGAGAGAGAGGAAGATAAGAATCTGAAGCAGACTCCAGGCTCTGAGCCGTCAGCACAGAGCCCAACGTGGGGCTCAAACCCACGAACCATGAAATCATGACCTGAGCTGAAGTTGGACACTTAACCAACTGAGACACCCAGGAGCCCATAAATTTTAATTTTTAGCAGTCCATCACCTTAACCACCTTAACCACCTGGCCACCACGTCCCCTAAATTTTAATTTTTAAAAACACGTCTCCATCAGGGCGCCTGGGTGGCTCAGTCAGTTGAGTGTCCGACTCTTGATTTCAGCTCAAGTCATGTCTCACAGGTTCGTGAGTTCGAACCCTGAGTCAGGCTCTACAATGATAGCACAGAACCTGCTTGGGATGCTTTTTCTCTCCCTCTCACTGCTTCTCTCTTTTACTCTCAAAATAAATAAGTAAACATTTTTTAAAAGTTAAATAAAAAATAAAAACACATCTACATCTATGTTTATAGTAATAAACATCTGAGTTTGAATCCCAGTAATGCAACTAATTATTAGATTGAATTTTGGGAAGTTATTCAGCCTAACACAATGTATAGCCCAGAGTGGGCATTCAGTAAATGCTGGTTCCCCCTTCCCTTTGCCTGTTCTCTTAGATAAAAATTTTTAAATTGCTTGTTTCATTATATTGAATGGTTAATATATATGCATATAGAACAGGACTCCAAACATTAAAAAGTTACATTAGGAAGAAACAATGTTCTACTTCTGTTTCCACATTTTCACCTTCCTAGAGAGCACTGCTTATGCTGTGTCTCTTGTGTAATCTTTGGAGCATATTCTGTGCTTATGCTTATGGAAACCTGTGATGCTTCTACACTCGCACACACACATTTACAAAGAGCGTACCGTACGTACATAACCAGTCCCCTACAGATGGACATTTATGCTTGTTTTATCTTTTGCTGTTACAGAAGGTAATAAATATCTTTGCATGCATTTCTTTTTTTAAAGCTCATTTGTGACTCTGTAGAATAAATTATTGCAAGTAAGTTTTCTAGTGCAATGGTTATGGAATTTCTTTAATAATAAATACTGCGAAATTCCTTTATGTAGAATTTGTATCAGTTCTCACTCTGAGCTGTAATATACGAGTGTATGTATTTGTACTACAGTTTACTTACCAGTGCTGTCAAATTCTAATCTTCGTTAATCTGGTAAATGAAAAATAGTATTTCATTGTACGTTTAATTTATGTTTAACTTTTGATTGACTATGCTTTCATATGTTTAAAAATCCTGTATATGTCCTTTTCTGTGAACTATTTATACCTGTCCTTTGCTTATTTTCATTTTTCTCATGAGTTTTTTTTTGCTGATTTAACAAAAATTTTACTATTAAAAAATTAAGCATTTGCCTGTCGCATGTTACAAATATTTTTTTTATCAATTTATTACTTTTTGATGTAAGGAGAGTTTTTAAAAGAATCCGGTGCATTTTTTTCTTTAATTTTGTGACGTCAAATTTAACAAAAAAATTGAGGTGAGCACCCGGGTGACTCAGTCAGCTGAGCAGAGTCTGATTCTTGGTTTTAGCTCAGGTCATGAGCCCAGAGTTGAGGTGGGATCGAGCCCTGTGTCAGGCTCCTCGCTGAACATGGACCCTCTTGAGCTGCTTGAGATTCTCTCTCTCTCCTTCTGCCCCTCTGATTTCTCTCCCTCTGCTTATGCTCCCTCTCTCTCTAAATTAATCACTCTTAGAGATCCAACTTAACTTGTTTCTGGTTGTTACAATACCATTTGTTGAATTCTCTGTTGATTTCCTTATTGACATGAGATACTAACATTGACATTGACATATCACTGATTCTCCTCTGTACTTGTGTATATTCCTTAGAGAAACTTTTGTAAAAATTCTGTCACCTGGAAATTCTGTACAGTTTCCTCTTTTATTGTTTTGTCATTCATGGGTCACAGTCCAATTGTAATGATTTTCTGGTTGTCAGTAAATCATGATTCTAAAAAATTCAGCCTTCTTGAACAAATCTGGAAATAAAGTGGGGAAATGTTCCTTTGTACCTGTTCTATATCCAACTGTTTTACATATAAACCTAAAGAAGCTGCAACAACTCAGAAGGTATATCATCTGCCCACCTACCTGAAAAAAAATTGCAAACTAGAAAAAAGCAAGTCTGAGAAAGGGAAATACAGGGGTGTAAGAAACTACTGTTGAATAATGTAAGCAGTGAAAATCATAGATAATTAAAGGTTAATTCTAATAATGTGGCTGTGCAGTTTAATGCAGTTCTTGAAAGCATTTCAAAAATAGAACAGGCACATGTAAAAATCAATCCTAAAAAAAGAATAATTCTTGGTGATTTTTAATGAAACACTCTACACTAGTCGCACCTGCCATCTGGCCTTCTGGTACCGCGAACCCAGCCGCCCGTACCTCTGACTGCAAGTGCCTGGTGTTGAGTGGCTGTCTTAGCGAGTCTTGCCTTAATTATTTCCTGATCTCATTGAGTCCTCCAGTATGTTGGCCTCTGCTTCTCTCCCTGTCCATCAGCTCTGTCTTCTCTTCCTTCACTATTCAGGTTAGACTTTAGGATCCATCATTTCAGTAACTCACAAATAACTGAACTCCTACTTGTTTGTCAAACCCCAGACCAGGATGAACTCTCACATCTGCTTCCTCAGTAACCTGTCTATGGGCATTTGAGTATTGGTGAAGAAAATGACGCAGTGGGACAGGTGAGAGCCAAATCAATTTGTGGTCACCATCCTCAACTAGACTGTCAGGACTGTGCAGCAGCCCTACTAGGCTTCTTTGGTTCACTTGTTTTTTTCCTCTTTCTACAGAGATTATTTCAAATCTTTGCTGCTCTCTGCAAACCTGTGCGGCCTCTCTTCACTCTTAGCAGATGACTTTACCTCGAGTCACACAGTGAGAGACGTTACACTGGAACTCCCTCAGCTTCCTACTCTCCAGTGTTTGCACATTTCTACATCTAGGCCTGATTTCTCTTCCTTTCTGCTCATTACAGGGAAGAAGCGTCTTTCTTCCTGAGTAAGGGCCACATGTGCCCTGGGTCTTTCCACTTTCTGGGAACTCTGTCTTTCCCCTCTCTTGCCTCATCAGCTTCCCTCTCTGCTGGATGCTGCCCTTGGGATTTAAGCATGTTCAAGTGTCTCCCGTCTTAAAACAAGCAGATGAACAGGAACCTCCCTCACCGTGCCCCTCTTTCTTCCCCAGCTGCCACACTGTTGCCTTGTCTTCAAAGCCAAACTTGTCAGGGCCCTTACCTGCCCTTGCCACCTCCTTTTCATTTTCCACTTTGCCCCGGCCCACTGCACCTTGACTTTTACTCCAAACATTTTTTAAATAACTACCAGTAGACTAGACACGGGAGGTGGGGCTTCCGAATCATTAGAAAATAAAGGAAAAAAGAAAATGCAATGAATATAGGAAAAATAAAACACTAAAAATACAAAATAAAAATTTTAAAGCTCCAAATATGTCAGTAATTACAGTGAACTTGAAAGATTAAACTATACGGTGTGATCTGTTTTCCTTAACAGTCTAGAAAAGGTAAAAGTATAATATCAGAAGGCAGATTGCTGAGAGGAGGGCATTGTCAGCGCAGGGCACAGGGAACTTTCGGCTGTTATGCAAACATGTGAACATGATCACATGTTTTACATGTTAATTGTTGTGTTTCATGACTTTATGTTTGCCACAATGTGTATATTTACATTTAGTGATTTTAATTGGGTGTTATCCCACCATGAAGCTGACAAAAAAAATGTAATAGAAACAGAATAACATACTACTTGGCTCCTAGTAGTTTGTATTTACAAGTCCTAATCATGTAAACACAATACTTCCTTAACTGAAAATGTGATTATATTGCATTAGGAGGATGACCAGAGGGGAAGGGCAGCTAAAAGATCTTAATCCTAATTGACCGTTAATGGGAAATTGAGAGAATGTCTAAGACTGATGAACCAAGAATTAGCAATGAAAGCAGTTTGTTTAGAAACACCTAAGCAAAAATTGGAAGAAAATGCCAAAGGAGAAGCCTCTAGGAGGCAGACTGGGGGGTCTGGAAGGGGCTGTAGGGGGGACTGATAATTTGTTGGCAGCCTGTTAGAGTTCCTTTACTTTTTTGACCTTGTGCCTATATCATTTGAATAAAAATTAATTTTAAAACGTGGGACAGTGCATAATTTAAAAAAAAGAGAGAGAGAGAGGGTGCCTGGGTGGCTCAGTCAGTTAAGTGTCTGACTTCGACTCAGGTCATGATCTCTCAGTTCACAGGTTCAAGCCCCGCGTCGGGCTCTGCGCTGACCGCACAGAGCCTGGAGCTTGCTTCAGATTCTGTCTCCCCCTCTTTCTCTGCCCCTCTCCCATTCATGTTCTGTCTCTCTCAAAAATAAATAAAACATTAAAAAAAAATTTTTAGGGGTACCTGGGTGGCTCAGTCGGTTAAGCATCCAACTTTGGCTCAGGTCATGATCTTGCAGTTGGTGAGTTTGAGCCCCACGTCGGGCTCTGTGCTGACAGCTTGGAGCCTGGAGCCTCTTCAGATTGTGTGTGTGTGTGTGTGTGTGTGTGTGTGTGTGTGTGTGTGTGTGTCTCCCTCTCTCTCTGCCCTTCCCCCACTTGCACTCTGTGTCTCTCTCAAAAATAAATATTTTTAGAAAAATTTAAAAAAAATTTTTTTTAATGTGGGCCAGTGCACTGCTAGAAATAACTATAGAAAGACCAGAAATGGACGTTGAACCCAGCTTAGCTGAAAGGGAGTGTGGAAGCTCTGATAGGAGAGACGGCTTTTCCCGGGAGCTGTTGTCCTAGCTGAAGGCAGAAGGGTGAGTTGGGGCACACCAAAGGTCCTTGCAGAACGTCACTGGTCATCAAGGATGTTTCCTTGCAGCCTCTTTCACTCCAGCAGTATTTGCAAAAGAGGCTTACTGATTTATTGCATTTTCTAGCTTTATATTCATGCCAGTGGTGGAAAGACAACACAGATCTCTCTTCTGTGTATTTTTCTCCTTAAAAAGCATTGCTGGTCTGTCTAGCACCACTATCACATTGAGTGTTTGATGGGATATTCTTACTTGTTTCTGTTTTTTTAGGGGTTATCATTCAGTGCTACTCCGTGTTTTTCAAATTTGGTGATAAATTGTGATGTTTCCGAGTTACCTTTTCCTTCCTTAATATCTCTCGTTGACTGTGATGAGAATTCATGTTGTTGCATGATATTGGCAAAGATTGTCTTTAGGTTCCTTAGACCTATATTAATAAACTGTGTTGGCCACTGATTTCCACTGGTATCCTGCTTTTAAGGTTTTAAAATCACTCCCATTTCTGACTTCTGAAAACAATCAGATAAAAGATCACTTAGAATATGAAGGTTTGAAATACACCCATTTCTGACTTCTAAAAACAATCAGATAAAAGATCACTTAGAATATGAAAGTTCGGGGGCGCTTGGGTGGCTCAGTCAGTTAAGCGTCCGACTTCAGCTCAGGTCACGATCTCGCGGTCCGTGAGTTCGAGCCCCACGTCGGGCTCTGGGCTGATGGCCCAGAGCCTGGAGCCTGCTTCCAATTCTGTGTCTCCCTCTCTCTCTGCCCCTCCCCCGTTCATGCTCTGTCTCTCTCTGTCTCAAAAATAAATAAATGTTAAAAAAAAAAAAAAAAAGAATATGAAAGTTCGAAATACTGTGCAGTTCCTTGTTAAGGGCAGGCAGGGTCACCATACTGTGCACTCATGTGGCACATGTCGGGGGCTATTAGGAAGTTTTGGAGGCAATTTATTTTAATAATGACCATCTTAACAAATTTGTTGGCATCTCATTGAAATAAGCTTTGATATATAAGATAAAATTGATTTTTTTCTATTTGTAATTTAAGTGGGGTACCTATAATCAAAAATAACACTTAGTGGGTCCATTCATACAGCAGCCACTGTTTGAATGATTAAGAATGATAGGTGCTTGACCACTTAGAAGCTCACAGTTTATTTAGTAGGAGGTAGTTTAAAAAAAAAAAGGCAACTACACTGTAAGGTATTAAGGGCTGTGTAAAGAAGCGTACCGGGGCGCCTGGGTGGCTCAGTCAGTTAAGCGGCCAACTTTGGCTCAGGGTATGATCTTGTGGTTTGTGAGTTCGAGCCCCACATCGGGCTCTATGCTGACGGCTGAGAGCCTGGAGGCTGCTTCGGATTCTGTGTTTCTGTCTCTCTCTTTACCTCCCCTGCTCACACTGTCTCTCAAAAAGAAAAAAAGAAAAAAAGAAATGTCCCAAGTGCTGTAGGGAACATAGGCAGAGAAGCTACAGGCCTTCCATTTTCAATAAGTATTCTTTTTCTGCTATTTACAAGTTTTTATCACTCATAAAGCTACTGTTTTTTACTGAAGCCATTCACTGTTTTGCCATTTAAAAATGAAAATTCACCTTGAAACACTGACTTGGGGAAGGAAGGAGACATTATTGTATGATAACATAGTATAATTAAGGAAGTATACCATTGGGAGAATTTTTATTGTCTGGCTCGTCATGAAATAAGCGTTAGTCATTATTAGTGATATCTTCAGTCATGTTTTCTTTAAAAAAATTTTTTTTTAATTTAGAGAGAGTGTGGGGGAGGGGCATAGAGAGAGGGAGAGAAAATCTCGAGGAGGCTGCACACCGAGCACAAGGCCCCCCATGGGGCTCGATCTCCCGACTGATCATGACCTGAGCCGAAGTCAAGAGTCGGATGCTTAACCTACTGAGCCACACAGGCACCCCTGTGGTCATGTTTTCTTACAAGAAAGATGTGACTGTTCTTTAACTTGTCCTTTGATAAAAATCCAAAGTGGTCATCCTAAAGAGAACTAAAATCCTACCTGTGTACAGTTTTTCAGTAAAGTAACTTGGTACATAGAGCGACAAGGATGTTGAGAAGGGTTCTTGACCTGGAGTATGTGCACTGTGTGCTTTGGGAACTTTTGACTTAAGTTGGCAGCGTTGTTCAGATCGCCTTTACCCGTTGTGTTTTGTGTGTGTGTGTGTGTGTGTGTGTGTGTGTGGTTTTTCCTTTGAAAGAGTGGTGTTAAAGTCACGTCATCGTCGTGGATTTGTGTAGTTCTTTTCTTCTGTCATTTTTGCTTATTGAAAAACTCAGTTATTAGGCACATAGATATCTACATTTAGGATTATTACATCTTCCTGATGACTTGGCCCTTTTAATCACTATACAGTAGGTCTTTTTACTTTGTTGGTTCAGTTCTCCTTGTACTGAAGTCTGATTTGTCGGATATTATTATAGCATCTCTAGCTCTGTTTTGCTTAGTGTTTGCATTGTATATTTTCCCCCATAATTTTACTTTCAGTCTATCTGTGTATTGGACTTAAAGTGCATCTCTTGGAGACCGCATACATTTGGGCCTTTTTAAAAAATTAATTTGATAATCTCTTTGAATTGTCAGTTTATGTTGAATATAATTATTGATCTGTTTGGTAAGTGTAATATGCTCTGTTTTGTTTTTGTCCCATCTGTCTGTTGTTATTGTGTTGTTCCTCTCTTCTTCCTTTCTTGCCTCCTTTTGAGTTAATCAGCATTTTTTAGTATTCCATTTGAATTCCTCTGTCGACTTCTTACCTAGGTCTCTGCATTTTTTTAGTGCATTTTTTCCAGTGGTTGCTCTAGAGATTACAGAATACGTTTACATATTATTACAGTCTACATAGGACTACTATTGTACCAGATCAGATAAAATGTAAGGATTTTGTAAGAGTATTTTAATTCCCCTGACCTTTGGACTTTTATTTTCACATATACTCACATCTGCTTACGCTATAAACTCCATCATATGGTGTCATAATTTTTTGCTTTAAACGCTCATATGTCTTTTAAAGAAATTAAGAAATAAAAAAAATCTGTGCCCTTTTTCTGCTCACCCACATATTTATTCCTTTCCAGAGCTCTCTATTCCTTTGTGTAGTAGCTTCAGTTTCCATCCTGGCCACTTCTCTTCAGCCAGAAAGCCTTTCTTTAGCACTTTATATAGTATATGTCTTTTGGCAGCAAGTTCTCTCATCTCTTGTTCATCTAAAAATGTCTCTGTCTTCCAGTTTGAAGAATGTTTTCATTGGATGAAGAATTTGGGGGTTCCATTTGTTTTTTTGCAGCACATCAAAAATCTTTCACTGTCACCTGACCTCCGTCGTTTCTGAAGAAAAGTGGGCTGCCATTTGTATTGTCATTCCTTTGGATGTGTTGTGTTGTTTTCCCCACCCCCACCGGGGCTGCTTTTAAGGTTCTCCTCCCAGGGCACCTGGGTGGCTCAGGTCATGATCTCATGGTTTGTGAGTTCAAGCCCTACATCAGGGCCATCAGCACAGAGCCTGCTTGGGATTCTCTCCTCTCTCTGCCCCTCACCTGCGTGTGTGCACTCTCTCTGTCTGTCTCTCTCTCTCTCAAAATAAGTAAATAAACTTAAAAAAAAAAGTTTCCCCTTCCCTCCTAAACATGATTTTTTAGCAGCTTGACTGATAAACAGATACATAAAGGTTAAACAGTTTGCCCAAGAATGCATAGCTAGTGAGTAGAAAAATTCATTTCAGTTGATGAATTTCAGTTGATGAACAGGGAGAACTCTGTTATTATTCAAGAACTGGAGTATGGATCCATGGGATGCAGACTTGAAGAGCCAATGAAACTATGGCATTTAAGGACTGTAAATATGCTGCACACTCAGGGCAAGCCGTGGGGTCCCTTTGCCCCTGCTGCAGTAAGAATGAGGGAATTCACGGTCTACTGGGTTGAGTGGACAACTTGAAGAAAGAAAAATGCCAAGACCTAAACTTGTATTTTCAACTTAAGATGGGGACTAAAACTTGTAGCTATTCTATAATTAAGCTAACGCAATTTCTTGTATCTACTAGCCTTAGGGCTAAGATAGTTCTTAAACTCACTGTTTGATCCAGCATGAGCTGAATTCATTTTCTTGCCAGGTTTTCTGTTTGAGAGTTAAGCTGTTGATCAGGAAGGAATGAGATCAGTTATTCCAAACTCTCCTTCAGAGAGTTTCTTGGGGAGAGAGTATGCTCGTAAGTGGTGCTGTGGCAATCTAAGAAAGAAAAAAGGCAGTTGTGTGGGGGGGTGGTATTTGTTTGAATGGGTGTTTTGTAATCAGAATTCTATAATATAAAATATTTTCCCTATATTCTATTTTATTTGTAATATAAGACTCACATAAATGCATTCTGAATAAGTTGGATGGCTCATAAAATGATCATGTTTAATGTTGAAAGTTAAGAGATCTTATTTTTAAAAAGGATTTTGGAGAATATGCTACCTTTTCCAACTCAGGGGGTGGGATGAGAAGGAATACTATTTCTAGATGAGCCCTCTGTCTTCTCCTCTGCTTTCCAGGTACAGACACAGCCATACCTATGCCTGTCCACCAGTCTCCTACTCTGTTGGTACAATCTGCCAGAAATAATTTAATCCTGCATCCAAAAATACATGTTACCCTAGGGGTCACTTGTTATCCAATGGGCCAAATCCAGCCTTTTGCTGTGTTTTTGTATGGCCCTAAACTAAGAAAGGTTCTTATATTTTTAAGAAGCTTGAGGGTGCGGGGAATGAATATGCAACAGAGATAGCATACAGCCTACAAAGCCTAAGATATTTATTATCCAGCTTTTTATAGAAAACATTTGCTGACCCCTCTTTTTCACTGTACTTGCTGGGGATACAAAAAAGTAAGGATTCTGCCCACATATAGCTTATTCGATCAAGAATTTCTCATTAGGGAATTGATTATATAACATCCCCTTCTTTTTTTGTTTGTTTTTGAATTTGAACATGTCTGATAAGCATCTCTAAATTATTCATTGTGCTCTCATGTTTACCTCTGAATTTAAAAATAGTGATAGCTGTGTGTATCAGCTGACATTGCTGTGTAACAAACCATCCCAACACTCAGAAGCTTAAACTAACAAGCATATATAATTTCTTAGGAGCCAGTGGGTCATCTGGGGAACCAGTTGATTTAATCTGGGCACAGCTGGGAATGGTTCTGCTCTGTGTATTTCTCATCTTCTGGTGTCAGCCCAGGCAAGTCCTTCTCAAGGTGATAGCAGAAGTTTGAGACCAAGCTGAAGCACAACAAAGGCTCTTGATGACTAGTTTGGGACTAGCTATACTGTTACTTCCAACTCATTCTTTTGGCCAAAGCAAATCATGTGAGTGAGCCTCCAAAGAGTGGGGAGCTTTGCCCTGCCCTCACTGGGAGGACATTGGAGAGTTACATGGCAAAGGGCATGGAAATTTGAGGCCAGTAATGCAGTCTGTCATAATATGGGTTAGCACCAGGATGTGCCTTGCAACTAGCATTGGGAGGTGGGTATCATACCCAACAGAGATAAGGACAGGAAGGAATCATTCCTCAGAAGTCCTTTTCTGTGGGGCATCAGGAGTACAGGGGCCCTAAATTCCTTCAGGTTAGCTTTTATTTACTGAGTGTCTTCTTTGTGCCTAACACTGTACTAAGTTATGGGACTTGGGGAGCTTCAGGTCTCACAGTGAAAACAGACCATGGACACATACGTAGAAGATGGTGTGACAGTTCCAGTAGTAGAAGTTTTTACTGGATATAGAAATAGCAACAGAAGAGAGAGGGAGTCAACTCTGCTTGGTGGAAAGACATAGGAAGCTTTGTTGAGGAAGAGATAAAATTAACTCTTGAAGGATGGACGGGCTCACAGTCCCTGCAGAACAAGTTCAGGTAGAGAAGTACTATTTATGGGAAACAGTACGGCAACCTGTTAACGCTTAGAAATTGATTGTAATTAACATCTGTTTGTGCTCGGATAATACAGAATTCTCTAAGAGCCAGTGAATAACCTTGGACTTACCCCTTTTTTACATTATTTATTGCAGTAGTTTTCACACTTCAGCATGCATCAGAGTCACCTGGAGGACTTGTTAGAACACAGATTGCTGGGCCCGCCCCTAGACTTTCTTACTCGGTAGGCCTGGAACAGGGCCAGAGAATTTGCATTTCTAACAAGTTTCCAGATGATGCTGATGGTGCTGGTTCAGGGACAACCCTTTGAGGACTATTGATTTATTGAGTCTTTCCTCTGTGTCTGGCAGTTTGCATTGTGGTGAGTATATACAAGTGAAAAGAAAACATCCCTGTCCTCAGATTGCCCATGGTAGGGTGGCAGAGACGGAGAAGTAAGTGTATAATGATAGTACAGCGGGGTGGACGATGAGCTCCCTGAAAGCACGGTGTGCAGTGAGAATGTACCGAGGGGGTACTAGTTCCCAATGAGGCTAGATGCTGCAGGTGTGTGTGAGGCACAGTGAAACCCATTCAATTCTGAGCCATGTTTAAAAAAACTTGAAAGTAGAAGGCTCGTATTTTTCTGGAGCCCCTTTATTTGATTTTCTCCTTTAAAACAAAAATCCTAAAGTAATAATGAATAGAAAAATGACCTTGAGTCATGCTTTGCATGAGATTGGTAAATGGAGTCATCTTTAATGTTGCCCTTAAGAAATTTTCTGATCAAAATTTTTTAGACAAGCTTTTATTTAGTATTTGTTTATTTAAGAAATCTTTACCTCCAGGGTGGGGCTCAAACTCATGACCCTGAGATCAAGAGTCTTATGCTATTCCTACTGAGCCAGCCAGGTGTCCCTAGACAAACTTTTAGTTGTATGGGGAAGATGGCAAAGGCTGAGTTAGTTACTTTGTAAATAAAAGATGCCGCCTTTCTTTTGTTAATTTGTGCTACTCATCTTCAGCTATTTTAAAGAAGTTTGTTGGAGAAAGATATTAGCGTTTGTTATGTGTGAGTCTGTATTTTCACAACTGCTAGAAATGTATGTATTTTAGGATGCAGACAAAACTGAACAAGAGCAGAACAATCAGAAGTGATGACACACAGTTCACTAGGCAGGTTGACCTGGGGCTCCACGTGCTGAGCTTGCATTGATCCAGCTGTTCAGTGCGGTTGTAGGCTAGTGTGACACCGTGGGACAAACTGACGTCCTTCCCTGAAGAGTAGCACTGAGGAGGAATTCAGGGAACGTTAGGTCATGGACACAGGCATCGCTGTCTCTCTTGGTTGGGCACATGAGCTGAGAGAGAAGGTTGGGCAGGAATTGACTAGAAGGACACCTGAAGCAGGCAGCTGGTTGGTCAGCCGACCAAACTATATGCCAGCAAATGAAAGAGTGAACATGGCAAGTAGCCAGGCCAATTTGGAGAAGCCGAAATGTACTCATGGAGTCGTTTGTCTCGGCATTAAAGACATTCTGCCCTCGTAATGACACAGCCCTAGACTGTGTTCTCATCTCATCCTAAAGGGATAGTACCCTTAGAGGAGTATTGGTCTATATGGCTTCTATCTTTATATTTTTATATTTTTTATATATTTTTTAATCAAAAACATATACCTAAAATTATGCAGAACATTTCATTTTAAATAGTTCTGTTCCCTCTGGCAAACCGAGCTGAAGTCAAGTAGAAATTATAAATAGAATTCTTGCACCTTAAAATTGTGTAGTGTGATGTTTTTTTGTTGAAGTTGAATTACTCATGAAAATTATTTGTAGTCTTTTTAACTGCCCTTTTTAAAATATAATTTCATTAACAATGAAATCTTGTTAACCTCTTTCTTAGCATACATCTGTGGATGGATATACTGAACCACATATCCAGCCCACCAAATCAAGTAGCCGACAGAACATCCCTCGGTGTAGAAACTCCATTACGTCTGCGGACGAACAGCCTCACATTGGAAATTATCGTTTACAAAAAACAATAGGGAAGGGAAATTTTGCCAAAGTGAAATTGGCAAGACATGTTCTAACGGGTAGAGAGGTAAGTTTTCATGATGCTTTCTAATATTTACTTTGGACCTCTCCAGAGTCTTTAAAGCTTTCCTATAGTTGATGCTGGGAATGAATGACAGTTGAAATATGGTAAAACACTGGGATGCGTGTGAATGGAACATCCGTGGACACAGCTATAGTTGGCCTTTGAACGTTTAGAAAAGACTCCTCCCTTCACGTAGCATCTTTTGTAAATCAGGTGTAACTACAGAGGAGCTTTTCTCAGACTTCTGTCTTCATTATACGGTTTCTGTAAACATTTCTGACTACCGTTGTTCCCTGGCCCCAGGAAGAGGGCCAGGGAAGTTCACATTAATTATTGCTTCATGTAAATTGGGTATAAATGTATATAAAGTCACCCACTAATTTTTATGTATTTAGAGCCCACATTGCACAAGTGTTAGTATATTGATGTTTTTCCTCAGGTAATAAGAGAATTGGGTTTCTAAAATCCCATGTGTTTTAAATTATGTGTATGTATACAGAGAAAAAATTTATGTATTTAGTAATTATTATTGTTACTAATATTTATTTAATACTTTACATAGTAAAGACTAAAAAACAGTATTACTTAATGTTTCCCTGCTCTAGTGAGGACATTGTGAAGATCTCAGTCATAATTTGTTTTTAATAAGTTTTTCCTTCTCTCTGTCCATAATATCACTTCTGGTTGATCTCAGTCCAGTTCTGGTTGATTTTAGTTGATTTTAGCTGCCAGGAGCTTTTCAGACATAGGCTCCATCAGGCAGAGACCTTGAGGACATTCAAATCCATTTGCTTATAAGTGAGCTTGAGCATTCAATTTGTCTTATATTATTCACGTGATACCTAACCTGCTGAATTTACCAGACCCTCCCCTCTGATAATTATAAGTTATTAAAATCATAAGTAAATGATTACAGATGATTTTTACTTTAAAAGGGGAGGCTTGGAAAAAAATAAGAAAGGTGTAATTTTATTGACTCACAATCAGATGTGTTAAAGACTTAAGTCAGTGGGATACACAGTAAGGCTGCCGGGTTATCACAACTTCACCATCTAGTTATGTGAACTCCAATTATAACTATATTGCATGTAGTTGGGAATGGAACAAAAGATTTTTTTCTTTGTAATCTTTTATCCATCAAAATATGTATTCTCAAACATAGTTTAATGATTCTCTTCTTTTAGGTTGCTGTGAAAATAATAGACAAAACTCAGCTAAATCCTACCAGTCTACAAAAGGTATTTAATTATTTTAACAGTAAGTAATTAGAATGTGAGTTTATTAACATGTGATCTTCTGTAAAGTCAGTTATCCTAAATTTCCTGTTAGGTAAGATACTATATTCATCAATATGTGAAGAAAAGACGTGATGCAAAGCATTGTATTTAATAACACTTCAATTATATTTATCAAGTGTTTGCTTGAGGAGTATCTACGACTCAAATGCGTGTACCATATGAGAGGAATTTACGTCTTCCAATTCAGTAGAATAAAACTTTGTAACAAATGTGTTGAAATACTCAGGATTCTGCTTTGTTAAAAGTGTATTTATAGTTACATTGTCCATAGGTGGGTTTCCTTTTATTGCTTCACTTGCTTTACTTTCTTCTTCTGCAAGAACTAGTCTCTCAGCTAACTTCGAGTAAAAAATAGGAACATTTCTTTAAACAGTGTGAAAAAAAAAAAAAAGGGAGAGGAAAAAAGGTAGTTAGGGTGGAAATTGCCCTGGTAATCCTAGAAAAGCTGTTTCAGGTTGCTTCATTACTCATGTGGGAAAAGTTTCACATATTCATTTTAGTACCTTAAGAATGAAGCAAATACTTTAACACTTACGCCATGCCATATATGTTGTTTTATGTAGCGAGATAGTAAAATACATTGTAATTTTTATTAGAACGTAATGGGATCATGGTCACATATGTAAATGTGACAAATAACTTTTGAGTTCCTCAAACAGAATCTTTAATATGAGAACTTTTTAGTATGGTGTGTTTAAACTATTCCTGCTGTGATTCTAACATCTAAATAAAAATTCAGGTCTGTGATAGCAAGACTTTCCGCTTGGCTCCATGCCAGATAAGTCAGGGTATTTTTATATACGTACTTCTACTCGGAGATCTGTGTTTGTACTACTTACTGAGATTCCTTTTAAGTTTAACAGTTAATGTGACTTTTCATAGCTTTGCTATTTCTGATCAAGGAGAACAGAAAGGTTTGCTGCATTCTTTTTCCTCTGTGACCGTGAGATGGTGTACCTTATGCCTGTCTTCGGAGAGAAACTTCTAGCACCAGTCTTTTAGCTAATCAGTGATGCAGTTGTATGAGATAATGCATCTGGGCAGATGCATTATCCAAAGATTGTCTTTTTCCCTGGGGTGGGGCTTCAGTGGGGCAAATTTTGCCACCCTTCTTTCTGCTGGGAATCTTTTAAAAGTGCTCCATGGCCCTGCCCGTCACCCATCTGGCTTTCCCACCTCTCCTGGATTAATCTGTGAGTGACTCTGGTAAACTGAGTGATCTTAGATGACATTTAGAGACACTTGAGGCCGGTTTTGCTAGCTGGATGCACAGTAATATGACCCCCACTCTGTTCTTCCCAAAGGGGCCCGGAGAAGTGTGTAGAACCACAGTCATACTTGTTGAAACGTGCAGACGTGAAGCCGAATGTTGCTTTATTTATCTGAATAACTAAAAAATATACTTGGTGACAAGTAATTTCTGTTGTAATTCTGCTCATCTTGGTGATGAAGTGTTTGCTTTTCCAAACAGGCATATAAAGACTGATGGCAATTTTGTTTTCTTTAGTCTATGAAAATAGAATCCAAGGAAAGATGAGCATTCACTTAATGTAGCCTTTACACGTGTATATGTCATTGTTTTTGAAATAATTTTCATTTATGTTCATAGATTTGCTCTCGGTTAAGAGTTTTGGAAAAAAACAAAAAACAACCCAACAGATCAAGGCTTGGTTAGTTCCCATGCATTGTAGAATATTCAGCATTTGTCCAGTCATATCCTCCAGTCAGTTATATCTAAAAAAGAAATAATGGGACGAGAAGTAATCCATTTGTTTTCCTTAGCATTGACAGTCAGGACCTATAGATAAAAAAAATAGCAAAATATATTCTCCGTGTAATAGGTGTGCTTATTAAAAGGCAGATAATGGTAACACATGTATTTGGAATAAGGGTTCATTTTAATCTCATCTCCAGAAGGGTTTGGTTAAATCTTGTTCTGGACTTGATCTGAATTTAAGCTGATTCCCATCCTTTATATTCTCTTCTGTGTGTAACATATTTTTAGGAAATAATACTTCCCATTGCCAACATCAGTGATAGACAAAGTAACCTAAATTCAATACCCCAACTGTTCAAAATTTCTAACATACAAAGTTCTCAGAAACAGTTTGGTCTTTGGAATTGTTAAGCATCTTTGGCATCAACATTGTTCACATAAGATGCTCATGTGATTTGTATCACATATCTTGAATTAGTGGGATCCAATTTAATGAGCTGTCATAGTTTAAAAATTATTTGAGTTTGATGCTATATTTACCTCTTCCACTTTGGACCATGAGTCTCACCTCATATTTTAATTGGTGTCTTTTGGGGTAGGGTTTATGAACTATACTGGTGATTCCTGGGGATCTTTTAAGCAGCCTAATAATGTTGGAGGAACAGCAAGATAGTGAAACAGTTCTGTTCATAGTTCACGTACTTGAAATGTAAGATTGTCATTTTCTCAGAAATTCCACTAGGTTTTTAAACTTGGACACACTAGTTTATACATGGATGATGACAAAGTTTGTGTTAGCTTTCTAGTTCATAGCCACCAGGGTACAGTTTATCTGCCTTCTATGTGTTGTTTATTAATTTACATTTTCTGTTGTTTTACTGTGTTGCATTATATTCCCAATTCACAAAAATGGCTCAGTGGTTCAGAATTGATTTGCTGAGTAGTAAAGCCTGTAATGAGAATAGAAATAAGACTGTCATAACTCAGCATTATGTCCTTAATAAAGAGGGCTGTTGCATTGCAGTGACATAAACCGTGTATCTCTGCGTGAGGACATTGGTTTTGTACAAGCAGGGAAATGACAAACAATCGCCAGTAACTGATATCTGAAAAGTAGACTTATTAAATGAATAATCTGCTTACTCCTAGTGTCTGGTGTGTTATCTGTTATATAAAATGTTATCAAATGGTGACCTAAGCCATTTAAACTTTGGTGAGTTTTCAGATAAAGCCACCAACCTCTCTGGTAAGCTAGTTATGTTTTCCAGAGCATCTGCAAAATAACTTGTTTCACTGTCACTACAGGCAGAGAGGAGGACAGAACCACAGAAACAATATTCAGAATTAAGTTTCTTTTAGCAAATTATCAGGAAACCAAACTTGTAAAAGCAGTCATAAAAGTATTGATGAATAGTTTTATCAAGGAGAAAGCAGAAACTCTTTGGCAATATTCCTTAACAAATACCTCTGTTGGACATATGTTGAAATGCCAGTTACTGTCACATACGTATGCTTTATAGCATATTTCGCTTTATTGTTCTTTTCACACATGCGGATCATTTGAAGGAAAAGTCTAAACCAATCCTTTTGTGTGTCAGTGAAAATCTAAGTGATAAGAGAAGAGTTAGCAGGATTAACTGGGTTGTGGACTGCAAAAATTGGCTTAGAATTAATAATGATGACATACCGGGAGGGCCTTTTTTTGGCGAGTGTGTGTGGGGGAGGGCTGTGTGGTAATTCTGCAAGAAATGATACTGCCATGTGAATAAATAAGATTATACCTAATGCCCAGTAACTCATTATTTCATTCTCCATGAAATTAGTGCTTAGCAACATACCTCTGATCTGGACTGGGCTTTGAAGGAAAGGCTGAAAGCAGGTTATCATGAAATCATGGCTCTTTCGTGTAGAGTGTGAAGAATTGGTGGGAAGCATATCATTCACACTGAAATATGATAGATTTTGAGGGAAAAGGCATTCAAACAAGTTTCCTTTAAAAGGTGATACCAAAAATGTTAATATCTAGCTGAAATGTTGAAGATAAGGTAACCAAATTTTCTGAAAAAACCAAACTGTTTCCAGTGGTCCACTGACCAAATATTTGACTTTTCTAAATCTTGTTGGCCCTCTTTAGCGACTAGCCAGAGGGCTCAGTAATGTATTATTGGGCATATTTAACACGCAAATGCTACATCCAAATATGAAGGACACCTTCTGGAGCAAGCGTATCCAAACTGTGTATCGAGAATCCATTGCTATTAGCCTTCTCGCCGGGACTTACAGTCTTCCAGCTTTTGAGTGGGATACGATTAGCAGCCTAGACTGGAGTCCGTCTGAGAGCTGTACATAATCTTCAGGGAGAAATATCTTTGTAAGCGAATCAGTCTGAATGTCGCTGACACATCATCTGATGCTGGTTCCTTTGTCCAGTCAATCTGTGATCGTGACTTAGGATTTTTTTAATTCAATAGAAAAAAGCCCTAGAAATGGAGACCGTCTTATGATTCAAACTAAGTGTCAGGTACATGTGTTCATTATTAATTCTTAACTTAGCAAGAATTTCTTGAAAGAAAATTGTATTTCTCCATATATTGTCGTCTTCTTCTTCTTCTTCTTCTTTTTTTTTTGGCTGCTCCTTTTGTGTGTCCTTTATGTAGAGTCATTGTCTTTTTTGTTGGCCTCAGTGTTTGAACCCCACAAAGTTCGGTCCTCTTCTCTTTCTGTATTCCCTTCCTTGGCTGTCTCAACTACAGGCAGGGTCACAAATATATGCCTTCAACTCAGACCTCCCCTAAATTTGCTCGTAACCTTTCAAAGACAGCCCAAACCTATTATGTCCAAAACTGAACTCATGATCTCTGCCCCACCTCCTCAGTACCTCGCCACCTGGTGCTCTCCGAGCATCCTCTCTCAGTGAATGACAACTGCCCCTGAGTTGTGCAAGCCAAAAGCCCCAGAACTGTCCTCCACTCCTCGCTCTATTTTCACCATCTAATCCGTCCATGAGTTGTGCTAATTTTATGTCTTACATCTTTTGAGAAGGTCTGCTTTTATCTTTTTCTATCACTACCACTCTAGACAAAGCTGCCATTGTCTCTCCCAAGGACTACCCCAGTAGCCTTCCCGCTGTTCTTCCTGCATCCGCTTGCATCCCTCCACACACACACACACACACACATACACGTGCACACACACGCACACACACACACACACAGTTTAACAAGTCATCAGGGATACAGAACACCTCTCTGACTATGCCATCCTTTATCTAAACTTCTTGATGGCATTCCGTTCTTGGAGGTCTGGAAATCGGATTCGCTCACAGCGTGTGCCAGGCCCTACCTTCCGCTTCCACCTCATGACCCACCAGCTCCCCCCAGCATCTCCCTACCCCGCCTCCTACGCCTCTGGCTTCAGCACTTTCTTTCATCTGCTCCTAGTTAGTCTTCCTTCCAGCCACCAGCCTCTGCAGCTCTTCACCTCACCCTCCCCATAAGGCTTCTCCCCTTCATTAATGAATCCTTTATTCATTCATTCCTCACATTTCAGCCTTGGAGTCGTTTCTTCAGGGCGACCTTTGCTGCCGCCTCAACAATGTTAAATCTCTCCGCCTTCTTTAAAATTAAGTACCCATAACCAAGGATTATTCATAAAAATTGCTGTAGTTCTTATTTGTTCTAGTTTGGGTAGTAGTTCTGTTTGTTTTGGGGGTTTGATGTTTGTATTCTACCTCTGACTCTTAACACCTCTATTTTGATTGCTGGGGCTTTATTGGCTGTAAAGCTTCTTTCTGTCTCTTTCTACATTCTCAGGAAACTACATAAGATTTACTGAAGAGCAGACGTGGAAGGGTTTTCTCTTGGAACTGGAGGAGGCTAGGAATCTAAATCACCCATGAGTTGTAGACTAAACCATCTGATTGTTTTATTTATTCATTCATTCATTCATTCACTTATTTATTTATTTATTTATTTATTTATTTATTTATTTATTTAAAGTGTATTTATTTTAGGGAGAGAGAACGAGCAGGGAAGGGGCAGAGAGAGAGAGAGAGAGAGAGAGAATCCCCAAGCAGGTTTCATGCTGTCAGCACAGAGCCCAGCACGGGGCTTGATCCCACAAACTGTGAGATCATGACCCGAGATGAAATCAAACACTTAACCAACTGAACCACCCAGACTCCCTTAAACCATCTGGTTGTTTTAAAAGTCATATTGTCATTTTGTTATTTGAAGAGTCATACTCTTATTTTTTTCTATTTTGGGCAGTTTGTTGAAATAGTAAACTGGTCTATATTTGATTCTTGGATAGGAACTTCAAAATGTCCTTCCCATTTTAAAAATAGTTACTTTTTTATGACATTTGTTAGACTACTTCATTTCTAGTATTTTTTAAGAAATAAGATAGTACAGCTACAACTAAAGCCTTATGTTTTATTTCTGGGTTCTATTCCTATATTTTCTTTCCTACCTGGAAATAACTACTGTTCTGAACTTGATCTTTCTTATTCCCATTCAAATTTAAAATGGTTTTTCAAATGTGTGTTTCCATACGTAAAAGACTACATATTATTTTTTAAACTTCTTATTTTTGTACAGCTTGCTTCTTCCACGTATCATTACCTCACAGTTTTAGTCATGTTAGTGTATATAGTCTAGTTCATTTATTTTCACTACTGCTATTGGCATGCATGAATATGCTACAGTTTACCCATTGTCTTGTTAATAGATATACTACAGTTTGTGTATTTTTTGTTAGTTGACATGTAGATTATTCCTGGTGTTTTTGTGTTTCACTTTTTCTTTTTAAGTTAGTTAGCTTTTTGTTTTTGCTGCAGAAGCAATGAGGCAACGATCATTATTGCGTATGTCTATTTGTGAAGGTGTATAAAAGGATGTATCTGTCCAAGCAGAATTGCTAGGTTGAAGGTCATGCATATCCTCAGCTTTACCAGATAATGTCAAATTGCTCTTCAGAGCGGTTGCACCAACTTACACTTCTGCTAACACTGTATGATACTTACTATTGGTCTTCATTTTTGTCAGCACTTTATATTATCAGATTTCTTCATTTTTTTCCAACCTTATGAATGCATTATGGTATCTCATTTTAATTTCCATCATTTGTAATTTAAACTGTTTTCAAATTTGATCTGTTTTATGTTTAATATCTTTCCTCTGAAATTATTTGATTCGTTACCTCAGTACATTTACTTAACATCAACTTGAGCTCAGAGACGTATAAGACCTTGGGAAGGACTCAAGCAATATAAAATTAGAACCAGTTTATAAGAAATAAGAATCTTACAATCTGGTAATCTATCTAGATGAAACTTGGAAAGTGGCCCAGCCTGTCATTTAAAGAGCATTTTCTTCTCTTAACTTTGCAACAAACAATTGACTTACAAGTTGTCAAGGTTGGAAAGCAATACTGAAGAATTGTTCTATTTTTTTTAGTGAGATTTCATCTAACATATATTCATTTGATTGTATTCAGATCTTTTTGAACTACCATTTCATGGGAAGAACTTAAGAAATTAGCCTGTTGTTAAACTGCTACTAGCAATAACTGTATAAAATACGTGGTGTACCAATAACACATCTGGAGACTTAAAAAGGAGTAAAAAGATGATCCTGGAAATTTAAAAGCTGAAAGCTTAATCTATAGGGTTCTGTTAATACAGGCATTTCATCTACAAAACCCCTCAATGACGGGAGCCTCTGAGAGAGACTAAACGAGAACCCGGCAGTCTCTTGGACCTGAATATCACTTGCACTTGTCACCACCACACCTCACATTAATAGACCAGTAAACTGTTGGGACCCCTGGGTGGCTCAGTCAGTTAGTTAAGCGTCCAACTTTGGCTCAGGTCTTGATCTCATGGTTAGTAGATTCGAGCTCCACATGGGGCTCTGTGCTGACAGCTCGGAGCCTGGAGCCTGCTTCAGATTCTGTGTGTGTGTGTGTGTGTGTGTGTGTGTGTGTGTGTGTCTGTCCCTCTCCTGCTCATGCTCTGTCCCTCAAAAATAAAGAAACTTAAAAAAAAAAAAGTTTAAAAAAATAGACCAGTAAACTGCTATCAAAGATAGAGATAGGATTTTTACAAAGATTACAGTGAAGGCAAAGAAGGGCTTCCTGCCCCTCGCCAAACCGCAATCAGAACAAAATGCTGGAAAGGCCAAGAAGGCTGTGTCGACAGGTGCAAGAACATCTGAATGTCGCCGTCCTCCTATGAGCCCAGTCCCCCAAGGCTGATGACAGCCTGGAAGATCTCGCCCAGTGGGAACAAGCTTGACCACTGTGCCTTTGTCAAGTTCCCTGGGGCCACGGGGCTGTTCTCCATGTGCCTCGAGACCAAAGGAGCAGTGCAGGAATCCTGTGACAAGGGCACACGGTGAGCGGGTCTGGTGGAAGGAAGATGATGTGCATTTGACTGGCCCCTGACTACGATACTTCGGGTGTAAATAGAACGAGGATTGTCTAAGCCATATCCACGTGGCTACTTCTAAATATAACCGATTTTTCCCACCATCAAAAAAAAAAAAAAAGGCAAGAGGCAGGAAGGAAGAGAACAGTTGAGAGGAGAAAAAGAAAATGCTCATAATTGAGGCAAATACTGATTAACACTGATGGAGTTTGATCCTGACCTTAAGCCCTAACAAAAAGGACTGAATTGAAAAGTAAATATCTCTCTCGTTTACTAACTTCAGTTACCTGGAACAACGCCAGGAACCAAGAAGGAAACAAAGGCCTCTGAACAGCAAGAGTAGCTGTCACAAAGTCCAAACACTGAGGTCCCTCCCTGCCTTTTAGTTAGAGAAAACCCATCGCAAGCCTTCACTCAGCACTCATTTCTCTAATTCGGTACACAGAATTTGAACAAACTCTAGCCTCAATTTCCAGCCCACAGCAAAGTTGAAATAGTTAAGTTTGGAGGGTATTAGCGAATTCGGAGCTTTCCTTTTAAGTTTGAGAATGCTAGGAACATCGTGATGTCACAGTTTGAAAGCGAGCAAGGGAAATGAACTACAAATTAGAATCAGAAACTCAACTAGTGCTGTGGGACTATTTAACATATTTGCAAACCTTTGTGTTCCTGACTTGTACCTGGGCGTATGATACATGTGATAATTGACTTTTTTTTAACAATAATTGTCTATCTCAAGGTAAACTTATCATGGTCTAAATTTTCAGCTCTCCTTCTCCCCTCAGCCCTTTCCACCTTTCTTAGAATAGCCTGGAATAGCAGGCACTGGTAAGATTGGCACCCTCACTGATAAAGGTCTTCTCTGAGCTAAAAGATCACAGACATGTGGCTCACTGTCTCTCCCTGCTCCCTTTGACTCGGGCAGGTGAGGTGGTTAATTAGTCCCGTCTCTTTCCTGTGTGCAGCCAGCTGGAATATTGCAGTTTAGGGAAGGGCACGAGGGAAGTCACGAAGAGGAAGAGACATCTTAGACCTTTACTCAAGCCATGCGCTACTGTGCAGTTGGTCCCAGCTCTCTGGATTTGGAGTGTTAATGACCCATATCTAGCTGACAACTGAAGTGTTTCTTTGGGAGGAAGGGTGATTGGTAGGTCAGGCCACTGGCGTTTGATTATCCTGAGTCAGGATGCCCCTTAACACACACCGATCTCTCTTCCAACAGCAGCCACTCTTGGTCTTTCCACCATTGCCTGTCATTTTTAGCCTTCACACACACCCGACACACACAGACATTCGTGCTCTTGCTTATTACGGTTTTTTCCTCACTTCTTGTCAACAATTACTGAAGGAGAGGAAACTAAGGATAGAACAGTACACTGAAGACATCTTTGAGATACAGGAATCCAATGACTAGGTCTTAATTTTTTAACTGGAATAAGAAATTACCTTATGAGAACTTTGGCCCTTCCTGTAACTGTTTCTCCTGCTTCATCTCCAGATGGCAGTGGCGTGGTACTTCTGTTCAGGCATGCCCTAATGTTCACAAGATCATTGCAATCCTCTCCCCAGCTCACCTCACTTCTTGGTAGAACACAAGGGCTAAATTCTAGGTTCTTGTCAGGGACCGCGTTCGTGAATTCAGTGCCAGTCCAAAACCCAGCTTAGGGAACGAACAAACCAACAAGCAAACCCCAGTATCTGTGGAGAAGTGCTTGAAGCATGTACAGCTAATCCATTCCTTTAGAATGTCAGACGTGGAGCATATTGTCAGACGTGGAGCTGCCGGGAGGCATCAGCATGTTTTCATTAGTTCTAGGGTATGTCTCAACCAGTTTGCTTCCAAGAGTAAACCACCGAATTTGCCAGTAATTTCATAAAAATTAATGAGAAATAACCTCAAGATTATCCCTGTGACAACATTGTCTACACACTTGGAATCCTATGTGCTTCCTTGAGGCAGAAGAGAAGGAAGAGGAGCTGGGATTAGAGCTCGTATGGAATGACACGCTACACTCCCTGGGCCACTTTCTGGAGAAAATAAGGTGGAAACCCTCTTTTGCCTGCCGTAAGGAGCGGTTAATTGAAAAAGTATGGTAAAGGGAGGAATTACGAAAACTTATATAGATATTTAACATTTAAATTGAACACATCAGTGCATACCATTGAACAATTTAAGGCCAAGGTTTCTCCCCCACCCCACCCCACCCCCCCCCTTCTTAGTTTGGGCCTGTTGATTGGCATTTAGCTTTGTTTATCTTGCACAAATCTCACCCCTGAACTCACACTTGCTGCTATTTCCAGGTTTATTTTATTTTTTTAATTAATGAGGGAGAATTTAAAGATACCCAGGAATTATCTGAGAGCAGCCCCAAGATTTTATTTTAATCTTTGATATTTATTCTGCCCACACTTAAGTGGGCAGCAATTTCTCTAGCAGCTTTTATCTAGAATTTACAGATTTTTTTGTGTTTTTGTGTGTGTGTGTTGTTTTGTTTTGTTTTTTGTTAAACAACAAATTTGAATTCATTGGTTTATGTAACATTTAATTGTATTGGACAAACTTTAAGGCAACTGCCCATGATCCCCACTTCTGGTGTTCACACCTTTGTATAATCCCTTCCCCTTGAATGTGGGCGGGACCATTGACTTGTTTCTAACCAACAGAATATGGAAAAGGTGATGGGATTTCACTCCCATGATTACATTATGTTATATAAAACTGCCTTTCTAGCCAACTTGCCCTAAAGATTATCCATGCTGGCTTGAATACAGTAAACAGCCATGTTGGAGAAGCCTAACTTGGCAAGGACATGTAAGCAGTCTCTAAGAGGTAAGGGTGGCCTCTGCTCGAGAGCAAGTAAGAAACCAGCATCCTCAGTCCTAAAGCTGCAGGCTGGGTTAGCTTGGAAATGGATTTCTCCCCAGTCAGACCCCTAGATGAGACTGCAGCACCTCGATGGGAGCCAGAGGACCCAATGAAGCCCTACTGATGCCTAGAAACTGTGAGATGATAAATGTGTGTCATTACAAGTTGCTAGAGTGTGGTAATTTCTTATTCAGCAATAGAAAGCGAATATACGGACTTCAAGCTGTATTACAAAGCTGTAATCATCAACACAGTATGGTGCTGGCATAAGAACAGACACTCAGATCGATGGAACAGAATAGAGAACCCAGAAATGGACCCACAAACGTATGGCCAACTAATCTTTGATAAAGCAGGAAAAGAATATCCAGTGGAATAAAGACAGTCTCTTCAGCAAGTGGTGCTGGAAAAAACTGGACAGCGATATGCAGAAGAATAAACCTGGACCACTTTCTTACACCATACACAAAAATAAACCCAAAATGGATGAAAGACCTCAATGTAAGACAGGAAGCCATCAAAATCCTGGAGGAGAAGGCAGGCAAAAACCTCTTTGACCTTGGCCGCAGCAACTTCTTACTCAATACGTCTCCAAAGGCAAGGGAAACAAAAGCAAAAATGAACTATTTGGACCTCATCGAAATAAAGAGCTGCACGGCAAAGGAAACAATCAGGAAAACTAAAAGGCAACTGATGGGATGGGAGAAGATAGTTGCAAATGACCTATCAGATAAAGGGTTAGTATCCAAAATCTATAAATAACTTATCAAACTCAACACCCAAAAAACAAATAATCCAGTGAAGAAATGGGCAAAAGACATGAATAGACACTTTTCCAAAGAAGACATCCAGCTGGCTAACCGACACATGAAAAAATGCTCCACATCACTCATCATCAGGGAAATACAAATCAAAACTACAGTGAGATACCACCTCACGCCTGTCAGAATTGCTAACGTTAACAACTCAGGCAATAACAGATGTTGGCGAGGATGCTGAGAGAGAAGATCTTTTTTGCACTGCTGGTGGGAATGCAAACTGGTGCAGCCACTCTGAAAAACGGTATGGAGGTTCCTCAAAAAAACTAAAAATAGAACTACCCTACAACCCAGCAATTGCGCTATGGGGTATTTATCCAAGGGATACAGGTATGCTGTTTCACAGGGGCACATGCACTCCAATGTTTATAGCAGCACTACCAACAATAGCCAAAGTATGGAAAGAGCCCAAATGTCCATCAACAGGTGAACGGATAAAGAAGATGTGATAGGGGCGCCTGGGTGGCTCAGTTGGTTAAGCGTCCGACTTCAGCTCAGGTCATGATCTCGCAGTTCGTGGGTTTGAGCCCCACATCAGGCTCTGTGCTGACAGCTCAGAGCCTGGAACCTGTTTCATATTCTGTGTCTCCCTCTCTGTCTCTGACCCACCCCTGTTCATGCTCTGTCTCTCTCTGTCTCAAAAATCAATAAACGTTAAAAAAAAAATAAAAAGAAGATGTGATATAGATACACAATGGAGTATTACTCGGCAATCAAAAATAATGAAATCTTGCCATTTGCAACTACGTGGATAGAACTAGAGGGTGTTATGCTAAGCGAAATTAGATAAGACAAATATCGTATGACTTCACTCATGAGTACTTTAAGACACAGAACAGATGAACATAAGGGAAGGGAAGCAAAAATAATATAAAAACAGAGAGGGGGACAAAAATATAAGAGACTTAAATATGCAGAACAAACAGAGGGTTACTGGGGGGGTTGTGGGAAGGGGATGGGCTAAATGGGTAAGGGGCATTAAGGAATCTACTGAAATCATCGTTGCACTATATGCTAACCAACTTGGATGTACATTTAAAAAATAAATAGAAATTAAGAAAAAAAGAAGAAAACAGATATACTAGTTAAATTATCTATTTACAGTAACACATATACCCGACAAATATGTTTGGGACCTAGATCACCTCTGGTAAGCATTCTGTTCAATTTAAGGAGTGCAAGGACGCAGGGCGCACCGTGGACTGAGTGTTGAGGGTGCTTGGATGGTGCACGTTAGATTTGCAGAGGGGATGTGGGGGGCAGTTACAGGCTTCTGTACTGCAGTGCTGGTGAGTTGTGCTTTTATAGTCAGATACAACAAGTTAACAGGTGAAGTCTTAATAAGAAAGCAAGACTATGGGGCGCCTGGGTGGCGCAGTCGGTTAAGCGTCCGACTTCAGCCAGGTCACGATCTCGCACTCTGTGAGTTCGAGCCCCGCATCAGGCTCTGGGCTGATGGCTCAGAGCCTGGAGCCTGTTTCCGATTCTGTGTCTCCCTCTCTCTCTGCCCCTCCCCCGTTCATGCTCTGTCTCTGTCCCAAAAATAAATAAACATTGAAAAAAAAAAAAAAAGCAAGACTAAGTAAAGAAAACGGGCAGTTTATTTATATGTAAGCGTAGAGAACAAGATTGGTATTGGGCACTTTCCTGTTGAAAAGACACGATAGTGATAATACTGAAGAATGCAAATGAAACTTACAGTATTGCTGCTCATATTGATAGCCAGTCCAGCTACTTTAAAACCTGTATACTGGGGCGCCTGGGTGGCGCAGTCAGTTAAGCATCCGACTTCAGCCAGGTCACGATCTCGCGGTCCGTGAGTTCGAGCCCCGCGTCAGGCTCTGGGCTGATGGCTCGGAGCCTGGAGCCTGCTTCCGATTCTGTGTCTCCCTCTCTCTCTGCCCCTCCCCCGTTCATGCTCTGTCTCTCTCTGTCCCAAAAATAAATAAACGTTGAAAAAACATTAAAAAAAAAAAAAACCTGTATAGTATAGCAAAACCAAAATAGGGACTATTTGTGTTTATTCTTTATAATACACTCACATGTAAATTTTATCTACTAGTGTGTGAATTTTATCTGCTAATGTGCTATAGCAAGAGAAAAAAAAAGTTTGAAACCAGAAGTCCACGTTTTCTGAAAATCTAACCCATGGAGTCCTGCACGTGCTGTCAGCCCAGTGAGTCCCTGGGCAAAGGTGACGTGATGATGGGCCCCTTACTTCCTCTTTGGGAGGTACTTCCTCTTTTACTTCTCTGGGGCTCTCAGGGAGGTAAGGGTCTTGTTCAGAGGAGGGGGGCATTAGGTAAGTAGACAGGGGAGGCCTAGATGTTGTCAGCAGCTAAGGTAAGAACGCTGTGGGGGCACCTGGGTGGCTCAGTCGGTTAAGCATCTGACTTCAGCTCAGGTCATGATCTCACGGTTCATGGGTTCGAGCCCCGCATTGGGCTCTGTGCTGACAGCTCGGAGCCTGGAGCCCACTTTGGATTCTGTGTCTTCTTCTCTCTCTGCCCCTCCCCCACTTGTGCTCTGTCTCTGTCTCCCCCCCCCCCAAAAAAAAAGAACCCTGTGTGTGTTCTGAGGGGACTCCTCACCCAGAACAAGAGATCCCACAGGACTCTACCCCTGCCATCAGTCTGGGCAGGGGTGGCATCTCCTCAGTCCTATGTCTGGTACCCCCTGGACATGGTTCCCTCTGCTGACCTGAGCACCCCACTCAGACCACCAATCTCCCTGAGAGCCTCAAGGAGGAAGTGAGGGTATGTGACTTCTGCCCCCTCTGCCCAGGGCCTCCAGGACTGCTCATGAGAATGACCCATTCTCTGATGTTGCAAAGTAGAAACAAAAAGGTGTTTGATGAACAATCCATGTTCACTACTATCCACAGGCATCTGGTATTGTTGGAAATGCAGGCTCGAAAATTGGCTTGAAAAGACTCAGGAAAACAAACAACCAATTAAAAAGTGGTCAAATGATCTGAACAGACATCTCATCAAAGAAAACATATAGATGGCAAATAAGCATATGGAAAGATGATCAACGCCGTCTGTTATTAGGAATTGGAAATTTGAACAACAGTGGGATGCCACCACACACCTATTAGAATGTGAAAATACAAAACACTAACAACGCCAAATACTGCTAAGGATGTAGAGTGACGAGAACTCTCATTGCTGGTGGGAATATAAAATGGCATGGCCACTTTGGAAGACAGTCTGGTGGTTTCTTACAGAGCTAAACATACTACCGTAAAATCCACCAGTCATCCTGCTTGGCATTTACCCAAATGAGTTACAAACTTACATCCACACAAAAACCTGCACACAGTTTATAGCAGCTTTATTCGTAATTGTCAAAACTTGGACGCAATCAAGATGTAGGTTAACGGATAAATAAACTGGTACATCCATACAATGAAATATCATTCGGTGCTAAAAATAAATGCTCTGTCAAGTCATGGAAGGACACGGAGGAACATTGAATGTATATTAACTAAGCGAAAGAAGTCAATCTGAAAAGGCCACATATTCCATGATTCCAGCTGTATGATCTTCTCAAGAGGTAAAATTATGGAAAAAGTAAAAAAGGTTAGTGGTTGTCAGGGATTTATGGGAGGGAAGGGTGAGTAGGTGGAGCGTGAGGGATATCTAGGGCAGTGAAACTAGTCTGTGTGATACTGTGGTGTTGGATACGTGTCATTGTACATTTGTTGAACCCCCTGGAATGTACAACACCAAGAGTGAACCCTAATGTAAACGATGGACTTCCCGTGAACGTGTCAAGAATTTTCGTTATAGCACTGACTGCAGTAGGGAAAATACATCAGTAAGTTAAGCACCGTCAATAGAACAGTGTATAAACTGTAGTTTCCTCATGTACTGTAATGGAACATGGCAATTAAAGTAAATGGACCAGATCAGTACATACCAGGGGTAGAACAAAGAAAACATAATGTTGAAGAAAAAATAAGTTTAGAGAGATATATTCAATATGACTCCACTTATATAAAGTTTAAAACACAAAAAAGTTAATATCGCTATTTATATATGCACTATAGAAAATTAATAAAAGCTTATAGCTTGTTATATACCAGCATTAGGGTAGTGGTTTTATCTAGGATGGGGAGGAAGAAAGAGAGAGAGAGGGATACTCTAGCTATGACTAGAATGATTAATGTCTTCATATTTTACTAAATAATTAAAATTCATAATTTTTCTTAAAAATAAAATCTCACGAAAATATCGCAGAACATTAACGTAAGTTGTTTAATCTTGGTAGTGAATACGGAGGTAAGTGCTATATTTGTTTCTGTACTTTTTAACAAATTTGAAATATTTCATAATTCAAAAAGTGAATGAAGAGCATTCATTCCAGGCAGAGGGGGGAAGAGCGTGTGCAAAGGCCCTGAGTAGTGAGGGATCTTAGCAAGTTCAACTGAGAAAGATGGCTGGGTGCCTTAAGTGAAGTCCGTCTAGGGGACATCCATGTCGATGGTACGTAGTGTCATGAGATAAGCATGGCAAGGTAGGCAAGGTACTGATTTTCAAGGCCTGGTAGCCCGTGTTGAAGATCTTATTCTAATGGCATTGGAAAACCAGCAGTGGTGATCAGCAGTGTAGTGCTGCATGGTTAATGGGTTGGAGGATGGGAGGACAGAAAAGAGAATGCAGAATGGGTGTATAGAGACCTATGGGATCCAGTGTGACAGTGTTGCCTGTATGGATAGATAGAAGTTGACGGATGCGAGATGAATTTTGGAGGTCAGGTCAGTAGGTCTTGGTGATAGATCTGATGTGCAGACTTCGGGGAGGCATGTAGTTAAGGATGACTCCCTTAGTGGTAGATAAGCCTTACGTAGGTTTATCATTGGTGTGAAATTTTTTGAGGCATATCAACACATTATATTCTGTTTTTAACTTGTGTTAAAGTACACCTAAGATTTACCATTTTAACCATTTTTAAACATACAGTTCAGTGGTGTCAAATACATTCATATTTTTGTGCACACATCACCACCGGCCATCTCCAGAACTTTTTTCATCTTCCAAACTGAGAACTCTATACCCATTAGACAGTGAAACTCTTTGCCTCAGTCACCCCAGGCCTTGGCTGACTTCTGTGTCTATTAGTTTGACCTTATTCTACTTACCTAATATACATGGGAAACCGTATGGTATTTCTCCTCCTGCAACTGGTTTATTGCATTTAGCCTAACGTCCTCAAGGTTTGTTCATCTTAGTGTATGTCAGAGTGTCTTTCCTTTTTAAGACTGAATGTTATCCCGGGTGCCTGGGTGGCTCAGTTGAGTGAGCGTCCGACTCTTGGTTTCGGCTCAGGTCATGATCTCACAGTTTATGGGATCAAGCCCTGCATCAGGCGCTGTGCTGACAGCGCAGAGCCTGCTTGGGATTCTCCCTCTCCTTCTCTCTTTCTGCCCCTCCCTTACTCTGCCCCTCCCTCACTTATGCATGCTCTCTCTCAAAATTAAAAAAATTGTTTTATTAATTTAAAAAAGACAGTATTATTCCATTGTATGTATATACGACATTTTGTTCATTTATTCATCAGTTGAAACTCGGGCTGCTTCTTCCTTTTAGCTGTTGTGAACGTAGGTGTACGACAAATGCTTGTTTGAGTCCCTGCTTTTAGGTTAGGGTTAGGGTTAGGGTTATCCACATCCTTGCCCAGACTTGTTATTTTGTTTTGTTTAATAGTAGCCATCCTGAGTCTGAAGGGTTACCTCATGTTGTGGTTTTGATTTGCATTTTCCTAATGATTAATGATGTTGAGCTTCTTTTCACATTCTTTCTGGCCATTTGTATATCTTCCTTGGAGAAATGTCCCCTCTGAAAGCATTAACCTTAGATCATATGTCATAATATAGACTTTTTTCGAATATTACCAGTTATTGGCCCTTCTGTTTTCCTGAACTAGATGCTTGATTCTGAACTTAACAGTACTCAAAAGATGGCATAGAGCAAAAAAATGCCAGATCACACTTTTGAAAAATGGGCCCTATATTGAAAACTAAAAGGCATGAATTTTTAACATTCGTGTTTCAAGTGACTTATTTTCAGTATGTTTTGGTTTTATATAATGTGGTAAATAAATTTTTAATGTCCTTTACTATTATACAAGTCTCCTTAAAAATGCTACTGAAAATAGTCTTGTTTCCTTTTCAAATTTTACTTAGTGTAGGTTTATATCATTTAATCTTTCATAAAGTGCCTGATCAACCAGTAGAGATGACTAAAGTATCAGAACCACCACCCCCTTCCCCTCCCCACCACCCCAGCCTCCAAGGAAGCTTGGTTTTGGATAAAAATCATGTGAGAGATCATTTAGTTTCATTTCCACAGTATTTTTCTTTTATTGCCAGTAATGAAGAGCAGTCAAATAAAAGTGCAAGTTTTATTGTATGTGGTGTATTCACACACATATACACACGCAAACAGAACCATCTGAGTTCATCTCATTATAATTGTCCTGGAAATCAAGTCTCAGCAGAGTTAGAGGTCAATCTGAGAAACAAATCTCTTGTTTCTTTCTTAGCTCATTACCAGGATCTTCTAGTGTCTTGTACGAAGATGAATTTCTTCAAGCGAATGGTTTTAACAGAAATATGTCTACCTGTTTTCTTTAACAGTTGTTTCGAGAAGTACGAATAATGAAGATACTAAATCATCCTAACATAGGTATGAAATTCATGTATACAATTAATGATGAAGTATATTCCTTAATTTGAGACTATTTGAAAAGGTAGAATTTTATAGAAATTGAAGGCTGCAAATGGCTATTTTCTACTGCATTGCTGTCTTAAGCTCTCCATTAAAATAATATATTTGACTTGGAGTTAATGCATATGAATATTTTTTTATCTCCTTTCTAAATTGCCCTAAATAGAGATTGCTTGCCATTGCAGTATTTATAAGAAATGAATTCCAGATAATTTGATAATATGCATTTAGGTTTGATCACAGGGCAAAATAACTAATTTGAATTTTAAAGAAAATAGGGTTGATTTTAATTTTAGTGAATTTATTCCTATAAGTTCTGGTTTTCCCCTACATTTACAAATAAATAGATTGATTACATGTAACATATCAAGTCAATGGATGATAAGAAGGAAAAAGTAATTCTTCTTTTAACCTGCCCGTTTTCTAAACACTTGTTTCTTTCACATTTAAAAATATTATATTTACTAGAGATATTAATGTGATTATTTGTGGTATATCATTTCAATTATGTAAGTCTGATAATTTGGTGTTTTTTTTTTAACCAAAAACTTTTATAATACCACATAATTATAGAATATTTTTGTTTCTGTACCAAAGATTGGTCAACATTTTATGATAGTACAACATATGTGTTGTTATAATACAGTCTCTTTTAAGCTTTAGTTAAAATTTTATCCTGATTTTAAGCGTCTCCTTTTTATTATATTCTTCTCATTAGAAAAAGTAATGGTTTTTAATCCCAGAAACTTAACTCTTTTGACCCAACAGATTTGGTTCCAAATCACTTTGTGGTAAGTGGTTTTCTTCCACAGTAGTAATTACCTTTGAGAGAATTTTTCAGTTTAAAATTGTCATTAATAATTTTTAGTAAATACTCAGATTTTCCACTGGCTTAGGATTACCTTAAATTTTCTTAAAGCATATCCCATATATGCTAACAATTACAGTTATATCTCTGATTTTTTTTTCAGTAAAATTATTTGAAGTTATTGAAACGGAGAAGACCCTCTATTTAGTCATGGAGTATGCGAGTGGGGGTAAGGATGAGAGGGGTGGAAAAGTTATCTTTGATGAGACATACAGAACTATCAACACCCAAAGGTTTATTATAACACGTGTTCACTGTTACTAATGAATCGACAGTTTTATTTAAAATGCTTTTAAGTGGTATATCTTAAGGAAAATTCAGTGTTTGCTCTCAAGACCTATTGATCCTACATTTAAAAGTTGGATTTTTGGCTTACATAAAATTGCCTAAAGACAGTTTTCAAAACCCTAAATTTACATTGTTATGAATGTTTTGATTCTCTTTATATATTATAGTATGTCATAATATTGTGATTAGAAGCACTTGGCTATAAGGAAATTTCAAATTCACAATGTATCTGATAAAGTTTATAGTAAAAGTGTGTTCTGGGCCAGAGGTTGGTCACATATGACAGAGTCTCAATATACATGGATTTTCAAGATAACCCATAAAATGTCTCGATTTAAACAAGTATCGATTTATACATGTTATAAGTTAGAGGACTGAGTTGATAGAGAAATACAGATGCATGTGTCGAATGTAATGGATACTTTGACTACATAGTGTCGGAAATGGGAAGGATTCAAACACTGGTATATAACAAAAGCAGCTTCATCTTCCACACTTTCCCTCAAAGGAGACAGATGTTGGCTCAAAGTTACTGTTGTGACTTTGAGGCACAGAACTTTCTTAGAAACAAATTTAAAAATTTCTGAAGCTAAATCATCGAACCAGTAAAACAGAATGCTTGAAGGTGTTAAGCAATTGAAAAAGAGGAGAGCAGCTGAAATTATGTAAACCACTGTGGCTAATTAGCTTTTTTGCTAATCAGTAGAAAAACTTAGGGTTGAATTTAGTGTTGATCCTTTTAGCTAATGTGTAGATTTGTATGTAAGAATAAAGAGGATTTATTCTAGTCTATTATACCTAAACTATGTATTTTTGTACTGTTTCTTAGATTTCTAAAAATGTTTACTATAAATATTACATCTATTTTAGTAGCTTTTTCAGTTTTTAATGCAAACTGAAAGTGTCAGTAGGTTTGGTTTTTTGCAAAGCCTTTTCTCATCCTGAAAGTATTTTAATGTAGGTTTTTTGACTTAACGTGAAAACCTATGTCATTAAGGCTTATTATTATAGGATTTTTTTTAAATACTAATACAGCCATGCAAATTTGTATGAGATGTAGGTCTGTAATAAAATTAGTGAATGTATGGATACCACATAATGGATTATCTCTCTTTCTATCCTTTAGTTAGATTTTATATAACAGTTTGTCAGCGTGGGAACCCTGGGTGTTATTTTTAGTTCACTTAGACTCTTTTTTTTCCCCCCATTTGGTGATCTAAAGTGTAGAGAAAGGGGCTAGATAAGCTTTGATATGAGAAATTACAGACTGCTAAAAATCGGTGGACACTTCTGTTTTTATGAAGGGGCACCACCACAAGGCTGTGTTAATATTAATATGTATGCTGTTTAACGATAAACGGGAAGTGCAGTCAACTCTGTATTGGCGCTGATGAAGGGGAGCAGTGGCTGGAGGAACAGAGAGCGTGTGGGATCCTCACCGCTCTCCTTCAGTAGCACAGTGAGGAAGGGCCGTGGGGTACAGTGGGCAGAGGTGTTTACCAGAGTTCAGCCCATACCAGGTGCTCTCTCATTCAGTTCTGGTTTCTGGTGGTAGGTTTTCGCCAAGTCTCGCCCGCTAGGGATCCTCTAACCAAACCGTCATGGTTCTGTGGTGCTAAATCTGGAATCATTTTCTTGCCTTTTTAATCTATAACCGGCAAGGTAACTTTTATAATCAACACTTAATATTTTTCCTCTGAAATTTCTAGATATTTTAGGATTGAATCTGTCATGAGAAAAAGAGTTGAGTCAGACAGCTGCTTCTTTGTCAGGAGTATTTAGATCAGTTTTGATTCTGGTTCACTAATGGAGCAGAAGATTTTCTGTGATTAGGTAGGCAGGGAACTCCTTTATGATTCTGAACCACATTTAATCCCAAAGAACCTATTAAAAGTGTGTGTTCGGCTGCTCTGGAATGGTGTGTTTTATTTCTTCTTTTGTTCACGCAAACTTATTTATTAGACGTGTGTTATGTACCACATGTTATTCTAGCTGCTGGGAACACATGGGTGAGCAAACACAAAGTCCCTGCCCTCAAGAAGATTACATTCTTTGGGGGAAGCAAATCATAAACAAGTAATATATAATTAGTGAAGGACTAAGTCTTGTAAACATCTGGGCTATAGATGTCCTAGGCAGAACTTAAGAGCAGTCCATATTTTTGAATTCTTGCATATGTCTTTCCCAGCCTAAACTCACATATCTGGAATTAACTACCGTGATGGGTCAACTAGAGCATCCACTCACATCTATTTTCATCATCCCATTCAGTCATTTAAGTATGCCTGGTATCATATGTTGTCTGACATTGTAGGTGTATTAGTTTCATCTGACATACATCATTACATATTTGGTTTTTAATGTTTTATTGATATCCTAGGATTGATATTGCATATATATATACACATACACACACACACATACAATTTACTGTATACTGAGATACAAATGTATAATTTATTGAGTGCTTACTGTATGCCACTGTGCTAAGCACATGCATTATTTCATTTAATCCTTATAACAGCCATGTGAGATAGACAGTAAATAGAAGCAGGATCTTAATAAAGTTGAGAAATCTTCCTCATTGTCTCCCAGTAGCTACTTAGAGCTAAACAGGGATTCATAACAAAATTGGTCTGATTCTAAAGCCTGAGTTTTTAACCACTCTGCTATATTTACAAGAATGCCTTAAGCCATCTTAGGAGTTTTAAATAGACATGTATATCTATCTGGTGTAAATTATAAGGACATTAAAAATAAATTTCTCCCTTATACTGAGATATTTTATTTTTAATATTGTCACTAAATAGTAATTTAGGGGTTTTTTTTTACAAGTATTAACTAGAGAAAAATGAAAAAAAAACACTTATATACATGTAAAGTAATGGGTCTAATAGGAAATTTCCACAGTTTCTCGTTTGAATTATTTCAACAAGTATGTATTGTCTACCCATTTTGTGTTCTGTCCTGGGGATAGGGCAGATATGATCGTTGAAGTTGGTTCAGAGTAATAGGAGACACACACCGGATGATTTAATTCTGCATAAGTAGTTAAGAACCAAAATAGATGAAATGAGTATAGTGAGACTAGCATAATCAGAGGAAAAAGCACGAAATCAGTGGGAATGGAAGCAGTCAGAAGGAATTTGACCAAGACTCCATGACAAGTAGAATTTAAAAGAGAGAGATCCAACGTAACATGACTTTTGTTACTTTGTTTGACACGTAGCCCCCAAATACAATGCCAGGTATAGTTTTGATTGCTCATGCTGTGGCTTCCCTTTATTTGAATGCATAATAAAGAGTTGACTGTATTTTTATGTAATACTTGAAATCAGAAAGCAAGTTTTCTCAGTTATGTTTTCATGACTTATTTTTTAAAAGAGTTTTGCTAAATCATAAGCTGCTTACAGACACTCAATTCTGTGTGTAATTTTTCCCTGTTTTTTCTATTCATGTAATAGTTTGTGATTTACGTAAAACTATCAGAAAATTGTGGGTCAAAAGCTGCTCTAAAAACAAGGCAAGAACTTGACATTGCTTGTACTGTTAATTGGAGATTTGTGTATGTTTTATTGCTTTACCTTTCTGATTCAGGTGAAGTATTTGATTACTTAGTTGCCCATGGAAGAATGAAAGAAAAAGAGGCCCGTGCAAAATTTAGGCAGGTATGGAAAGTAGTTTTTAACTTTGTTTTGTTAATGTTTTTAGTGATGTACAATGCACAGTATCACAAACTGGACTTCAGAGTACATGGTATTTTAAAGAGGAAAAGTCCTGCTATCTTATACTTTTTAAAGAATGGGAAACTGAAAAAGAAGTTTGTTCTTCCTGAATTTAAATTTAAAATAGTTGCATATGGTTATTTTTAGATGGTGATAAATAGTGAAATGTCTTATAGGTAAGACAATTCATTGATAGTTCTGGAAATATAGACTAAACTAAGAAAAGAAATACTTAATCCTTTATCCAATAATTATCAAGTATTATTAGCTTAATGTATGAAGTATATATGCATTGTGCTTAAAGACATTATTCTCTTTTCTTTTGTCATTAAAGATGTCTTGGTATTAGAACTCATGGTTTTGTAGATTTACAAACCGTGGTCAATTTTATTTAGTTAAGTAGGCAAGAAGCCTTACAAATGTGGGAGAAGAGTATGGTAAGATGTTTATATTTCCAGTTCAAATTGAATATGACTTTTTATAGAAAATATAAGAAAAGTAATTTAAGTTCATCTTGGGTTTTTACTTCTAATTTTTAGGAATGAAGTGATTAAAATTAACATACTTTATAAATGATGATGAAAATGACAATTAATGAATTATAAATTGTTCATAAAATTTATGGAAGTAAAATTTCATCAGACAACTTGCTGTGTCCCAAACTTTACCTTAGTGAATTTAAAATAGTTCAGTTAAAACTAGCTCGGTACTTCTGCACGGATGCCCATTCTCCAGTTAAAAGTTTGGGATCCACTGAATACCTATACAGAGGCCTCCTCCAAGAGATGTTACATGTGTGTTAACATATAAACAATTTGAAGAAGTTAAAAGTTCTGGAGGAGAGAGAGAGAGAGAGAGAGAGAGAGAGAGAGAGAGAAAGAAACTGTTTCACCTGTTTTTGACATAGTATTCTCCAAATTGATCATGAAGTGAGTTTGTGTTATAAAACTCTGTTGCTATCCCACAGAGTCATTACTTTTTGGAGCATAATATGTGAAATGCTTTATATCAAAGATAGGTATGGCCCTTTTATTCAGGATGGAGTCCTACAAACATTCATCCTAAAATGTCTGAAATCTAAAGACAACTGATAATGAGGACGCAACATGAAAGAACTGGACATACCACTCAGGGCTCTCCTGTCCTGGGCCAGAGGCTCACCTTAAGTAAAGCTCTAGTCATCACTTTAAAAGCCATTGTTCTCTCAGTATCAGTCATGAAGTTATAATTAGTAGCCAGTCAGCAAGAAAATTACAGTTGACATTGAATGTTTCCGCTGGGATCTTACTGTATATTCCATAGACTGCTGCTACTCACTCTTGTTCCTTTTAGTCAGCTGGCTGTATTTATTTACTGAAATCCTACTGTGTGGACAAAACTGTGTCGGGTAGTCTGTGAAATTAGAGAAGGTGACAGTGCCTGCTATTATAAAGAACTTGCCCATCTTTACTGATGGGTTGGAACAGGATAGAAGGCTGGAACATAGATAGTGTCATAAAATCCACATAATTACTCATTGGCTCATTTTAAAAATAGAGTCTGAATTATTTTTTGAAATCAGTTTCATATTCTTCATGTTGCTATTTAAAATGTAATGCAATAGGAAATATTTCCTTTATAATTATTTATTATACATATTAAATGTATTTACTATTTATATGTCTTCCTTCAGAATTAAAAAGGTAACTCATGTTTTTTAAAATGAGGGATACACGAAAAAAAATAAAAAATAAATAAAAATAAAAATAAAATGAGGGATACACGTACACACAGTTTTGTAGTCATTTTGACAAAAGGTTATATATTTGTTTTTCAGTTTCCTTTCGAGGTGCGTATTTTTCTTTATAAATTTAGTTAAGACAAAGAATAAATGTACATTTATTTTTATTTGCTCTGTATCATGAAATTACGTTAACAGTTTAAGAATGTACTATATTAGCAAGTATTTACATATCTATGTCCTTGACTGTGCTGTTAGAATCATCCTGAGACAATTTAAGAGAACCTTAGCAGTCATTGACCATACAGTGCTCCTCTATTCCTAAAGTTTTGAGGGCCTACAAGAAAATCATAGTATTGATTCTGCTCTTCCAATAACAGTAACTTAAAACTTGGGAGTTCCTGACTCCCTTACAAGTTAATTGCACAGCAATGCAACATTTGCACCTCATAGCAAAACACTGACATGTCTGGTTTTTAGCGTCAGTTCAGGCCTGATTGTAAATCGTGTTTTCAAGATCCAAAAAAGAACAATCACAAGGAAGTTCCTACATTCTACTTAAGGAAGTACAGAATGTTTTGGGATGGGAGGATCTGGCCATAGAATAATGCAGTAAAATTTAGGCTTGTGAATGGGGGATTCTTGCAGTGAGTCAGACAGAAGGCAGAACTTCTCTTTCATGGCAGAAAGTGTACCTGCTAGGTAAGTTTCGTAATACTATAAGCCACCATATTTAACTGATAGAAGTCAGAGGTCATAGAGTTTGGGGAGAATGAAATGCTTAATACAGAGCATTCTCTTTAATTATCTTTCCATTCTTAAGACTTTAAGGCTCAGGAGATTTTTATTGCAGAAATGCCTTTAGAACTGCTTTCATAGAGATCATTCTGTCTAATGTGAAATGCATGTTTGATAGCCGAATCATTATCTATCACATGCCTTCTTCACTATTACTAAGACAGAGTGTCTTGAAAACCAGTATTATCAGCAAATTTCTGTCATCCATGATACAAAAATAGCCTTATAATATATTCATTAAGATGTATTAATACTGGGTGCCTGGGAGACGCCTAGGTGGCTCAGTCGGTTAGAGTCTCCGACTTCAGCTCAGGTCATGGTCTCACGGTTTGTGAGTTCGAGCCCTGCATCAGGCTCTCTGCTATCAGCACAGAACCTGCTTTGGATCCTCTGTCTCCCCCTCTCTCTCTGAATCTCTCTTTCTCCCAAAAATAAATATTTTCTAAAAGGTGTATCGATATTTACATATAAGTATGTATCTCTTGCCTAATAAACATGTTTTAATGAAAATTGGATATTAGAAATTTAAAGCGTATTTAAGAAAATTAATACTTACAACTATTCATTGCAAGATTCTGCTGTATTTTAGGGATTTACACTTCAAATTGATCATACTCATTCACCACTGCTCTGCCTAAAAACATTGAGTGGTTCTGTGGTACCTGTGTAGTTTGGAATTTGGAGGTTTTTACCAACCTGTCAACATTTACTGCCACTATTACCATTTTCCCACCTACTTTCAAATACATTGTGTTGTCTCAACATCAGTACATTTCACCACCTTGCCCCTACCTCCCCATCACCAAATCTCACCCTGAAATATTTAGTACTGTCATTCAAGGATGGCGTAGATCAAGTATCACCTACTCCGGGCAGCATTTCTGACTGAAATTGTTCTTTATATAATATGATTCCCCTCACTTCTTTGTGACTCTGCCTTGTATTATGGTTGCTCATAGACATGTAAGATATGTACATATTTTCTCCTAATCAGACTTTCAGCTCCTTAAGGGCAGGGTCCATGTCGTCTTCATTTTGTGTTCCCCTAGCAGCCAGCACATTTTCTTGCACGTAGCAGGTACTCAGTAAACTGTTGAATCAAAAATGAATTTAATCGAATTACATATTGCTCATTGTGTGTTGATTTTGTTTTGAATTCATGTTTCTGTCTGAACCATTTTAATATACATTAGAATAATTTTATAGTACTGAACTATCAATCTCACTTCTACTTTGTACGTTTTTTAACCCATATTTCTATTAGCATGGTCATACTTCACATCATCTTTAGACTTTTAAAAATCTCATTTCTATCTCCACTTGTAAATGCCTTACCAGTATTCAGCATTCATAGCGTGTTTCCATTTAACTGAATCCACAGAAGTGAATGTTCTGTGAATTAAAATGGCCGTCCTGTACATCAGATGGGATTACATGTACAAAACAGTTCTTAACTTGATTACTATCTGATTCTTTGAATGTCTTTATTTTATGGAGTAAAATAACTATAATAGAATTGTTTATAACCTATTTCTCATTTGTATCTTTGGCTCTTACCATTGGGTTCCTCCTTGTTCAGTCTTTGTTCCCAAAGAACCCTATGTAATGGTTAAAAATGATGATTGCATACAATATCTAGTTACAGGGGTAGAATAATCTGCCTGACCGACCTCCTAACAGCTTTAAGATCAAATTTCATTTTTCCCTCTTTATTTTTGATACTTGGGTTTTGTTTTAAGGCCGAACAATTTTCCCATTTCTTTATATTTCTTTATGTATGAATAAGTACAGGACAATGCCAGATACCCCTTTGATTGGCCTCGCTTGAAAAAACATGCCTTGAACACATTTGATAACGATTCCTAAAATAGACTGATTCATGTGTGCCAAAGCTGTTATCCCAACATTAGAATAAGCCATTTGATCAGAACTACAAATTGCACACATTTGATCATGTCAGCAGAGAAATATAACAGCCCACAGAAACCTTCACGGACTCTGACAAAGAAATATTTTAGTGTCTTCTGGTGAGAGAATGCTGCGTGTCTACACAGGAAAAAAGTGACCTTTTCCATTTTAAGTGTAACATACATAGTTTTCAGAGCTGAGAGAACAGGGAAATGGTGAAATATTACTTTGAAATCTAAGTTGGTAATTTATCTTAGTTGGAGGTGATCATTGGAGGAAAATTGCGGTGTTTTTACCATAAAATAATTACACATCTTTTATCCAAATATTTATTTTAGATTGTATCTGCTGTACAGTATTGCCATCAAAAGTGCATTGTTCACCGTGATCTTAAGGTAAGCCACTGATTTTATGACAAAAAGTCTAAATCGTTAACAGCTGCTTTGTAGTATGAGAGCCATCTTTTTGGTTGCTTAATTGTGCCGGGCTCTGTCCGAGGAAAGTGGTTTTTATTTGCCTCCTAGCAACTTCATGAAGGCAGTATTTCCACTGAGAAAATGAAGAAAATACGAAGGAGAAGTTATCTGGCATTAAAGGCTAGAGGATTTGATTCACCATTAGTGAGCTGGTTGTAAGAGATCAGTGTGCAGCTTTGTCCCCATCTGAAAATGCCTGAGATCCCATTCCGCCAGAAGGAAGGTAGTGAGCACAGGACCAGGTTTATGTGACGTGCTGCCAGTGTCCGCTCTCCACAGTAAAGCTCGAGGAACGGGAAGTCTTTTAAGTGTTTCTGTGAACGTCCAATGCATGTGATGAGCGTAAACTAGCATACTTCAGAATAAAAAGTTGTGACAGTCATGAAAGGTTTGTGTCCGTGAATGTGGGAGCACAGATATCTCTGCAAGGTACCCTTTCATCTCCTTTGGATACATACCCAGGAGAAGGACTGCTTTCAGTGTTCTGAGGAATCTCTGTCCTCTTTTCCATAATGGCTCCACCAGTTTATGTTCCCACCAACGGCGTGCAGGGGTCCCTTGGCTCCACATTTTTGCCAACACACCTTATCTTTTATACTTTTGATGATAGCCACCCTAACAGGTGGAAAGTGTTATCTCATTGTGGTTGTGATTCACAGTTCCCTGGAGGTTAGTGATGTTCTGTACCTTTTCATATACCTGTTGCCCATTTGTATATCGTCTTTGGGAAAATGTCTGTTTAGGGACTTTTGTTCATTTTTTCATTGTGGTGTTTGGGTTTTTGCTACAGAGTTGTATGAGTTCCTTATGTATTTTAGATAGTAGTCCTTTATTAGATGTAGGGTTTGCAAATATTTTCTCCCAGTCCATAGGATACCTTTTGTTTGCTATGCAGAAGCTTTTCCGTTTGAATGAAGTCTCATTTAGTTCTGCTTTGGCTGCCTGAGCTTTCAGTGTTCTATTCAAAAAGTTAATGATATTGTATTGAATACTGGGAAATTTGCTAAGAGAGTAGATTTCGGATGCTGTCATCACACATACAAAAATGGTAACTAAATGAGGAGGTGCTATGTTAATTAGCTTGGCTGTTGTAATCATTTCACTATGTATATATATCAAATCGTGTTGCACGCCTTAAGTACATACACCATTTTTATTTAAAAATATAAAATAATTTCAGGAGCGCCTGGTAGCTCAGTCAGTTAAGCGTCCCACTCCTGATTTTGGCTCACGTCCTGATCTCACAGTTTCATGGGTTCGATCCCCATATCAGGCTCTGCACCGGCAGTGTGGAGCCTGCTTGGGATTCTCTCTCTCCCTCTCTCTCTCTCTGCCCCTTCCCCACTCGTTCTGTCTCTGCCTCTCTCAAATAAAGATAAATTTAAAAATATAATTTTTAAAAAGAAAGAAATGGTGTGGCCAAACAGGTGTGCTCTTGTCTTTTTTTTTTAATGGGAGTAGAAGGTCCTGGGGCTAAAATATTTGTCTTTTTTTCCCCCTTTTTCTCTCTTCTTCCAAACTGAACTTTAATTGTACCTTACCTAGGAGTCTATTTTTCTTTTTTACATTTTTTTCCCAGGTCGTCTGTCAGCTACTAGCCCTGGTTCATATTATACTTAAAAATACTGTCTTAAGCAGTTGTCAAGAGTCTAATCCCATATTCTGGCCCCATTTGTCTGAGGTTGCAGATCTTCTACTGCTCCCAAATTTTCCTTCTCCATTTCCTCCCACAGCTATTTTAGGGAGAAATCACTTCCACAAAGAAAGAGAAAGTAGAGGAGTGTTCCCCTGACTGTATGTTTGACGCCCAGCTTATCTCATTTCTTACATGGAAAGAAATCTGAGAAACTAAAACCATGTGCAGCACCCTGAGTTTCCCTGCAGTGTGGGGATGGGCTCTCCCTCTTGCTCCTGGAGTAGATCTCAGACCCCCTCCAGCTCTGCCCTTCCGACGCAGCCTGCGTACTTTCACATCCATCCAGACATCTTCACGGAGACCCAAAAAGCCCCACTTGCTCACGCATGGCCCCAGAAATTTACAGTGACCAGGCTCTTACATCAGAACATCAGATGGTTTTGTCACACCGGTCTTTAAATGTTAGGTTTTAATAGAAATGTCCCAAGTGTATGTGCTGTTGCAATATTCATGTCATAAGTGACGCCACATTATTGTCGTATTTTTGGGTGCTAAACATACCTCCCTTTTTTAGAATAGCTATCCCAAGCTAGCACACCTTTGAAAGGACAAAGAAGGAAGGTGAGGGAGGGAAATGCTGCAAGGTGGACAGAGTGCCTGGCTCTCTGGCGAGGCAGACAAGTCTGCCTTTCATTTTAGCCAAATTGTACTCCCTTTGGTGACCTCATAAAACACATCTACAATGTAATAAATAATTTCCTTAGTCTATCAGTTATAAAAGAGTTTGAAACGAGACATGTACAAAAAAAAGGTTGAAATGTGCCTTTTGTAAACACAAGCAATTCAGCTTGTGTTTACAAAAGGCACATTTCAACCTTTTTTTTTTTTTTTAATGATTCTGTTTTAGGATCTTGGAAAAACAGCATCTGAAAACACGAGGGTGGAAATCACTGCTTTCTACCAAAATATACCTCCAGAAGAGGAGAATCTAGTTTTAGAACAGCAAAAAGAAACTTAAACAAGATCTAGTGGAGGCTGTGTTGTATTGTTGTGTTTTACTAAAAGAACAGAACTATGTTGAGGAAGCATTCTATCAGAGAAGACGAAAGGTTTAATTCAATAGCACAGAACCCCCGACTGGCAGTTATTTTAGGTATACTCTTGAGCTTTGCATTAATCAGTGATGGTCTATTAAAATAGAGCACTTTTGAGTAAACTTGTTGGTTTTTTTTTTTTTTTTAATATTTATTTTTAGAGAGAGACAGAGTGTAAGCAGGGGAGGGGCGGAGGGAGAGGGAGACACAGAATCCGAAGCAAGCTCCAGGCTCCCAAGCTGTCAGCACAGAGCCCGACGCGGGGCTCGAACTCACAAACTGTGAGATCATGACCTGAGCCGAAGGCAGACACTGAACCGACTGAGCCACCCAGGCGCCCCTAACCTTGTTGGTTTAAGCCCAAGAAGGGTTAGTGTTATGTCAACTTACATTTCTTGACATAGGTCATATTAAGGTACGGTTCCAGGATGTTTCTTACAATGAAGGAAAAAAATGGGTTTAAAGTAACTTGGAAGAAAAAGCGTTCTCAGTAACTTTTCTTAAACAGCTGCAGATACTCCTATAGACGAGAGCTTCACTTATATAGTGTTAACATTCAGTCTTACATGGATGCGATTCTGAACAGTTATGCATTGAAACACCGTGCTGGGCTTCTAAATCTGATATTATGCATAAAAATGAGAAGGAAGAAATACATGTTTGAGATCTGAAACAGTTATAATGAATATTTTATTTTTGTGTAGGCATTTACATTGTCCTTTTCTTTCTTTCTTTTTTTTTTTAATTTTCCTCGCAGGCTGAAAATCTTCTCCTTGATGCTGATATGAATATTAAAATTGCTGACTTTGGTTTCAGTAATGAATTTACAGTCGGGAACAAATTAGACACATTTTGTGGAAGCCCACCCTACGCTGCCCCCGAGCTTTTCCAGGGAAAGAAGTACGACGGGCCCGAAGTGGATGTGTGGAGCCTCGGCGTCATTCTCTATACATTAGTCAGCGGCTCGTTGCCTTTTGATGGCCAGAATTTGAAGGTATCGGTGGAAGTCGGTACTAATGTTTTATCTCAGGCATGATCATTTCAGGAGCCAGTTAGGAGTACTTTCTTTGCCTTCTTAAGGAACTACGGGAGCGAGTCTTACGAGGAAAGTACCGTATTCCCTTCTATATGTCCACCGACTGTGAAAATCTTCTGAAGAAATTATTGGTGCTGAATCCAATAAAGAGAGGCAGCTTAGAAGTAAGTTATTGTTTGTACTCCGCGTTTAAAGTTTCACAATTAAAATATTCCAAGAGCATTCTAAATAATTTTTCCCCTGTGGCTTTTGTTGTGTTTTTTTGTTTGTTTTTGTTTTTTGGCGTTTTGTTTCTTAGAAAATGGGCAAATCATGTAAATTCAGGGCTAGGGAAGGTGGCATGATTCTTTCCCTGCTCAGAAGTTGTCATGTTTGGCTTCTTTAAAGACTGTTATTTCTTCTTTGTCCTGCAGTGAAGTATTAAATTAAAACAACATAAAAATAGGAATGAAATGGACTTTTTGTTGGAGAAGGAGGAAAACCTGGCCCATCAGAAATTGCTCCAAAGTGGGAGCCTTGTGTGCAGCAGGAAATACTGGTATTTCAAGGATGAAAGAAAAGATAGTTGAAGTTCTAATCCAGTGAATATTTCATGACCGTATCTGAAATTAGTAGCTGACATTAAAAAATTTTACAGAAGGTCCCTGGGTGGCTCAGTTAGTTGAGCGTCCGACTTCGGCTCAGGTCATGATCTCGCTACTCTGTGGGTTCGAGCCCCAGGTCGGGCTCTGTGCTGACAGCTCAGAGCCTAGAGCCTACTTCGGATTCTGTGTCTCCTTCCCTCTCTGCCCCTTCCCTGCTCGTATTCTCATTCTCTCTCTCTCTCTCTCTCTCTCTCTCTCTCTCTCTCTCTCTGAAAAATAAATAAACATTAAAAAAACTTAAATTTTTTTAAAGAAAACACTCAATATCAGTACAGAAAATTTATAGTTTAAGTCGAACGTACTGGAAACAGGGATTTCATTTCTTAACACACTGTTGTGTTGCATACATACATTCCACACGCGAGGTTATTTGTAATAGATGCTATTGTGCGGTTATAAATATACTCAGTACGTTATAGCCACGTAACATCAGAGGTTCACAAAACCAAAATGTCTAACCTTTTTTCCTTCTGACGCTGCCATTAAACCACTTTCTAAGGATTTCGCCCATCTGTTTTGAAGAATGATATTTTAACCTGTGCTAAGACGATTTCAGAGATCCCGCACGTATTATCCACTGGTACTTTCTTGTCTTCATTTATTTGCCTTAATAGATGGGGTAGAGAATTCAGGGAGTTAACCTTACTTGAACTGGACTTTTTAGTGTAGCAGTGGGGCTTTCTGGCATAGACTTCATGCTGGGTAGGAGACAGCTTTATGGTGAGTCAGAGCTCACTGTGTTACAGAGCTCTCAGGTTACTTTGGGCTTTGTAACTTTATTTCCACAAATATTTTCCACCAAAAGGTACAGTATGTTTTGATGGAAGTTAAAAGATGGTGACTTCCATTGGGAAATTATTTTATAAATGCTTTATACCAGTGAATCAAATATCAGATGTTTTTTACTGACTTACTTGTTTAAACGTCATTACTTCCTTCCTATAATTTTTGTGGGTTTTTTTTTTTCCTTTGAGGGTAAAAGAGTATGTTATCAGTGTTTTCGTACAGAGGCCTGCCTTCTTTAATATTATTACTTTTCTAAAATTGTTTTTTGGGGCGCCTGGGTGGCTCCATCGGTTAAGCGTCCGACTTCAGCTCAGGTCACGATCTCGCAGTATGTGAGTTCGAGCCCCGCGTCAGGCTCTGGGCTGACAGCTCGGAACCTGGAGCCTGCTGCCGATTCTGTGTCTCCCCCTCTCTCTGCCCCTCCCCTGCTCATGCTCTGTCTCTCTCTGTCCCAAAAATAAATTAAAAAAAAAACATTAAAATTATTTTTAACCATTATTCATAGAAAGTTACATGAGGGGCGCCTGGGTGGCTCAGTCGGTTAAGCGTCCGACTTCGACTCAGGTCATGATCTCACAGTCCGTGAGTTCGAGCCCCGTGTCGGGCTCTGTGCTGACAGCTCAGAGCCTGGAGCCTGCTTCGGATTCTGTGTCTCCCTCTCTCTCTGCCCCTCCCCTATTCATGCTCTGTCTCTCTCTGTCTCAAAAATAAATAAACGTTAAAAAAAAAAAAATTAAGAAAGTTACGTGAAATAGTGAAAAAAGTTAAAATTGTTGACTCTCATATCAGTTCTAAAATTTTATGGCAACAGGGGGCTCAGTCAGAGGAACATGACGACTCTTGATCTTGGGGTCATGAGTTTAAGCCCCACGTTGGGTGTAGAGCTTACTTAACAAAAATAAAGGCTATTTTAAAAATAAGTAAAATTTTATGGCAACTTGAATCTTTCTTAATCCTGCTTTATGACCCACTTTTATCATAGGAACCTAGTTTACCTGAATGTCACTTAATAAAATGTTCACAGTTGAGGCATCCGCTTAACTAATGAGAAGAGCAAAAAGAACATACAAAAATGATTATGGATGTTACAAATCCCTTAGACAGTTGATATGATGTACTTAGTCACTTAAAGATGATTAATTTACAGTAGCCACGTACTTAAGTCATTCATCCTTATTAGCGTTAAGATGCAAAAGATGAAAGTATTGGAATTCTGGGTTGAATTTTAAAGCCAAATTACTGCATTAAAACATTTGATCATCAGAGTCTCAACGCTATGTATTTGAGTATAGACTGGAACCTTCTGTTCCAGCTTATCAAAACTAAGTTTTCCAGCCACAGAACCATGAGTCTGCATTGGAAATATTATCATAATGTTGCAGATATCACTGTACAAAGGCTAGTCTGCCTTTGCAGGCTAGTTCCCGGAAATAACTTTCCAAAGAAACCTGACACCGTTTAAAAAAAAGAAAGAAAGAAGAGAAAAGAGAAGAAAAAAGAAAAGAAAAGATTGCTAATACCAAACCTTGAGAAACTCCCCTTGAAATCGCAATAATGTCAAAAATCATTTGAGTCTTCACTTTCATTTTTCATACCAACTTTAGTAGCGACTGTACAGCAAAAAAATCCTTAAGCTCTAAAAAAAACCCCACAGTTTGCAAAACCCTAATCTTGAGTGTATAAACATAAATTTTTGTATGGTAGTAATGTTTCCGTGGTGTGTTGCATTCTTTTTTTTTTTTTAACTTAAAAGGTTTTGGGTCAGGTACTTCTCTTTATCGTAAACGTGAGCTCCTTCCTTGCCAGTAGCAATGTTGTTCTCTTTGGGTTAGTTGTTTCCATGGTCTTTACTAATAATAACGTGATATGCTTTTTTTTCCCTTTGGGATATATGCTTAGATATATTCTCCAGAGTGTAATTAGTGCGTCAGAGGGTGTAAACAGTCTGACAGGTCTTCTGTATCATTGCTACAAGATTGAATGTGACCTAAGGCATTTGAAGGTATCTGTTCTCCACCTGGATTCAGTATTCGATGTAATAATTTCCCACATTTGATGCCTTTATGGTAGTTATATGGCTTGTCATAATTGCCTTAATTTATCTTTATTTCATCTGAGATAATGCTTAGTATTTTTAATGACTAGGTTAACTGTGCTTTTTTACATAGAAGCTCTCTGTGTCTTTGAACCGCTAGTCTAATGGAGTCTGGTTAATCAGCCTTACCGGATTTGTAACAGCTTTGTACATCTTAATATGAAATATTTCCTCTGTTAATTCTTATATGTAAAAACAAATGAAACTTTATGAATTTTTTTCAGTGCTACTTGAGTGTCAAGAGTTACTGATTAGAGCAAACACTAGTCTTTCTTCACTATATAATTTGTTAATATTGAAGTTCAATTTAAGAATCTTATTATCTTGTTATCTTACTAAACTTCTAATTTAACTCTGATATCTTCCTCTTCTCAAATATAATTGCTACTTCATTAAAGTATTTCTTAAAGCCTTATATATTAAGTACCTAATTTATCGCCCATGATAATAAAATGAATGAAATTACTGCTTGACCTCTAGTTGTTTCTAGATCTAAATGGCTGCATAATTTTTCCAAGTTGTATATGAATGCTGTCAGAGCTTGCTCACTGCACTAATAACAAGAGGGATAGTATCACACAGGATTTTTAAAGGATTTGTGTTTTATATTATACACTATGATACTTTTTTCCCTATTTATTGGAATATTGGTGTGTCTAGATATTTTTATTAGAAAGAAACTGATCACGTTTTTCTGCTATCCCCTCTGTGTATGTCCTTAATTTTCCCAGTTCTTAACCAGAATGGACTGTGTTACCTCTCAAAATAATGCAAAAAAATTTGAGCCTAAGGCAAAGCTCCTCTTTCTGGCGCTTTCTCTGTCATCTATGTTTCTCCTCAAAAAAAGTATTTATTTTTGCTTTAACACCTTTTCAGCTGCTGCTAAGGTAGTCTTGCAAATCTTGCTTGCATCTGCCCAATACAAGAGGCAATAAAGCAAAAATTAGTAATAATAACAACCTTTTTTAAAAAAATGAAAGAGGGGTGCCTGGGTGGCTCAGTCGGTTAAGCGGCCAACTTTGGCTCAGGTCATGATCTCGCAGTCCATGAGTTCGAGCCCCGTGTCGGGCTCTATGCTGACAGCTCAGAGCCTGGAGCCTGTTTTGGATTCTGTGTCTCCCTCTCTCTGACCCTCCCCCGTTCATGCTCTGTCTCTCTCTGTCTCAAAAATATAAAAAAAAAATTTTTTTTAATAAATAGATGAAAGATTTCTACATACAGATTCAGAAGTATATGGTGAACTTTTACAGGGGTTAAAACCATTTAAGAAAAATTTCCATCTGGCAATCCTGAAGTCCATAAATTTTTAATGTGAACCTAAGGTATAAGTTGTGTATTTCCACTGTTAATTTCTTTCTTGATAATTAATCTGAATCAGTTATTTTGGTAGAATTTCTAGCAAATAGTCATCTGTGTCCATTGGCAGTGGTGGCTGGAGCGAGCTCTCTCTTGTTCAGTTTGGAATCTTGTTTGACCTCTTGTTTCTCATTTTGAGACATCTCAGGGGGGGCCTGGCTGGCTCAGTTGGTAGAGCATGTGGATGTGACTCTTGATCTTGGAGTCGTGAGTTCAAGCCCCACGTTGGGCTTAGAGATTACTTCGTGGGGAGAGAGGGGAGAGAGAGGAGAGAGAGAGATGCCCAGGTGGCCCAGTCGGTTGGGCGTCCAACTCTTGCTTTTGACTCAGGCCCCGATCTCCTGGTTCCTGGGATCGAGCCCCATGCCGGGCTCTGTGCTAGTGGTGCAGAGCCTGCTTAGGATTTTCTCTCTTCCTCTCTCTCCCCCTCCCTCGCTTGAGCTCTCTCTCTCTCTCTCAAAATAAATGAGCATTTTTTAAAGAGAGAAACCAAGATCTCAAATGAAATCTGAAGTGGATTCATTTATTTGGCAGGTCTAGCGTGCCGTGCGGCCTTGTACTGCGCCTGTAGCCACACGGCGAGGGCTACGTGACCACTCGCCTGGCCCGCAGCACCTCCGTTTCCGGGGGCCTTTCTGCCTTGGCCTCAGGGCAGACCCTGGTTCCCACAGAAGAAGTGTTTAGGGCATGAGGTTCACACAGCTAAGAACAGCTTCTTGCACATGGGTCTTCCCTCTTCTGCATCCATAGTTTGCTGTTCCCTGTGCCTTATTCTTGGAAAAGGCCTTCACATTTAGAATTAAGAGTTTATGCCTCTTCGCGTTCCTTTAAGCAGATTTTCTTTCCCACCTTTACCTTCCATTCCTTTGGCCAAAGGAAAATTTTCTTCAGACGATTTTTATTTTGCTTTGAAATCCAACTACCTTTGTGAGACAGACCGTGCTGGGGGGGCCCTTGGCAATCCCCAGTGACGACAGTAAGAACAAAAGGACGGCAAAACCGCGTTCCTTCTCTCCTCGCTGCCCTGGCGTCTCCATATCCCTGGGATTTCCCCCACTCTCCCTGGATGAGCCTTGCCTCAGATCTAACTTTGTGTGAGGACCAGCGGGGCTCCTGCTCCTGCTGCGTCTCCTCAGATTGTTCCTCTCACAGCGCCTGGGTGGCTCGGTCGGTTAAGCGTCCGACTTGTGGTTTCAGCTCAAGTCATGATCTCATGGTTCCTGAGTTCGAGCCCCTCATCAGGCTCTGTGCTGACAGCGTGGAACCTGCTTGGGATTCATTCATTCATTCATTCTCTCTCTCTCTCTTTCTCTGTCTCTCTCTCTCAAAATAAATAAACATTAAAAAATGTTGTGTAACATCCATGTTGGTGAAATGCAGCATTTCTCCATCGCCCATCACATCATGTTTAAATCCAGTCATCTGAAGATACTAACTTTATCTCCCATTCTTCCGTATTTTTCCACGTTACCTTGGTTCCGAGTCAGAGAAGGGAGCTTCCTCACTGTTTCCTCCTGAATTCTTCTGCCTTGACTCTTCCACGAACCCAGATTCTCCCGGTGTTTCCAGAGTCGCTTCACATTCTCTCTCCTTATGATTCCTTCCCTGAAAACCCCAGCCCACACCACAAGTCGCCCCTTTGCCCTTTATTAATAAGCACAATATGCACTGCTAATAGCACAGTTTTGAATAATTAATTCTGTCGTGTGTTCAGATACTTTCAGGTTTCAGGAGCAAATCTTACTTCCCCAGGTAAAAGACAAGTTGCCTGCGGGTTGTGGCCCACACACGTTTTTCTCCTTGATGACGACAGACACACAATGGTTATGAAATGAACACCAAGCAAGCACAGTGTAATTGAGAAATATCCGGAAATTTGGAGTATCTTCATTTTGCTTTTAATTGCCCATCTTCCACCTAGCAAATCTGTTACTGCTCCTGCGTTTCTCACTTAATTCACGGATACAGTGTGGTTGATTCCACCAGGCGCCTGACTTAGAATCCTCAGAACCCTTTTGGATTCCAGCCTTTCTTTCCCTCGTTCCCAGAACAAATTCTGTCATCAGGTGCTTCGAATGATACCTCTGTAGCTCTTCCTTCTTCAGTGTCCTCAGGCCCAGCGCAGCCCTCGGTTGTCTGTCTCCCGGAAGTTCTAGCGGCTTCCTCAGCCGTCTTCGTTGCTAAGCTCCTCTCAACATGTCATTGTACCTGGGGCTTCTGTAGCAGCCTTATTTTAAAATATTGCCCGGGGCCGCATCGCATGGGTGGCTCAGTCGGTTAAGCATCTGACTTCAGCTCAGGTCATGACCTCATGGTGCGTGAGGTCGAGCCCCGCGTCGGGCTCTCTGCTCTCAGCACAGAGCCCACTTCGGTCCCTGTCTCTTTCTCCCTCTGCCCAGCTCGTGCTTTCTGCTCGTGCTTTCTGTCTCAAAAATAAATAAAAACATCAAAAATAAAACAAAATATTGCCCAGTCCAAACGCAGCACCAATCGCGTGTGCTGAGAAAGGTAGTGAAGGCCCAGTCTTTATCCTCAAGGGCTCTAACTTCAGTGAAGCAGATCCCTGTGTGCCTCTCCTAGCTCTCTCCTTCAGCAAAGCTCCCTCTTCTGTCCCGTCCAGCCTCCTCTCTGCTGCCACCTTTGTCTCACAGCCTTTGTACGTGTGTCTCCCATTTTAGAAAAAGGCACCCTTCAAGCCCGCAGTCCCTGCCTAGAATCCCTCGTGTTCCTCCCTTTCCGGCCCGACTTTGTAAAAAGTAGCTCCGCTTACGCTGCGCGTGTCCTCGCCTGTGCCTTGTTTCTCAGTGGCCCCTCTGCTCCCCTGAAACCTCCCTCAGGGATGCCACTCGTGTTTGCTCCTAAACACAGCAGGTTACTTTTTTATTATCACCTTCTTTGACAGGACACCATTGTGTCCTCCTCGATAAACTCGCCTTGGGGCGCCTGGGTGGCTCGGTCAGTTGAGCGTCCAGCTCTTGATTTCAGCTCAGGTCACGATCACGCGATTGGTTCATGGCATCGAGCCCCTGGTCAGACTCTGTGATGACAGTGAAGAGTCTGCTTGGGATTCTCGAACCCTCTCCTCTCTCTCTCTCTGTCCTTCCCCTGCTCATGTGCTCACTCGCTCTCAAAATAAATAAGTGAAACATTTTTAAAAACTAAAACTCTTGCCTTTCCTTCCGTGTCACACTGTGCAGACTTCCCTCCTCCACGCACTTCTCGGGTCACTTTTCTCTCTAACCCTTAAATGCCAGTGTTCCGTGGGGCTGTGCCGTGGACCCCCGTCTACTCCTTCCGACTCTGTTTGGGATTCCTGGAGAATCCACAGCTTCTGACGTCGTGTGTCGGCTGCTTCCTGAATCTCCGTCCTCAGCCCAGATTTCTCTTGAGCTTCTCTGGAGCTCACAGAACATTACAGAACATGTCTATTTGGATATCTATCCGCCAGCACCTCAAACTCCTCTGCTCCAACGCTCAGCCGCCTCTTTCCCCATCCGGTCTCCTCCTCTTTCTGAATTTGCTCTCCCAGTAGGTGGTGTCCACGTCTACTCCGTCGTCTACACCAGGAACCTGGGCATCGTCTTCTCTTCCTCTGAACGGTCCCACATCCTTATTCCCCCTCGTATCCAGTCACAAAGTTTTCTTGATTTTTACGAGCCCAGTATTGAAAATCCGTCCTTTCCCCTCGCCACTGCCTCCGTTTAATTCAGACGGGCGTCACCTCTCTCCTAGATTCTTGCTAAGCCTCTTAGCTGATTTCTGGGCCTCCAGTCCCGAACCCCTCTGGTTCACTCTCCACACACTGGCCAGAGAGACTTCAAAATCACACCCTCCAGACGTGCCCCTTAGGTGATTGAAAGAAACCCTATTAATATTCTACCCTCATCTTGCCTCCCCACCCATCTTGCCCCGTGCTCTCCGGTCGTTCTGAACTCGCTGTCCTCCAGACACGCACCCCTGCCGCTTGCCCTTGCGCGTCTGCCCGTGTGGCCCGCGTTCTCCCTTCCAGTCCCTTGTCATGTGATGGACTCTTACTCTTCCAGAATCTTTCACTTGCTGCAGATCTGTGACAAGTCTCATCCCACTCGTTATTATCTTCAGTCTGTTAACATTGTCATCTTAAACTTGAGAACATCACCAAGGATGTAATTTGAGTTTCTGTGAGTTTGGTTACTCTAGATCCCTCGTGTAATGATTATCTGTCCTTTTGTGGTTGGCCTATTTCACTTAGAAATGTCCTCAAGTTTCATCTGTGCTACAGCATACGGATTTCCTTCTGTTTTAAGGCTAAGTAACATCCCGTTGTGTGTATAGACGACATTTTCTTTACGCGTTCATCCATCAGGCGCCTGGGTTGCTTCACACCTTGGCTGTTGTGAGGAAAGCTGTGGTGAACACGGGGGTGCAGATACCCCTCAAGATCCCGTTCTCGGTTCTTGTGGGCATAAACCCAGAGGTGGGATTACCAGATCGTATTTATAGGTCTGGTGGTACCTTTTGAGGAGCCTCCGCACTGTTCGCCGAAGGAGCAACACCGTCGTGCAGGCACAGTGGCAGCACCCACGGGCTCCTGTTCTCCACGTCCTCGCCAACACTTGTGACTTTCACTTTTTTCTATAGTAGCCATCCTGACAGAAGTGAGGTGATACCTCGTTGTGGTTTTTATTTCCCTGATGTTTAGTGATGTGAGATTAGTGACCTTTTCATAGGCTTATTGGCTCTTGGTGTATATTCTTTTGGAGAAATATCTATCCAAGTCCTTTGCCCATTTTTGAATTGGGCAGTTTTGTTGTTACTGAATTGTCAGATTTCCCGTATGTATTCTGCATATTAACCCCTTCTCCAATATATGTTTGTGAACATTTTCCCCATTCCGTAGGATGCCCCCAATGAGGTTGCCTTTTAACAAACCGGGACTGCTCGAATTCACACCTCTCCTGGTTTTGACTCTAATTCACACCAGTCCCTGTTTTCACCCCCATCCTTGCTCATCCCTGAGTCTGGCTTCCATTCTGACATTCTGACCACTCTCCCCTTCCACATTCTCTGAGCCGTCTTTACTTACTAACCCTGTCTTCCATTCCCCGTGGTGTCTGCTTTCCAAACGCTTTTATAAGTGGTGACTTTAAAATGCAGGTGTATAAGTATACATTGGGTAGAAGACCAGGAAAAATGAATACTCTCTTCACTAATCTTAAATGCAATAGGACGAAGCAAAGGTTGAAATCACTGGGTTCTGAGATTAAAACTTGCAAATGAGATAATATTCCTTTTAGAGGAATATGGGCAGCAGGTTATTTTGAATCCATACATTCAGGGAGTGTGCGTGACGATAGTTGTCACTGTCACAAGGTATGTAAGTGCGTCCCAAAGCCTCACCCCTCTTTCGGCCTGGCAATCAACCTGCAAAGTGACTTTAGATTGAAAACATCATGATCCTTGCTGAGTGAACCCAAAAATTTCACACTAGCTAAAAATAGAGCTAAAATAAGTGGTGGAATGTTCTGATTGGCCAAACATAATGTAAAGTTTATTTCCTAGCAAATAATGAAAGATCGGTGGATGAATGTCGGTCACGAAGAAGAAGAACTAAAGCCATATTCTGAGCCTGAACCAGATTTCAATGACACGAAACGGATAGGTAAGTATTTAAATACTGGGAGACGTGCTGTCCCTACGCTGTAAGAGACCTGCACTCTACCAAGATAGTGTTTACAAACATAAATAGGAAATCGTTTTTATTTGGAAAACACTTGCATTGTCATCTTTTCTGTCCCTGAATTTTCACCAAACGTGGCAATTTCAAGTTTGTCCTCATGTATTTTAAAGTCCATTTCAGTTCTTGACAACAGTGATACAGAAGTTAAAATAATGTAGGTAAACCTCGTTCTTTTCTTTCAGCAAATCCCTAACAGGAGGAATGGTTTAAGTATCAGCACTGATCAGACTGATAAGTATCAGCAAAACGTAGCATGTATTTTAACCAAAAATGTGGAGGCACTTGAGCTGAGGGGATGAACACTTTGGCTCTCCCTTTCTATTTTCCGGCGTCTCGGCGGGGCGCATCCTCCCACACCCAGCCGCGCTCTGCTTCCAACCTGTTCTCTGCAACTCTGTCTCCGTTACCAAAGCCAGCAGAAACTCACAGCTGACTCATCTCAACCGTGCCCCTCTCTGTCTCGAGAGCAGAGGGGCAAGGGAGGCGTGTTCTAGGGTGTTAGGAATCGGCTCGGAGCAACTGCGGGGTTCAAGCCTCCCAAAGAAGAATCAGCCTGCCTTCAGATCAGAAAGTAGGAGTTGTTAGGAGATGAGAGAAACCACTCCATGGGTGGTGGACGGTGTGTTAACAGATAGAGAAAAAGAAAGAAGGGGTTTTGTGTGTGTCACAGATGGCTAGTGTGTCTCTGGCTGAACAGAGGAGCTCAGGAATGTGTTAGGTGGTGAGAAGCGGGCTAGGCACGTGAATGTGGATCCCATGGTATAGTTTCTGTATGAAAAATTGTGACTGTATAGCATCTGAATATGCAGTATCTGTGTGTTAATAATACAGAAGTTTTGGTAGTTAATGTTACTCTTTAAAATTCCAGAATTTTTCATATCTTGTGTTGGCAAACTTACATTTGTTGGTTTGTTTACTAAAATAAACCCATTTTCAGAAAATTTGCATTTTTTTTCTAGACATCATGGTCACCATGGGTTTTGCGCGAGATGAGATAAATGACGCCTTAATAAATCAGAAATATGATGAAGTTATGGCTACGTATATTCTACTAGGTAGAAAACCACCTGAAGTAAGTTCTTTACCTTTTCAGATTAATGTCAACTGTTTCTTGAGACAAGTGACAGCTAAGATATAATGTTAGCACATCTGTTCTGTATGGTATGGAAAATAATATAAAGGCCCTAACATTCTTATTTTTCGAGTTCAAACTCAAGATGCTAAGTTATGAGCTGATTTCATTTCCAAGTACCAGGGGGGATTCTGCTATGCAAGAGCAGACCGAGTACCTTGCTTAGCTCCGAGGGGCACACACAGTCTAGTCTTTGAGAATGAGAGCCCCCAGGGTTGTGTCTCCAGAAACAACAGCCCTGCACAAAGGAACATGGTTATTCTGGGTGTGCAGGAAGACAAGATGGAAGGAAGGGATGGCATTTAAAACAAAACATGTATCTGAAGTGATTTGAGTAGGTGGGAACCCAGGAAAATGTTGTTTGGGGGTATTTTGCCTTCTAGAACATCCAGTGGCTCTGATCCTTGCAATGGGGAATTCTCAGGGCCAGGAGAGATCTGTATAATAAGGAGATAGATTCAGGTCAGGAATAACTGTACAGATGGTGGTTGAACCATAAAACCAGTCCTTTGGCACAGCAAAAATAAAGGTATGAATTGAGAGTCAAGAACAGAGCCGAGAACATTGACAGCTTGTTAATGATTAGATACCTGTGGGAGGCACTTTGTGGAATAGGCTGAAATTCTCTTTAATTAGACGGTAGCTGTTGGCGAAGCAGTACGTTCAGCTGACGTTTACGGACTCTGCCGTGTTCTGCTCGCAAGGAGCCCTCATTCTAGAGGGGGTCGCAGTTAGCGGTGCGCTTACAGCGTGCCGCTGCTCTGGTCGGGGGCAGGTGCCGGGCGCTCCAGGACAGACAGGACGACAGACACCCACAGCAGGCTGACAGGTCAGAGGTAGAATTAGCAGTACTTGGCGGCCTGTTGGAAACGAGGCCGAGGGACCCTCAGATTTGTAGCACAGGTGACTGGTTTTGTGAGACGTATTTGCCAGGATACGAAAAGAGTGGATTTCAGGGGGAAAATGGAGGTTTGTTCAACTTGAGGTGGGTGAATTTGAGATTCCTCTTGGGTGGAGCTCTTCAGTAGACACTTGGGTGTAAAGATCTGGGTTGGAGGGAGTGTTAGAAGCAGCAGTAATAGACTTGCGAGCTGTCGTCAGAGGAGCACGGCACTAACGTGCCAGCCGCTGTTCTGAGGACTTCGCACGCGGTAACTCATCTGTCCCTCTCTGGCCCTGCCAGCTGGGTACTGCCATTCCAGTGGGGGGAGGAGCTCAGTGGAGACACAAACAGCTGGAGAAGCGGTATCAAAGAAGGCAAATCAAGAGAAGTTTAAGAAGTGGGAAATAGTAAAATGGTTGTTTCTAAAGTCTTTGACTTATTTCTACTTATGTGTTGAGATTTCATCCTGAGATCTTTAATTTTCCTCTTAAGCAAGCACTGGCGTCATAAGTATAGAGCCCAGCCCGTGCAGGAGTTAAAATGAAGTTTGAATTGTATCGAATACAAACAAATGAGGCTACTCTAAGTAGTAAGAGCCTGAACTCTGGAGCCAGGTTCACTGGGTTTGAATCCCCACCCCTCCTCCACCCCCACAGCCACTAACTATCAACTTGGGCACTTTCCTTAATTTCTCTGTGCTTCCGATCCCTGCTCCGTGAAATGAGGATAACAGTACCTACTTCTGAGGGTCATTGAGAGGGTTAAATGAACTAATACTTGCACAGTTCCTAAAACAGTTTCTGGCACTTTACTGTGTGTTCCGTGTTATCTGTTACCACTCTCATCAGTATAACTCTGCTATTTGTCGTTAGTAACTTTACATATCAATTTAGATTTTCCCTTGGGATGCCAGTGACCCAGTCAGAAGTTTGCAGGCAACAAACCTCTTGTGGTTACAGGGAGAGGGCTAGTGTATCGACCCCCTATTTACTGTGCTTATCTAAATAGATGTAGCCTCTAAATCAGAGTCAATAAGCCAAATTTTGTTCTGTTAAGTGTGGTAGGAAAAAAAAAAAGCAGATGTTTGAAGTTAAAATTTTAGATTTCATCCTAAGTTCGAATTCCAACTATGCCTGAGTTTGAATCCCAAAGATTGCCCTTCGTCCTCCTAACCTCAGTTTTTCCATCTGTAAAGTTCAGGTTAGTGAACAATTGAATTTATTGTAATGACTACACAAAGTAACGTAGAAAGAGCCTGCTTAGCAAGACACCTACTATATGATAACCATTCAGTAAGTGGTAACTGGTCTTTGGTGTTTTGACTAAACTAAGGATCCCAAACCACTTGTACAAGATAACAGAAGGGCGCACAGACTCGTGGAGACCCACTGTACCCAGTTCTCTCCCTTCCTGGTTGCCAACTCACAGTTCTGTGTCCAAACTGATTTTTCTTTTCGGTTCTGATTACTCTTCGTATGGCTTGGGATAGATTAGAAAACCAGGAGTGCATATTGTTTGCATAAACATTTTTCTTTTAAAATCCTTGCGGTCTGTCTTCTCCTTATAGTTTGAAGGCGGCGAGTCGTTATCTAGCGGAAGCTTGTGTCAGAGGTCACGGCCCAGCAGTGACCTGAACAACAGCAGCCTCCAGTCCCCTGCCCACCTGAAGGTCCAGCGAAGCATCTCAGCAAACCAGAAGCAGCGGCGTTTCAGTGATCATGGTGGGGAGAAGTCAAACCAGTGAAAAGACACCAGTCCTGCCCAAACTTGTGTTTATCGAGAACTCCGCACTCATGTGTTTATGTGCTTGTATCATCTGTTATCACACATTTCTATTATTGCATGATTAATAGAATCCCCCTTTTAGGGACTGACCTAACTTTTATAATCAAACAGTTTAATGTTGGTTCCAAGTGTAAAATATATAAGGAAGGATATTTTTAACTTAGAGGTTTTGTTCACCAGGAGAAACTGTGTCCGAGGATCTTCGGCTAACTGTGCTTTCTTACTGCGTTCACAGCTGGGCCCTCCATTCCCCCTGCCGTGTCATACACCAAGAGGCCTCAGGCTAACAGCGTGGAGAGTGAACAGAAAGACGAGTGGGACAAGGACTTAGCTCGGAAACTTGGCAGCACTACGGTTGGGTCAAAAAGTGAGGTGACTGCAAGCCCTCTTGTGGGGCCAGAAAGGAAAAAGTCTTCAACTATCCCAAGTGTGAGTGAACATCCTGGCACGTTGCAATTTGTTGTCAGATTGCTTTTGAAAAAAATACTCTTGGAAACCATCCTTTTAAAAAACATGTTCCGGGGCGCCTGGGTGACTCAGTCAGTTAGGCGTCTGACTCTTGATTTCGGCTCAAGTCATGATCTCATGGTCATGGGATCGAGCCCCACATCGGGCTCTGTGTGAACAGTGTGGAGCCTGCTTGGGATTCTCTCTCTCTCTCCCTCTCTGTCTGCCTCTCTCTCTCTCTCTCTCTCTCTCTCTCTCAAATAAAAAATAAAAATAAATTAAAAGATTCAGAAAGACAGAAGCCAGAAGGAAAACCTACTCCTGGACTCACTAAAGTGAAACACACACACCAAAACCAAGTGAAAACTTCTGGAAAGTTTCCAGGATAAGGTAGAAGATGACCTTAACAGGAACAAAATTCAAACTGACATCAGATTTCTCAACAGTAGCACGAATGCAGGAAGACAAGTAGAGTGATACGTTTTAAGAACTGAAAGAGACTCACACTGAACCCAGAGTTTTGTATGTAGCCAAACTGTCGTTTCAGTGTGAAAGTCCGATACGCACGTTCTTAGGCAGCAGATATCTCAGCGGCCTCGTTACATAGTGACCTGTTTGGAAACACTGTGGTGTGAGGAGAACCGTACTCTGACAGGAAGAGAAATGAATCTGCGGTGTCGCTGGAAAATATATGCAGTTGAACGTGATGAAATAACTGGTTCAGGTGTGTATGTGGTGACAGACGCACACAGACACACACACAAAATGAAAATTCAGAACCGACATTGTGGACAATACCCAGGAAGTAAGAATGGGGTGGAGATTAAAAGAAAAGGAGCCCACGCCTTTCAGCAAAAGATAAGATCAGAATAAGTTTTAAATTTTTTTTTTTTCAACATTTATTTATTTTTGGGACAGCGAGAGACAGAGCATGAACAGGGGAGGGGCAGAGAGAGAGGGAGACACAGAATCCGAAACAGGCTCCAGGCTCTGAGCCATCAGCCCTGAGCCCAACGCGGGGCTTGAACTCACGGACCGCGAGATCATGACCTGGCTGAAGTCGGACGCTTCACCGACTGCGCCACCCAGGCGCCCCGATCAGAATAAGTTTTAAAAAAAAGTCGTGGGAGGGGGCGCATCTGGGTGGCTCAGTCGGTTGGGCACCCGGCTTTCGATTTCAGCTGCGGTCGTGATCCCAGGATCGAGCCCCGTGTCCGGCTCCACACTGAGCATGGGGCCTAAGATTCTCTCTCTCCTTCTACCCCTCTCCCAGCTTGTGCGCTCTCTCTCTCTTGCTCTCTCTCTCGGAAAAAAAAAAAAAAAAAGAAAAGAAAAAAGAGGAACAGTAGCATTGAGCAAACATGAGTTCAGGAACTTAGGGACAAACAACGTAAGAACAGAAATAGAACTTACAGCTTTTAAACCAACAGAAGAAAAAAAATTGGTTTAGCCTAGGGAAAGTAGAAAAAGAGAAGAAAAGGGAAGAAAGTACTTTAAATAGAAACATGAAGTAGAATACCAGAAAACCCAGCACAACCCTAATTGCAAAGGGGTTAAAACTCCCTAGCACCAACTGTCTCATGTAGTTCATTGAAACCATATCTTTTTAAAACATGTGATTTGATTGTCGCTGCCTAGACTCTGAAATAGGTGTGCATAGCCATTTTCAGAACAGACAAATGTAACCACTTTACCTGCCCCCTGACCTGTTTGGAAATGCTTTTTAACCCTAATAGAGTTTAAGACGTCATTAAGAAAAGTAGTTTTCCCAGGCAGGCCATCATTTTCCCTTACCTAAACATCCGTTAGAGGACAGTTTCTGGAGCATCATCACCCCACAGCACAGAAAGAAAGGATCTGGTCCCTTATTTTCTGCCGCCGCCCTATAGCGATCTGTCATTCCACTGGGGCGGATCTTACTTTCCCGTCGATATACTCAGCTGCCTCTTTCCTCCAGTTTCCATGTGGTGCTCTTGTCTGAAGTTCCCCCCTCACGTTATGAAAATGCCATTCGTACAGGTCATTTCCAGCCCCACCTCCTGGATCGAGTGTCCTGGGACTGAGCACTCCGGATCTCGTATCGTGTCATCGAGCTCTCAGCTGGATGCTGTCTTGTATTGTTGGCTGTCGCTTCCCCATGTAAACCTTCTCTCCCCTTGTTTATAATCTCCTCCTGTGTGTCGACATGCTGATTCCTCAGAATCGTTGGTGCTGAGGCATGTGTGGCTTTTCAAAGCATGTTTGGTAAAGAGGGCATAACAACTCTGACGCTGGTTTAAATTCAAGGTACTTATGCCACACTTCTTTATCATCTTTAAGGAAAAAAAACAACACAAGCCAAAAGATTCTCACAGAGAAATTTTGTTCTGAGCCCCTTGGTTCTAAATTTATCTTCATTTACTGTATTAATTTTGGCAATGCAAGAAACCAAAATAATACATTTTGTTTGGTTTTAATAGTGCAGAAATGTCTCAAGAAAAATTAACAGTTTACCCTACCTTCCATTCTCCACTTCCAATGTGACTAGTGTTATCATTCGGGAGAAATTCCTTTATAGGTTTTCCTTTTTAAAGAACACATAAATGAATATACGTGTACGTAGGGGATTTATTTTTTTATAAAAATGAGATCGTACTATATCCGTTACATTTTAATTTTCTCACCTAAAATATCATCGGGTCCTTGTACATCCGAACACCTGGAGCCACTGCGGTCTCTTGAGGGCCTACACGTTCTCTCCTCGGTACTGACAGACGCGTGTGTCACAGTTTATTCCCCTGTCCGTGCGGTGTTCAGAGTTTTCAGCTTTTCAGAGTATTTGTCCTTGGATACATAACGTCATTACTGTATTTCTCTTAAATACCTTCTCAGAAGTTTGGTTTCTGGGTGACCAGGTTTTTTTAACCTCAGGTGGCTCACCCCACTCCCCAGTGTCCCTGACTGCACAAGCCGCCCCCCTCACTCCCACCCCCTCATCCAGGGCCCCGGTGCTAATGCTGGGCGCTAATGCACGCTCCTGGCTATGTGCGTACCCTTGGAACATGCACAGTTAAATTTTTAATAGACGCTACCGGCGTAATTTCGATGGCTGGAGTAATTAGAGTAATTGTATCTCCACAAGCTCATCAACAACTGGATAGTAATCGACCTTTAAAATCGTTGCCTGAGGGCCGAAAAACAAAAAAGTGCATCCTTTTTGCCATTAATTTGCATTTTCCAGACTACGGTGACATTGATGGCATGGCCCGCAAAGCATAAAATGTTTGTCATCTGACTCCTCACCCAAAGCTTCCCGATCCCAAAATACAAAAGCCAGATACACAGCTCTGATCCCTTTCCTTTGAGGTAATGTCCAGGAGGAAGGAACTGAGCATTTACAATCCAGTTGCTGTCACATTATGAAATATTGGTTGAAAAAATAAACATTTTTACCCTTGATTCTATTAATTTGTAAAATGGAGTATAATAGGGGCGGGCACCTGGGTGGCTCAGTCAGTTGAATGTCCGACTTCAGCTCAGGTTAGGATCTCCCAATTCATGGGGTCAAGCCCCGCATCGGGCTCTGTGCTGACAGCTAAGAGCCTGGCCCCGGTTTCAGATTCTGTGTCTCCCTCCCTCTCTGCCCCTCCCCGGTTCACACGCACGCACGTACGCTCTTTCTCTGTGTCTCTCAAAAATAAAAAATGTTTAAACTTTTAAACAAAAAATGGAATATAACAGAAAATATTTAATGCACTCAAATGGCATGACATGGCTTTTCACTTTCTTTTTTCTTCAGTTTTTATTTAAATTCCAGTTAGTTAACGTGCAGTGTAATATTAACTTCAGGTGAACAATACAGTGATTCCATATTGCCATACAACACCTGGTGCTGATCACAAGTGCCCTTAATCCCCACCCCTTGTTTTCCCTATCCCCCCTCCCACCTCCCTTCCGATGGCTTTTTGCTTTCTGATGGAAAAATAAATCATGAGATGAATAGATAATTTAGTAAGTCATGTAGTTTAGCAGTACTTTAAGTTTTTTGTTTTTTTTTTTTCCTTGAGAGAGAGAGACAGAGACTCCCAAGCAGGCTCCACACTGTCAGTGCAGTCTGATGCAGGGCTCGATCTCACGAACTGTGAGGCCGTGACCTGAGCCAAAACCAAGAGTTGGACGCTTAACCGACTGAGCCACCCACGCACCCCAACAGCACTTTTAATGTTTATGAATTAGAAACCTTTTTAAACCAGTAGTAAAATTTCTTACTTGTCAGTCTGCATTACTTAACATTGGTCTACTGTATGACTTAAGGGTGATACTGACAGGCTATAGAGAGCAGTGGGGGCAGTTCTGAGGTAAAGGGTTAAATAGATGTAATGGTTGGTGAAATTTGTTGGTTATCTGTATCATCTCTTTTCTTTTTCGTCACCCACAACATCACAGACTCTAAACGATGGGAGTGTTTCTCTTTGTGAAAGACCTTAGGACTCTTTCTGCAGTAATAGGCAGGAAAAAGAAACAATATTCTTCCCTTCCAGAAACTCCCATCCAAAAATTTTGCGCGTAGCAGTTAATGGTAAGCTCTTGGCTAGTCTAGAAACGTGGAAGCCAGATGTTGAGTTTTGAAGATGCAAATATGTTATGCTGGTTTTTTTTTTTTTAACGTTTTATTTATTTTTGAGACAGGGAGAGACAGCATGAACAGGGGAGGGTCAGGGAGAGGGAGACACAGAATCTGAAACAGGCTCCAGGCTCTGAGCAGTCAGCACAGAGCCCGACGCGGAGCTCGAACTCACAGACAGTGAGATCGTGACCTGAGCCGAAGTCGGACGCTTAACCGAATGAGCCACCCAGGCGCCCCAGTTATGCTGTTTTTTAATCAAAAGACAATAAAACTTGAAAATGTGTTTTTCAATGATATTTGTCACATATGCTAAGTAATACAAAATAGAAAATTTTGTGTCTTGTCAAAAATACTATTAATCACCATCTTTAAAAGAACAAGGGAAAGGAGAAACTACTTTCAGGGAGACTCAGAAAGGTTAAGATAATGATTATAAAATAAAACGTTTTACATAAAAATTATAGTGTGATTATATAACATGCGGTCTTGTATAAAATAAGCCCAGGGGGTTGTCTACAGGGGTTGGTTTCTTAGGAAATGCAGAAAAATTTGTATATCCCCTTTAGGGAAGTTGCCAAGCTGAGAGTTAAGGGGTCTGTAAGGGTAGTTTCTCTCTAGGTCCCAAATCCTAAATAAAAAGAGCCTTACTTGTTCATCAGCCATCAGAGCTTTGTTATGTGAACTGGGAAAGTCAGTTCTAAAAGTTAGTTTTACAGATAAACCTGTATCACATGGAGTCAGTGAACCTGTGTTTCTATAACTTGTACATGATCCTCGGCTGTTTGCTTGGCAGCGGCCGGCGGGGGAGGGGGGGGGGGCTGCTACCCCCAGTGTCACTGGCATCCAGGGGCAAAGAGAAGGGAGGTGGCGTGAGAAGATCCCGAATCCAGAAGGCACAGTTTTTTGTTTTTTGTTTTTCAATGTTTTTATTTATTTTTGGGACAGAGAGAGACAGAGCATGAATGGGGAAGGGGCAGAGAGAGAGGGAGACACAGAATCGGAAACAGGCTCCAGGCTCTGAGCCATCAGCCCAGAGCCCGACGCGGGGCTCGAACTCACGGACCGCGAGATGGTGACCTGGCTGAAGTCGGACGCTTAACCGACTGCGCCACCCAGGCGCCCCTTGAAGGCACAGTTTTGAAGGAGAAACTGTTCACCCATCACACTTGGAGAAGCAAAATAGTGTTACTGAAAATGGGCAGAGACTATTGGCCAGGAATTTGTGCACAATTAGATTGCTCCTGTGACAATACAGCCCAAATGATGAAATCATCAAAAGTAAAGGTTTTTTTTTAAGAACTGTAATGCAAGCTAGTTTCATAATGCATCTCTCCATGGTGAAACCTGACTTGTCTGCCTTCACTTAATGTGGACAGTGTCTTACCTAAAAACATATTCTTCATAATCTTAGTCTGTTTTGCTGCCGTACTTTTGTAGCTTTTAATTTTTGTTTTTTATGTAAATGGTGACAAAATTCCTTCCACCCAGGAGCCTGCACTTTTGAAGAGTTTGAAATCTGCACTTTAACAGTTTTGTTTATATGAGGCTTTTTTGTTCCTCCAAACTTAGTGGAAGCATATATCTATTAACTTTCTTGCCCTTATGTTAAACACATTTTAAGTTGGTTATGTATTTTAGAGAATAGTGAAAGTTCGATTAGCCAGAAATAGGGTATTTTTTTCTGTTGGAATAAGGATTCAACAGAAGATTATGTACCCCTTTTGGAAGTCATTCCTGTACAGTTTAGTACTAGTAACTAGTTGGGATTTGGGCAGGCACGACAGCAGGGGTTATAGATCAGTGCTTGTGTGCATGACAAGGACATTCTGTCCCTTTTTGCCTATTCCCTCTCATTTCTCCAGAACTTCTCAGACTCGGCTTGCCTCCTGGCTAAGACCTACAATGAGGAAATGTTCTGAGGCCCTGCACACGCACACCGTTGGTGGCCACAGCAGGGCATGTCTCTGACCCTGGAGATTTAGTCCCCTTAACATTACCATTGACTGGGGTGGGGTGGGGGGGTCCCCTGAGCAGGTGAAGAATGGCAGCCTGCAGGTTTCCAGGGGGCCGCCATTGTCACCGCCACAGGTTTCTGGTTTGTGGTGATGTTTCTCGTGGAGTCGTCTCTTGCCCCTGGTTCCATAGCGCTGCCTGTACTCCTGCCCCCACCCTTCTCCGGACCACCAGCTTAAAGGGAAGAATAAAAATCCAGCTTCCTTGTTGCTTCCAAACACCTGCTCACTGCTGCTGTAGAGGACGAGCTAAAATCGTACGAGCTTGTTAGGCTTTGCCTTTCACTCCTACAATCTGAGAGAGAGGGGGTGAGGGGGGTGTGGGGGGAGGGAGGGAGGAGTGGGTGAGATCGAGCTTATTAATGTAAGGTTCTGATAAATGAAAATGCTGCCATGGATTTTTTTTCTTCAAAGTCCTTTGCACCTTAAATTCATTTCTTTGGCTTTCCACAGCTATAATTTTAAGATGGCTTTTTTTTTTTTTTTCCTTCTTAAAGAGCAATGTCTATCCTGGAGGTAGCATGGCAAGAAGGAACACGTATGTGTGTGAAAGGAGTGCAGATCGATACGTGGCGTTGCAGAACGGAAAAGACAGCAGGTACCTGTCACGGCGCCACATGGTGCCGTCTTTGTCATCGTCGTGCAGGACTCTGCTCTTGCCCAAAGAGGAGCCGAACGGGTCAAGAGGAAAAGGGAGCACTAGAGAGGATGGTTGCAAGCAAGCACTCTAACGAAGGCGTCTCCCCTCCTGTACCAGAATGGAAGGATGGGAACCTCCTCTGGGGAAAGAGGAGATAAATGCTCTTACCCCGAGCTTTGCTAGATAAAATCTGGTAGTAAGTGTTCCCCTTAACAAAGCACATCATACTAATCATCCTAATCTGATCTTAATTTCAGTCTTGTTCTCTTATCTACGTGCCGCTTCCTTTTTATCTTTGACTTCATTTTTTTTTTTTTTTTTTTTTAATTTTTTTTTTCAACGTTTATTTATTTTGGGGACAGAGAGAGACAGAGCATGAACCGGGGAGGGGCAGAGAGAGAGGGAGACACAGAATCGGAAACAGGCTCCAGGCTCCGAGCCATCAGCCCAGAGCCCGACGCGGGGCTCGAACTCGCGGACCGCGAGATCGTGACCTGGCTGAAGTCGGATGCTTAACCGACTGCGCCACCCAGGCACCCCATGACTTCATTTTTTTTTAACCTTTGTTTCTTACCCTTCCCCCTCCCATCAGGCCATTGTTGTATCCAAATGATGAAGGTCTGCTTTTTCTTCCTCTAAAGAAATGTGGCCATCTTAACTGATGATTGAGAACCGTAGAATTCTCAACATGTTTTATTTTCAAGAATGATAAATCATATTCTTTTTATTATTTAAGAAACTTAGCTTCTTTTCATCGTGCGTTGTGAGGACTATTCGCCAATATAGTACCAAAGTGCAGGGAGCCTGTTCAAATAAAATTCCGTTCTTAGCCCCATTCCTCGTCATTTCAGTGGACTGGACAGGGCATGCTTACCACTGGTTTCCTCTCCATTAACGGACATGAAAAGTGTTATTATAAGGCGTGCAAAGTAAATGTATTATCCTCAGATAGAAGATCCTTCAGGCTAGAAAAGGAGTTGAGGATCGATTTCTGACGTATTACTTTTCCTATACCAAGTCCTAATCTGTAGCTCCTTTGACCTACGACAGTTAACCTATTGATTAATAATATGAGCTGAAAGCATTTTGATGATGTTTCTGGAGACTGTATTTTTGCTGTAATTACGAATTCTTATTGGATGAGGGACAATAAACCACAGCAGCATGTTACATCAAACTCTTGAGTGTTGGGAAGTGGAAAAGGTCTCCGATCATAAAAGGAACTTCATGCCTTCTCAGATTCGCATTTGTAGAGCAAGCGTGTGTGAGATCTTTTCAGTGGAAGGTGGTGGTAAATTCATTCTGTACCTTTTTGGCAAGAATACGGTTTTGTTATTCACAAATGACGCCACTAATGTAAATTCTTTTAAGTGTCTCAGTCATGAAAGGTACAGTCGATTTAGATTTTTAAAGGTCTGTTTCTTAAATTTTAGTAAACTGCAGTTTCTCTTGTTTTTTACATTTCCATGGTCTTCTCCACCGTTTTCTGTCGAAAGCCTTACAGAGATGTCCGCAAGTAGCATATCTTCTGCAGGCTCGGCTGTGGCTTCTGCTGTCCCCTCGGCTCGACCACGCCACCAGAAGTCTATGTCCACTTCCGGCCACCCTGTTAAAGTTACACTGCCAACCATCAAAGACGGCTCTGAAGCTTACCGGCCCGGGTAACGCGCTGGGTGCACCTCATTTCAAAACATAGCACCAGGGGCGCCTGGGTGGCTCAGTCGGTTAAGCATCCGACTCTGGATTTTGGTCATCATAATCTCATGGTTCGTGAGTTCGAGCCCTGCGTCGGGCTCTGCACTGACAGCGTGGAGCCTGCTTGGGATTCTCTCTCCCTCTCTCTCTCTGTGTGTGTGTGTGTGTGTGTGTGTGTGTGTGTGTGTGTGTCTCAAAAATAAATAAGTAAATATTAAAACAAAAATACATGACAGGCACCATCGCATTAAGAACTTTCTGAGAAGATTCGGTATCTGTAGCAAAGGGAAAAGTTGAATCGTAACATAAACATACCACATTCCTACCTGTTTTCAAAAATGTTGCTTATGACTTAAATCATTTTCTAGAGGAATTTTCTGTAAGGATCTTGTTTTAAATCCATCCCTGAAGTATTGCTGCCTGATTTGTCATTCAGGTAAATTGAATTTTTTATGATCTAACAACAAAAATACTTGAGACTGAGAATGGAGACTTCTGGCTAACCCTGGCTGCTGCCCGGTACCTTTTTGAAGTAAAACCAGACTTTTTGTTTCTCTGTCAGAGAAACATGATCTCAAAGAGCCCTTTTAGGTACAAAATGATATGCCTGTTTTTCTAGTATTTGTCTATGCTAGGATTTCTCCAATTCAGGAACATCTTTAGTTCGGTTCGTTATTCGTATTGGTGATGTCCTGTAGCCTAGCTTGTAAATAGGAAATGACTCCATTCAGATGCTTTCTGATAAACAATAAAATCCATGTTCCACGTTGCTGAACGGTTGAAATTAAGAGAATAGTAAAAAAATATACATGCAGCAGCCCCAGTCTGCCATTCCTGATACTGAAGGGTATTTGTATCCTTGTTTCAATAGCTTCTCAATCCTTAATAACTGTATTTTTATAAAAGGCGTTTAGTTGCAAACTGAAATGTTATCCCTCTCCGTGCAGCGATACCCTAAATGCAGCTAACGCGTGGATGTCTAACATGAGCAGAGAAAATGGGGCCTAACGGAAGTAGCCATGGCAAGGTTCGGGTAGTTTCTAGCATGAGAGCTCTCTCTGCCATTATTGTGAATAATAGATCTTCATTTGTCCCCACAGGGCGACCCAGCGAGCGCCTGCTGCTTCCCCATCTGCTCACAGTATTAGTGCCAGCACCCCAGACCGAACCCGCTTCCCCCGGGGGAGCTCCAGCCGCAGTACTTTCCACGGCGAACAGCTCCGGGAGCGACGCAGCGCGGCACACAACGGGCCACCCGCTTCCCCTTCCCACGAGACGGGCGCCTTCGCGCACGCCAGGAGGGGAACGTCAACGGGTATAATAAGCAAAATAACATCCAAATTCGTGCGCAGGTCAGTACCGAGGTGCTGTGGTGTTTGGCTTCCTCTAGGAATTAGAAAGGAGACTTGTTTTTGTTTTGTGTTTTTTTCTTTAATCTTTGCGGTGATTTTCCAGAGTGGTTTCATGGTATTTCACCAGAGCCCCTCTTTTACAGAAGTTTGAAGAAGAAAATCAAAGCAGATGTAAAGTATTTTTCCCCTAAGAGACAGAGAAAAAAATGGGCAAGATAAGAATTTTTAAATTGTATAAAACAGATTGGAAAGAGCAAAAATTTGACATTAAAAAAAAAAAAAATGTGTGTATTTTAACAAAAAGATTATCCCCAACTCAAAACCCTGGATTTAAGAAGAGGAAATCAGAGTTTCCATTTATCCTTCAAATAGTATGTCTTGGGAATACTTCTAAATCACTCAGTAATAATATCTAGTTCACTTTTTTTTCCTTCCCTGTGAAAAGCCTGTGTCCTGGAGTCACATAGATGACTTAAATAATTTTACATCCCAAAGCCTACCATGAAAATACAGCAGACACACGACACAAGCATAGCAAACTTCTGATCAGATAGCGGAATCGTGCTCTCTTCTGAAGCGTAAGCATGATCGCACAGCACATATTGATTGTGGAGGTTGCTGAACACAGCGCGGTGGCTGTCCATTTGATCTATTATTAGGTCCTCCTAAAAGCCTGCTAGAATCCTGTATGTACAAAGCCCTGTGCTAGGAGCAAGACGCAGAGGTGAACAAGACCGCGTCTGTGCAGAGGCCTGTAAGCAGCTAGCTGTGATGGCAAGCAATACAGCAGCGGCCTGGGGTGGCCCGGGGACGGCACAGGCAGTGGCGAGGGGGAAGGGTAAAGCTCTGTACCATATAGACATTTGAGCAGGGAGAGTTGTTACGCTTGCTTTAAAACGGGAGGAGTTATTATGCTTGCTTTAAAAGATATTAATTAAATACTTTATTGTCCAGGTTATTAGTGTTTTAGGATTTCAAAGAGTGCGAGTAGAAAAGAGAAGAACAGCTTTAGTCTCTTGTCTTCTCATGCACCAGTGTGCCCAAGATCACAGCTGAATTTAAAACTCAATTTTTTTTTTATGTTATTCATTTTTGAGAGAGAGAGAGACACAGAGCATGAGCAGGGGAGGGGCAGAGAGAGAGGGAGACACAGAATCCGAGGCAGGCTCCAGGCTCCAAGCTGTCACTACAGAGCCTGATGCAGGGCTTGAACCCACTAACGGTGAGATCATGACCTGAGTCGAAGTCGGACGATCATCTGACTGAGCCACCCAGGCGTCCTGAATTTAAAACTTTAAATACTCAAACACAACATCAATTTCTAACCGTATCAACAATGATGTACCATTTGGGCGCTGACCATGCAGCCTGATACCTTGAGAGAGAAAGACCCACAAGCTCAGACTCTGCATGACAGACTATAATGCTGGCTGTCCACCTGCAGGGTCCTAGTTAGATCAGCAGTGGTTTCTGCTGTTGGAATGTGGCTCACTATTTAAAGCCCTTTTTAAAAGCCAGTACTTTCTCCTGATTGAGCCAGGATTCATTTCAAAGTGAAGGAAAATGGTTTTGAGTTGCAAAGCCTGATCACTAATTGTACATGAAGCCTTGTGTAAAATATTTCCCTTTACTTTGCAATGAAAATTTTGATTCTAGAGAGAACATAGTAAAAGGGCCCTTGACAGGAGGTCAGGACAGAAGTGGCAAGAAAGTGGCCTGGAGACGGTCTGTTGGGTGATTGGATGAAGGGTTGCCACAGAGCCATCAGTTTAAGAGATGCGAGGCCCTGCCGCTGCTGGGCACCCTACCGGGTGCTGTTGGTACGGCCGTGAGCGAGACCGACGCGGCCCCCGCTCCAGGAGCGGCTCGCACAGTTCTGCCGCCTTGCACGCAGTTGAAACGTTTTCCCGCTCGCTTTTAGGTTTCCTCCTCCCTCTCAAACAGCTATTCCTTCTCGGGCTGTTTGCTGGTTCTTTTCAGGTCCCCTTGCCTTTCCCCCTGACCTCTGTCAGATCGCCCCAGCGTTCGGGCTTCGGACACGTTCTCTTCTCTGGCTGGCCTCACTGTTGCAGTGATCGCATTCAGGCCCGTGACCCTGCATTCCGTCCCACGTTAACAACTCGCACACTTCTGCCTTTAGCCCAGCTCTCTCCTCTGAACTACAGACTCACATATCCAGCGTCTACCCAGCCTCTGCACGCCGACGTTGTGATGGTCTCCCAGACTGAGCGTGTCCAAAATGCAGCTCTCTCTCCTCTTCCCAGAAGCATCCTCCCTCATTCTTCACCACATTGGGTACCTACAGCCCCGTCCCTCTGGTTCTCGGACCACGAGCCTTGAGTTATTTCTGAGAGCACACGCCGGGCCTGCTGGCCTGTGGCCGTGGCTCTCTGCCGTCCCAGCATCTCCTGGACGTAGCTTCTCGGTCACCGAACCCACCGCTCGTCTTCCCCCCTGCGAACAGGTCTCTTCGCCCCCGCCCTTGGCCCCCTCTTCTGTGTTCAGCATCGTCTGTCCCCTTGCTTTTACCCTGCTCAGAATACGATTTGAAGCCCGCAGTGGCCTCCGAGGCCCTACGCGGTCTGGCCGTGCATTTCTGCTCTGACCCCTCTTCTGCCCCTTCCCCTCGCTGGTCCCACACCGGCCACACGGGGCACCCGAATGTCCTCGCGCACGCCAGGCCCCGGGCGGGATCTCGTACCCGCTGTTCCTTCTGCCCCGAGTCCTCGTCCCCCACGCCGCCGCGGCCGGCTTCTTCCGCACCACCTTTGGGTCTTTGCTGCAGTGTCCCTTCCTCGGTGAGACCTTCCTCAGTCCCCTCTTGACAATCACAGCCTCCTCCTCCCGACACGCCCTCTCCCAGCTCTGTCTTCCTCCACAGCGCTCCACACTACCTGCCCGAACACCCCGCTCGGCGTGGCGTTCACCGTCTCTCTCTTCCAGCTCTGAGATGAGCCCCTTGAGAACCTGGATGCGCTTGTTTGCTTTGTTTTCCGCTAAATCTTCTGCTGAGTATCGAGTGCCTACTGACACAGAAGATGACGTTCGATAAACATTTCCTTATTTGGTCAAATAGTGTGGAAGACAAATTTTTAAAGTGAGCAAATAAGGTTGTCATGAATCCTGGTAAGTGCCGGGCAGGAAGCGGGTCCCAAAATACAAAATAAGGCTGGGGGCTAAGGGCGTTCAGAGGTAGCCTCAGAGGGGAGCCAGCATGAACATTTCGGAAGTTCCACGATGCTCTTCTCAGCTTCTGAACACGTCACATAGCAGAGGGACCTGGGAGGCTGCCGGGGCGGGGGAGAGGGCAGGAAGGAGGTTGTTTGTCTGCTGACCTTTGTCAGCAGTTTGGTAGCAGATTTTAACATCTTTTGATTTTTGACATGTTTTAATTAATCCTGGGTCTGGTTAGAGAAGAGGAAAATTTCGCACTTCTCCCGTGAGGTGACCTGTCACCACGTGGACAGCTTTGGCTCTGCGGACGTGTTTGCGTTCGCTGCCGTGCGTACGGGATTCCCTCACGTCCCACTGTGTAGCTTGAGAGCGGGCCGTGCACACACCGCCCACGATCTGATGCAGGAGACCGCAAAGCATCGGTCTCGGGACCAGGAGTGAACCTGCCGGCTTCTGCAGCCGCGGGCAGGCTGCAAGGGCAGTGGGTCTTCTGTACGTGCAGCATGTTGCACTTTGGGGAGGGTTGGAGCCTCGGAGGTAAACTGGAGAGTTTCTTGATGTTCCGGAGCTGTTCCAGCCTTATTATTTGTCACTCTCACCTCAGCTCCCACATTGTCAGTCCTTCCCGCTCGCGTCTTCCTAAGTCCATCCTGGGTTCAAGCCCCGCCCTTCTCTCTGGTCCCTTTGCCCTCCTCACTCCGCTGTGCCTAAGGCCGGAAGAAATGGAACCCGCACGCGGGCAGCCGACGTGGCCAGCAGCACAACTGGGAACGCTCAGGGGCAGGGCTGATCCGGGCCCAACCTGGCCCCACGACACCTCACGTACTTCGGGACCGACTACGTCGTGTGCCACCAACTGCTTAAAAAGATGGAAAGACAGGATGTTGCAGGGGAAATAGGAAAGGGATCTGGGTCGCTAAACTTTAAGAAGGGAAGGATAGAGACTAGTTCAGAGTTAATCATTCATGTCCTTGAAAACCGTGATGACAAAGAAGAAGCCAGTTAGTAAGTTCTTCCCGGCCGGTGAGGAGGCTGTAGGCTGAAACGACCACGTGAGAGAGTGGCTTTCTGGTCTTAGGAAAGAACTTGCCAGTTAGGAAGGTGATTTTCCGCTAGAGTCCTCAGTCAAGGGAGGATGTAGCCGCACTATTTCAAAAGCCTTTTAAGTAGCATTTAGAACCATTTGTTTTGCACAGGTTCTATAGAGCTGCTGTGTAAACTGGAGATTAGATCAAACCTTAAGAGTTTTTAACCATAGCTCTCTCTTAATAGGGAATAACCAAATTCGTTCAGTTGAGTATGTCTTGCTATGTGTAAGATATTTGGCTTCTTTTTTTAAGTCTTAAATGTTGGAGAGCCCTGCCACGCTGCATATGGTGTTAGAGCCAGCTGGCTTTCTGTACCCCCAGCCGCCTCCCTCCGTGGCGACTGGACGATTTGAAACCTTCACCAGGTAGCAGACATGCCTTGAAGTCAGGGTTTCTGTTGGCATCCAGGAGGCAGGAGCAGGGTGCGGGGACGACGTGACCCGTCGGTGACAGTTTCAACAATTGCAGCAGGGGAAGTAGTGTCAGAGGAGGGTGTCATCCCTAATGCTTACAGTTCAGCAGCAGTGGAATAGGTGTTTGCTAACAATGACTTACAATGGCAAAATACAAAGAGAACAGAAGCCCCATGAGACGTGTATTCCTTTGTATGAAAGCGGTGGCATCACTGTCTTTCCCAGCTGCTGGGCTGCCCTCCAGTCTATACCAGCACACCAACATGTGACTGAAAATGTACATGTCAGTGTTTTATTTATGTGCGTGTGCTGTAATAAAGATAAATTTTACATAGATGTCATTGAAGCATTACCCTTCCTGTTGAAAACGCCAGTTATTAAACATAGAAATTTAAGAAACCACAATCCGAATGCAAAAATACGTCTTCTTTGTCCTTTTTGATTCAGAGAGCGAGATGGTTTTTACACAGTATGTTTGTCAAGAAAGGCGATGCATAAGGCATTCGTATTTTTAACCTCCAGTTCGAGTTTTAGAGCTTAGTGTATGGATATGATTTGGTAATTTAGGGAATGAGGACAGTGGCCCTGATTTTATTCCTATTGCATTCACTTTACATGAATAGTATAAATGTTTCCAGAATGGTTAAAACATTAAGAAAACATGAACTTAAGGGTTTGAGTTGGTTATTTTTTTTCCCAGCCATGTGGTGGTATTTCGCTATCCCAAGTCAGCTCCGCACATTTAAACTGGTGTGTAGCTCGATGCTCCTGTGTCGATTCTTAATTGCATTTGACAATGACAGAGTAGTTAAAATTTTGGTAGACTTAAAAACCATTCATGATGTTCAACAAAAGGACAATTAGTGGAGTTTTCCTGGTTTTATTTCACAGGTGGATGTCCAGGTAAGATCAATGTTTCTGTTTAAGACTGATTTCATGTTTTAGACTCACCTGCTTGGATAGGCTGTTGGTTTGCTGTAACATTTCATCATGTGCATGAATCATGAGTGTCACATCTGAAGTTAAGTTAATTGCTTATGCAAAAATCAGTACTTGTTTTTAGAAACACTTCTGTATGTTGAGCTTTAACTACAAGGCTAATTTATGTATTTTCTAAATTGAGCGACTACTAGAATTACGTTTAATAACCAATACGAAGTTGGATCTTGCTGTTGAAAATTATTAAATGGTTTTAACTGTAGATTGAACGGAACGCAACCAAATGATAAATTCTGACTTTAAATTGTGACTGGGAATTGGAGGATCCTGCTTAAAGAAAACGAAAACAAAAGCAGTCCTAAACTGTCAAGCTGGCATCTCCTCTCTGACAATACCCAGTAGACGCTCAATAAGATGACCGTTAAGCTGGTGCCGTGAAAGCGTGCAAAGCGGTGTCCGACTGCCTAGTAACCGAGAAGTGTTGCGCTGGAAGTTTGCTTAACGAGTTAACTTTAAAATCATGTTAGATGCAGGTTTTCTTGATCTATTTTTCACTCTTATCATTAAATCTCCACCTTCACTTTGTTTTGAGGGATCCAAGTGAAGGCGAAGCCAGTGGCAGAACAGACACCTCAAGGTGAGGAGCCACTATTATACTTCGCTGCTAGGCCCCCGTGTGTGAAGCCGCGCCCTCGAAATACCCACAGCACCTCATAAAGCTGAATAGAGCCAATAGCCAGATAGTATGTGTGTTTTCAATTGTTCTATCGGGACGGGTCTTCCTGATGTCGCCTGGCGTTTAATGAGGTTTAAGTTAATTCGAGTGTGTGTTCTCTAAACATTACTTTGACTGGTATGCCTTGTAGAGAAGTAGCCTTCCTGTCCTACAAAATACACCCTAGCAGGAGAGAATTCTTAGAGGGATATGGATCGATTTTTTTTCTCACCAAAAGGATGTAACTAAAATTAGTCAGATAATACAGAACACTGGGGTAACCAGATGTGTAGGAAGGTTTAGCGTGAGAAGGACATGTTAGGTTGAGCATTCAGTGGTAGGCCACATTTTAGGACTGTCACCCAGCCTCCCTGCTGGCTTTTGACGTTCGGCGCTGGCTGTGTGATCCTGCTGACACCGGGTTTCAAACGTGAGCCCCATCCGAATTCCGGGGGGTGGGGGGAGTTGGGCGGGAGGTACCGATGCTGCTGGTTTGGGGAGCACCTTAGTGACGTGTTTGTACCTGTGTCCATGTTTTCAAACGGGAAGTTGAAGAAAAGAAGGCATGAAGTCATTTTGAGTGTATCCCAGCATTAAAGGATCCCATACGCGTCGCAGAACCTCGACAGGCAGTTCCTCAGTATGACAGATGCCCCAGCTTCATTCAGGAGCTATTTTGGGCCCAGCTGAGCACAAGCCCCAATTTAACTTCTACTTCTTAAAATTAATAGAAATATAAAACTCAACGAGCTTTGGAAAAACTTTATCAGGCATTCCTACACAATCTTTTTTTTGCCACCTGTGCTCTATTTGCTTAGTCACAATAGTGGGAATGTTTCTTCATTGAGTTAGGTGCCCGAGTCACCCCGGTAGGCAGCCAGAGGGAGGCAGGACAGATATCCTGGACTTTTCTTCTGCCTGTGAAAGAGACATGAAGGACATTTGTTTTCAGCTCGTCCCTCACTCAGTCATCACTTTTGAGCCTCTTGTGTCTTTTCCTGCCTTTCCACTAAATTCCCCTGCCCGGAGACACCTGGTAGTGTAGGGAGAGTCACAGGTGACTGCTGATGGTCTGCATGCATTTTATCCTCGCGATGTGACTACATGTCCCTTTGGTTGTTGGGTTTGGGCGGCAGGGTTGTTTTTTGCTTTTCAACAAACTTCTTGAATCCCTACTATCTACAGGGTCCTAGCTGGCCATTTAATTCTCATAGCGGCCATTTTACATGGAAGGAACAGCATGAGGTCCTGTCACTGCAGAGCTGTGGCCGGGCGCGACCGTGAACAGCGCAGGCTCCGGGCCAGACCCCGTGGGTCTGAGCTGTGTCTTCCCCCTTACCTAGCCATGTGACTTTAGGAGGTCACTCTAACTCTCCTGCCCCCACTTCCTCATCCCAGCTGCCTTCTAGGGTTGTTAGAGGGGCTAAATGAGTAAATAATGCGTGTTAGGCGCTTGGCACAGTTCCTGGCACCTAGTAAGTGCCCAATAAATGTTAGCAGTTCTACTTAGAATTAGCATTTTCTGGATCTTTCTACAGTTAATGTCACCAGTGGCGATGCCTGTGAGATACACGTAGAGAAACATCTTGTGTGTACCTGTCGTCCCAAGGTCACCAGGTCTCCCTGGTGGAACGGAAGGAAAACTTGGTTGCTGGTCTGTGCATTTCAGCTCATTAGCTCTGTGACCTTAGAAAAGTAATGTACGTTTCCTAGCCATCAGTTCTGTTTTTAAAATGAGTGTTCAATCACGTGTTCTCTTGGGTCCCTTCCAGCCCTAGCATGCTGATTCCATAACCGGACTCGTGCATACGGTCCTCACGAGATCCGCACGCCCAGGGAGGCTTACGATGCAGTGGCTTAGACTCAGTGAGCACAAAGAACATGGTAGAGAAGACACCGAAATAAATACTGTCCGTATTTACCTAACAGCCTTTAGAAATTCATTTTCTCTACTTACTCCTCTCCTTATTTTCTCAAGCTTGTATAGTTTGCAGAGCGGTGGGCTCAGGTACCAGGAATGAGGAGGAAAGCACACATGCAAATGTACACATAAGAATTCACATATACAGATGTGCACATGAATATATATTAGAGGATAATGTTGATATAAAGTATGTATACATACAAAATATGTATGTAGTAGGTTATAAATCCCTCTCAAATTATGTCCTTTCTTCTTGAAATCACATATAAGTGAGACAGGTTAGCAAGTAAGAATCGCAACATCTATAGAAAATGGCTCCACAAATTTAACTATAGGTCTTCTGAATCATAAATAATCTAGTCTAGCTTTCTACGATTATTTGAAATTGGTTCTCTGGTTCTGTATTATTTATGGGAGGCCTACAGTAAGGACAATTCACTAAGGTTGATTGATTTAACAAATATGTGTCAATCAGCCACCATGGGCCTGGCGCAGTCCCAGAGGCCCGAGCAGTATCGGTGAACAAAACAGGCAGGACTCCTTGCTGTCCTGGAATTTCAATCTAGTGGTAGAGTCAGACAGTAAGCCATGAAGGTAATAAATGCATTAAATGGTACATTAGAATGTGGTAAGTGCTACAGAGGTGGAAATAGAACAAAGTTGGGGGTTGGCCATGCCATGGTAGGAGCTGAGGTGGTCAAGGTAGACTGCATGGAGAAAGTGAGCGGAGATTTGAAAGCAGTAAGGAAGCCATGCAGCCATTGAGGGAAAAGCACTCATGGCAGAGGGAGCAGCCTGTGCACAAGCCTTAAGGCAAGAACAGACCCCGTATGTTCAGGGACTAGTGTGGAGGCCAGTGTGTCTTGATAAGAGTGAGCAGGGAAGAAGATAATACAAGATGGCGGGTGGGGGGAGGGAGGTGGAGCGTGGGTCATGTGGAGCCTTGTAGACTACTTTTTAAGGATGTCTTTAGCAAAATGTTGAAACCCTCAGAGGGCCTGACGTCTACACTTCTACGTGTCGTGTGGGACCTGACGTCTTTACCGCATTGCAATACAACATTCTCTATCAGTGTTGTTAGGTATAAATAACCCCTCTGTGGCCATTACTAGCATCTTTGTCCCCAGTCTTTTTCCTACCCAAAAAAAAAGGTAGAAAAAAAGGATATTTACATTTTTAAAATGTATTTATAAGCAGAATGCTAGTGGTTTCTATCTGTGTAAATGTGCAGAAAATGGAGAATCTGCTTTTGCAACTTAGAGAAATATGGAAGGAACTGACAGAGTATCAAGTTCTTCACTTTCAGCTGTAAAGTTGTTTCCCACAAACAAAGTCAAAGCAGATGGCGTCCCGGGGTCTGGTCTTACGACGTCAGGATGACACAAACGTTCGTATCTACCTGAAGGTAGTCTGTAACTTGGGTGGTTTCGTTAGGCACTGAATCACGACCACTTAGACTTTATGTGTGCTTTGATTTCTTTGCTGAATGGAATTTCTGTTTCCGTTCTCTCCCTTTGCCCTCTTCTTCTAGAAGCACATCAGGGGAACCGAAAGAAAGAGACAAGGAAGAGGGTAAAGATTCTAAGCCACGTTCTCTGCGGTTCACGTGGAGTATGAAGACCACTAGTTCCATGGACCCCAATGACATGATGAGAGAGATCCGGAAAGTGTTAGATGCGAATAACTGTGATTATGAACAAAAAGAGAGGTTTTTGCTTTTCTGTGTCCACGGAGACGCGAGGCAGGACAGCCTCGTGCAGTGGGAGATGGAAGTCTGCAAGTTGCCACGCCTGTCCCTCAACGGGGTCCGCTTCAAGCGGATATCTGGGACATCGATTGCCTTCAAGAACATTGCATCTAAAATAGCAAACGAGCTTAAGCTGTAAAGAAACTCAAATTTACAGGATCAGGGAAGATAACGTTCACATATGAGGTACAGTTTTTGAATGTATTGGTAATGCCCAACGTGATTGGCCTGTGAATCTCCCCATGTAGAATTTGCCCTTAATGCAATAAGGTTATACATAGTCATGAACTGTACAATTAAAGTCAGTATGAAGTATAATATCTGTAGCTAAAAAAAGTAGGTTCACATGTACAGGTAAGTATATTGTGTATTTCTGTTCATTTTCTGTTCATAGAGTTGTATAATAAAACAGATGATTGCTTAAAAACTTGTATAGTTGTCTAGATTTCTGCACATAAATGTATGTTCGACGCTTTCGGTTGGAAGTGTTCTTCCCTGTTATTTACATTCTGGTGGGTTTTTTAAATTCTTACCTCCATCATGCAATTTTGAAAATTGTGTCCAGAATTAAAAGTGCACAGAAATAGTCTTTAAAATTGTAGCATGGACTTTTAAAAATTATTTTTCAATCATATTTAAATGTAAACCACAAGCTGATAGATAGATCAGCTTTACTATACACAGAATTATTCCTGCTTATCTTTGCTCTTACCCTTGTTCTCAGACAAGGTTTAGTTGAGAAAATACAAAATGTTTACAGTGTTGGCACTTAGAGTTTTTCAGATAAATTACACGAAAATAATAATAGCTTTGCCTTGAGCTAGCTAAGAAATACTGGGGAAAAAGTTAAACCTATATCCAATTCCTTTTAAACTTTAAAGTGTTTTCTGGCCCACTGCTAAATGTAGCAGCAGAATTAAAAAGAATCAGTACTTCATCTGGCTCTTGTAACGTAAACTGTCGCTGAATACCGCAACGTGATGGCAGAAACCTACGAACATCGGGACTGTCTCATAGCACAAACTCATCTTCACAGTGTTGATCGATGCATCAGTTAAGAAATAATGCCACCTCAGGAAATAACTGGCATTGGGAACATTTGCCTCTTCTCCTCCTTTCCTCTCCATCCACCCCCGCCCCAGTAGTATCTGTAAGTACTTAAGAGACTTTTGAGCAAATCATGCTATTTATAACAGTGTGTTATTGATTTACGCTTATGTGGCTGTTCAGTTTGTTCCCACGTAACCTGTTTGTTTTTCATATTTTGCCAGATTTCTTGTATTTATTCCACATCGTTAGGCCTATAACGTGCAGCTTTGTAATTGGGCGTTTGCCTAGTTTTCTTTCATGATCAGTGATACATGCGATGTAAAACCACTAGTAAAGGTACATTTTAATACTTGTTATTTTATACTGAATTAGCCTTGGAGGTTGACTGTGCAATGTTATTTAATGTTGTAATTACTGTAATATCGACATATGGGCCCCATCTGCGCACTCCTGAGAAACAGAAAGCGTATCCAAGCTTCATCGGTTTAGGAGAGAATAAAGGTGTGGTAAATACTGTAATTCTGCAGTAGAGCGCTCCACGTGTGGGAGACGAGACGCGCCGTCCCGTGGTGGCTTCCCGACTGGGGTGGACTTTACGTTCTGTACTGTACTGTGACGTAGCTTTCTTCTGTAACAGTTCTGTTCTAAAATGAAGTGTATTTTTGCCTTAGCAAAGGATGGTGTTTGGAAAAAAACAAAAAACAAAACTGTGTAGCCCCTTTTTAACCTAGTGTTCATTCAGAAAAATTGATGCAAATCTCCATTCACTCTCACTGGTGCACACTGAAGTTTTACTTGAACGGTTCTCCTAATAAAGCACTTGTCTTCTGCTCTTTACCGGAATGTGAATTACCTGTTTTCTAGCACAAACGTGTTCTGCATGGGGAGTGTATTCCTTGTGTCCTACATTTAGTTGACAGGGGGTAAAGCTATGTAGGTTTTCAAAATGTCATTATGACAAGAAAAATTTACTCTTTTTATAGGCATTCCTATCATCAGAACACTTTTAAAAAAAAATAGCCATCATGCCTTTTCCAAGGTAGAAACTGATGGGTTGGATTTTTGTTTTGTTTTGTTTTGTTTTTTACATTTTCTCACTCTGGTTAACTCTGGTGTGTTTGTGGCAAGGAATTTCACTATATTTTTTATGAACTGAAAATGAAATCTTGATATTCACTTTAGATTTTCCCATTTTATATGACAACATAATTTTTTTTTTAAGATTTAGAAGAATTTTACAATATGTTTCCATAAATAATACCAGTTATATTCACTGGCTGTGTGATGTCAGGGCTTCCTTGGTTTCTGTTTAAATATTATTGGATACAACATCCCTAATATTAAGTTAATTATTTTGTAGAGACTGGGGCACAGTACTTAACTTGATAAGTAAATACTCGGCAAATAATAAGATGAAATATACTCTAGAGCCTTAACCCAGTAATATTGTTCAAGGAAAGAGTTCCCTTAAAATCTGGGCGCACCTGAGTGGCTCAGTCGGTTAAGCATCCGATTCGGCCCAGGTCATGAGCTCGCGGTTCGCGCCCCGTGTCAGCTGTCACGTGCTGACAGCTCAGAGCCTGGAGCCTGCTTCAGATTCTGTGTCTCCCTCGCTCTCTGCCCCTCCCCTGCTTGTGTGTGCGTGCTCTCTCTCTCACTCTTTCTCTCTCTCTCTCTCTCAAAAATAAATATTTAAAAAAAAAATTTTTTTTAATAAAATCTGAACACCCTCGGGGCACCTGGCTGGCGCAGTCGGTGGAGCAAGTGACCTTTGATCTTGGTGTTTACAAGTTCAAGCCCCACATTGGGAACAGAGTTTACTTTAAAAAAATTTTAAAAACATGAAAGACCTTTTGTGAAGTGATCTTCACCAACAGTAACATTTCACAACATGGGCAACAAAAATAACAGTGATGAATGAGACACCGATTTACTCTAAATAAATGATTCCATCAGAATGTATCCATTGAGCACAATGACCTCTGCCTTCATTTTTAACTCTGTTGAGGTACCTACTGTGTCTTAAGACATGTAAAGGAATTGTAAAAGATGGTTTCTACTTCGAGATTTGGGTCCATTTTGGAAAGACAAAATGTAAAACACAAAACCAAAAACCACACCCAAATAGGAACAATGAAAGGGCTCAAACAAGCACAGACGATAGGTGCGATAGAAATTCAAAGAAAGGTGAGTTTTGCATACCTAGGAGAAAGGATTTTAAGGATGGATAAAATTTCAGGAAGAATGGAAAAGATCCTTTAGGAAGGAACATGTCAGAAAAGGCTTCTCACTAGTAGCGGCTGTAAGACACATGTTAGAGACAAACCACTTAGAGGGGCACCTGGCTGGCTCAGTCCGTAGAGCATCGCACTCTTGATCTCAGGGTCACGAGTTCAAGCCCCACATTAGCGATAGAGTGGACTGGTGGGGTTCAGATTACATAAAGCACTGATCAACAGCCTCAGCTTGGACTTGACCTGTGGTTAGAAAGGAGCAATTAAGAGGCTTTTCAAGCCAAGGAAATATTAGTAAATTGTGTCTGAGCAATTAATTAGCAACTTTGCTGAGGGTCCGTGTACATCAGATTCTAGGTTCTGAGAAAACAGCAGTAAAAAATAAAAGAAAATCTAGATCTGATAGAAACTTGTGGGCTGATTGAAGGCTAGAGCCAGGAAGATCTTTTCAGAGATTTTTTTTTCAGGATCAAAAAGGGTGAATGGGGGTATGTTTGAGAGTCCTTTCAAAGGATGTATCAACGAGATATCACGAGTAGGATGTGGACTATAAAAGGATGAGTGGGTGGCAGGGAGAGCTTCCTGGCTTGTGATTCAAGTTTCAGCTGACATATGAAGACTTCCACTTTCATCTAACATGGATAACAAGTACCATAGTTATCCTTTCACCTCAAACAAGGAAAAAATTAGACAAAATCTATGAAACAACAGGTGCATGTGATGTTTTCATTTTGGCGAAATGTTCTCAGGACACTGGCTACCAGTCAGTGAAGGCCAGTGATCCCTGAGAGGAAACGAAATGACCCCTGTGGCTGTTGCCCCAGCTACTTCCCTCGACAGTGTTTCCAGGCTGTGGCACAGGGAAGGGGGAGCCCAAGTAGAACCTAGCGTTCACCCTCGTTAAGGAGCCAGAGCTGAGACACCAGGGAGGTCAAGGCAGCTAGAGTCTGGAAGGGAGCTTTACAAAAACCTCAAAGGTCTGCGGAGATCAAACATGGGAGGAAACGCGAGGCCAGTGGAAGAGCCACCTGGAAGGATTCGCAGAACCGGACCTTGTACAGAAGTCGTGCCCTTTCCGACCAGCCTTAGTGAAAAACCTCATGGTTCATAGGTCAGTGCCTATTCAGAAGTTTTGCCTCAGCTGTGGAAACTAACTGTTTTGGTCCTGGTTTACCAAACGTAAGCACTATTCAGAAGGATAACTATTTGAGTAACTCAACTGTGTCCCAGAACAAAGTTTAAGAATATTTTTTTAAGTTTATTTATTTTGAGAGAGCATGAGCAGGGGAGGGCAGAGAGAGAAGGAAAGAGAGAATCCCAAGCTCTGACAGCACAGAGCCCAATGCAGGGCTCGATCTCACAACCACGAGATCATGACCTGAGCCAAAGTCAAAAGTCAGATGTGTACCCAAGCCACCCAGACACCCAACAAAGTTTAAGAATATTAATAGGAGTACAAAATGGGCACTCACCAACATAGTATTGTTCACAGTATCTAGCATCCATTCAAAAGTTTCCCTGTATGCAAATACGCAGGGGGAAAAATCAGTGGACACCAGAAGTGGCAGAGGTGAGATCATTAGTAGACAGAGACATTGAAACAGAGTAACTATATTTCGCATGTTCAGAAAGCCGGAGAAAAGGTTAAATACGTTAAGCACAGACATGAGTGGTATAAAATAGCACAACTCCAACATCTCAAAATGAAAATTATAATTTCTGAGGAGAAACATGTACTGGTTGGAACTGGATGTTCACCCACTAGACATTGTAGAAGAAAAGATGGTGAACTTGAAGACGTAGAAACTATCCAAACTTGGGAATGCAAGCTGGTGCAGCCACTCTGGAAAACATTATGGAGGTTCCTCAAAAAATCAAAATAGAACTACCCTATGACCCAGCAATTGCACTACTAGGCATTTATCCACGGATACAGGTGTGCTGTTTCGAAAGGACACATGCACCCCAATGTTTATAGCAGTAGTCAATACTGCTTGGCAATAGCCAAGTATGGAAGGAGCCCAAAAGTCCATCGATAGATGAACGGATAAAGATGTATATATATACGATGGAGTATTACTTGGCAATCAAAAAGAATGAAATCTTGCCATTTGCAACTATGTGGATGGAACTGGAGGGTATTATGCTAAGTGAAATTAGAGAAACACAAATATCATATGGCTTCACTCCTATGAGGACTTTAGGAAACAAAACAGGTGAACACAAAGGAAGGGGAACAAAAATAAAAACAGGGAGGGGTACAAAGCATAAGAGACTCATAAATATGGAGAACAAACAGGGTTACTGGAGGGGTGTAGGAGGGGGGAATGGGCTAAATGGGTAAGGGACATTAAGGAATCTACTCTGAAATCATTGTGGCACTATATGCTAACTCATTTGGATGTAAATTAAAAAAATAAAATTAAAAAAAAGCAAGTCCCCAAGGCCAGCCCACATTCAGGGGAGTGGCATACTTTAAACACACACACACACACACACACAAAGAAAAGAAACTATCCAAACTGAAACAGAAAAAAAAAAAAAGGCTGAGAAAAGATGGGCAATGCATCAAGTGAGCTGAAGGACAATGCCAAGCAGTCCAATGTTTGTGCACGAGCGCCCGAGGAAGTTGAGGCAACGGGACGCAGTTGAAGTTACGATAGCTAGAATGTTCCTAAATTTGCTAGAAACCATGAACTAATGGGCCCAAAATGTGTAACAAATTCCAGGGTCAAGAAACATGAAGGAAATGATACCAAGGCATATTAAATTTAATTGCTTTAAAATCAATAAAAAATAAAATCGGTGATGAAACAAAATCAGCCACAGAGAAAACACATATTACAGAAAGAACAAAGAGTTTAACAGACTTCCTGTCAAAAACAATATAAGATGGAAAAAAAAAAAAAAAAAACCAGCCCTGGAGCGGCACCTGAGTGGCTCAGTCAGTTAAGCGTCTGACTTCGGCTCTGGCCATGATCTCACCGTTCATGAGTTTGAGCCCTGCTTCGGACTCTGCTGACGGCTCGGAGCCTGGAGCCTGCTTTGGATTCTGTGTCTCCCCCTGTCTCTGCCCCTCCCCCACTCGTTTTCTCTCTCTCTCTCTCTCTCTCTCTCTCTCTCTCTCTCAAAAATAGATTTAAAAAAATTTTTGGAAAAAAAAGTACTAGAAAAATAAAACTCAAACTAGAATTCTATACTCAGATATGATATTTTTCAAAAACAAAGGTGAAATAAAGATTTTCAGACATAACAAAAGCTGAAAGAATTTATCACCAACAGACTTGATACTCTAAAAAATGTTAAAGGAAGTCCTTCAGGCAGATGGAAAAGTATGCCAGATGGGAATCTGCATCTACACAAAGGAATAAAGAGAGCCAAATTAACAACTATGTTTAATGCAAAAATAGTAACAATGTTCTTATAGGATTTATAACATGTAGAAATAAAACTTGTGAAATGTAGCACAAAGATCTGAAGATTTTTGCAAGGTTCTTATATCTTATGCATAGTGGCATAATGCATAGATGTTAATAAGTTAAAAATGTATACTATAAATATTAAAGAAACCACTGAAAAGACACAGTAGACTTATAGCTAATGAAAAACAAAGGAGATAAACTAGAATTTAAAAAAAAGGGCAGAAAAAGAAACAAATGAACAAAAGAACAGGTGGGAAAATAGAAAACAAACAGCAAATGGAAGGTTTAAACCCGACCATGTCAATAACTACATTAAATATCAGTGGCCAAAAGCCCCAACTAAAAGGCTGCAATTGTCAAATTTTATTAAAATATAAAAAATCTACATGCTACCTAAAAAAAAAAAAAACACTTTAAATATAAAGACACATGGGGCAACTGGGTGGCTCAGTCGGTTAAGCGTCCAGGTCATGATCAGCTCAGGTCATGATCTCACAGTTTGTGAGTTCAAGACCCACATCGGGCTCTGTGCCGACAGCTCAGAGCCTGGAGCCTGCTTCGAATTCTGTGTCTCCCTCTCTCTCTGCCCCTCCCCTGATCATTGTACAATAACATCAGTACATTAACAATAGATGCCAGCTCAGGTGACAGACTCTGAATGGAGGAGATGTCCTGTAGACAGGAGATAATGAACTGTAACCTGGGTAAGAAGCTGGTCAAGGCTTATCTGGACGTTACCAGCGGAGATCAGTAAATGAAATAAAGCATATGTAATCATAGTACAAGGATGTACTGTGCTCGGGGGAGTAGTAAGTAAATCTGTAGATGTTTTCAAATGTGAAAATCATAAATCCTGTGTCTGTAGGTTTGGGAACATGAAAAATGAATTCTCTTTCTTGTGTAGATAACTTAATATTTTTCTTTCTCTAAATTTATATTCTGAATTGTTGTCCTTTTTTTAGGTTTGTGTATTTTGAGAGACAGAGAGCACCAACAGGGGAGGGGCAGAGAGAGGGAGACAGAATCCCAAGCAAGCTCTGCACTGTCTGCAGAACTGTGACATCATGACCTGAGCCGAAATCAATAGTCAAGCTTAACCGACTGAGCCACCCAGGGGCCTCTCTAGATAAGTCATATTTTAACTTCGATGGTGCCATGGAAGTAGTAAAGCAGGTAAAACAGTAGAAAAACCCACCTGTTTAATGTCTGTGAGAAGTCAAATGTTCCTAAAACATTTTGTACACTGTCCAACTTACGTCTTTTTATATATAAACAAAGCCACGCTCGTTATGGATTCTCAAAATGCTGATATTGTCAAAATGGGACCTGTGTTATGTTGAGTTGATTATTTTTTGCTTATGCCATCAATAAGTTATTCTCTCGATAAAGAAGATGTGGTATATATATACAATGGAGTATTACTCGGCAATCAAAAAGAATGAAATCTTGCCATTTGCAACTACGTGGATGGAACTGGAGGGTATTAAGCTAAGTGAAATTAGAGAAAGACAGGTATCATATGACTTCACTCACATGAGGACTTTAAGACACAGAACAGATGAACATAAGGGAAGGGAAGCAAAAACAATATAAAAACAGGGAGGGGGACAAAACAGAAGAGACTCTTAAATATGGAGAAAAAAACAGGGTTGCTGGAGGGGTTGTGGGAGGGGGATGGGCTAAATGGGGAAGGGGCACTAAGGAATCTACTCCTGAAATCATTGTTGCACCCTGTGCTAACTAATTTGGATGTAAATTAAAAAAATAAAATTTGAAAGAAAGAAAGAAAGAAAGAAAGACAGAAAGAAAGAAATCTCTGTGAGCTATTCTGAAGTTTGGTATTGTACCCACTTGGGATAAACTTCTCAGCCCCAGTTGTATTTGTACAACTATTGTGAGCCATGCCTAGAGTAATTGGTAATAAACCCAGTCCAAGAGTCAAAATACCGATGGATCGAAAGGGCTCTCATGACGCTGAATCTCCTATAGGCTGGCTGCTTCCACAGCACCAGGGACGAGGCCAGCCTGCCCTAAATATTCACAGGCCCGGACACGAGAGCACAAAGAGAATGATTGTCCCAGAGCAGACCCCTCTTCCCTCCCCCCTCCTCCCCCCCTCCCCCCAGCTCCATCCTGTATAGGGAGGTGCTTGAAGCACAAGTGTGTGGGCAGTTTCTGAATCTCCGTGTATTTCAGTCAACCGGTCGTGAGTCTGTTACGTCTATTATCGAGCTCACTCCCCCGTGTTTTGATTTTGCCAAATGTTTAGCTTAATTCAGATATACTTTCCATGATACTCATTAATAATGATATTTATTTTTTTTTCAACGTTTTTTATTTATTTTTGGGACAGAGAGAGACAGAGCATGAACAGGGGAGGGGCAGAGAGAGAGGGAGACACAGTATCGGAAACAGGCTCCAGGCTCTGAGCCATCAGCCCAGAGCCTGACGCGGGGCTCGAACTCACAGGCCGCGAGATCGTGACCTGGCTGAAGTCGGACGCTTAACCGACTGCGCCACCCAGGCGCCCCAATAATGATATTTAAAAGGGAAGGAGGAGGAGAGAAAGGTTATCTACTATAATGTTTTTCTCAGTGAACCCATGCTTATTGTTCATAATTATCTTTTGGTTTCCTTCCTAAGTCACTCTCAAAATTTTCTAGAAATCCGTGTTTACCTGTTCTGTCTCTTGGTGCCTTTTCTGTTTGGCTCAGTTTTGCAAAGGACACTTACAGCAATTCAGAAATTTCATCCTTGGAGCTGTTCCTGTGCCCTTGACTTATTTTTCTATCCAGGAGTCATAAAATAATTCAGAAGAGTAATAAGGGGCACCTGGGTGGCTCAATCAGTTAAGCGACCAACTCTTGATTTCGGCTCAGGTCATGGGATCGAGCCCCGTGTCAGGCTGTGTGCCGAGTGTGGGGCCTGCTTGAGATTCTCTCTCCTCTCCTCTGCCCCTCTCCCCCACTTCTGCGCTCTCTCTCTCTCTCTCTCTCCACAATAAAATAAAATGGCTCAGTTGGTTAGGCATCCAACTTCAGCTCAGGTCATGATCTCACAGTCTATGGGTTTGAGCCCCATGTCGGGCTCTGTGCTGACAGCTCGGAACCTGGAGCCTGCTTTGAATCCTGTGTCTCCTTCTCTCTCTGACCCTCCCTCGCTTGCACCCTGTCTCTCTGTCTCTCAAAAATAAATAAATGTTACAAAATAAACTAAATAAATAAATTTTTTAAAATAATTTTTTAAAATAATCTTATACCTCTCCTGTTTAAAGAAATAACAAAACGTTTTCTTCCTTTTCTTACAAAAGTGACCTGTTCAATGAAAATTTAGAAAATAAAGCTGGTTCTGGTTCAAGATAGTAAGGGAGAAGGATCCTGAACCTGTCTGCTCCCGTTGTCGACACACTGAATCTACATGTACATACCAAACAATTCCCTCTGAAAGAAAACCAGAAACCAGCCAGGCAACTCCTATGCATTGGGCAAAAAACCCCTCACATCATGATGGGTAGGAGATACTGAGGCACAACGATGTCGGAATTCCACCCCCTGCTCTGCAGCCCACAGTCGGGGGGGAAACTCTTCCTACAGCTTCTCCCTAAGAGGCAAAGAGTTTGAAAACCACATCTGACAACCCAGATGCTTTTAAGAGCTGAAACCATAAAACTGCTAGAAGAAAACAAACTGTAAGCTCCTTGATATCGCTCATGGTGATGACACTTTGGATCTGACACCAAAAGCAAAGACAACAAAAGCAAAAATAGACAAGCGGGGCCGCATCAAACTAAAAAGCTTCTGCACAGCAAAGGAAATCCGTCAACAAAATGAAACAAAATCCAACAGAATTGGAGAAAACCTTTGGAAATCATCTCTAATAGGGGGCTAATATCCAAAATATATAAAGAACTTATACAACTCAGTGGCAAAAAAAAAAAAGAAAGAAAGAAAGAAAGAAAGAAAGAAAGAAAGAAAGAAAGAAAGAAAAAAATCCAATTAAAAAAATGGGCAAAAGATCTGAATAGGCATTTTTCCAAAGAAGACATACGAATGGGCAACAGGTACATGAAAATCGGTGTTTAACATCACTAATCATCAGAGAAATGCAAATCTGCAATGAGATGTCAGCTCACACCTGTTTGGAATGGCTGTTATCAAAGCCAACAAATGCCAAGGAAGTGGAGAAAGAGGAACCCTTGTGCACTGATGGTGGGAATGTAAATGATGCAGCCACTATGGGAAACAGTACGGAGGTTCCTCAATCAATACAAACTAGAACTACCATAGGATCCAACAATTGCATTTCTGGGTATTTATCCAAAGGAAAAAGAAAAGCACTAAATCGAAAAGATATCTGCACCCCTATGCTCATTGTGGCTTTAGTCACAATAGCCAAGACATGGAAACAACCAAAGTGTCCATCGGTGGATTAACGGATAAAGAAAATGTGGCATATATAGTGTGAAATAAGTCAGAAAAGACAAATACCATATGATCTCACATGTGGAATCTAAAAAGAAGAAAATTGAAAAACAGAGCTCATAGGTACAGAGAAGACATTGGTGGTTACCGGATGCGGGGGTGGGCAAAATGGGTGAAGAGAGTCCTAGGCACAAACTTCCAGTTATAAAATACATAAGTCATAGGGATATAATGTACAGCCTGGTGACTATCATTAACATACTGTCTTACGTATCTGAAAGTTCCTAAGGGAGCAGATCTTAAAGTTCTCATCACGAGAATAAAGGGTAACTCTGTGTGGTGATGGATTCTAACTAGACTTATGATGGTGATCATCTCACAATATACATAAATAGCGAATCATGTTGTACATCTGAAAGTAATACTATGTGTCAATTATATCTCCATTTTTTTAAAAAGATACTATGGATAAGCCAAAAGAAAAAAAATTAAATGCCTCACCATCCATAAAGTACTGCTAATAATTTGCTGTATATCCTCCAGACTATTTCTATGGGAAGTTCTACATATAATTACAGTGAGTTTGAGGATTGGGGCAAGATCAAGGCAAAGGCATGACCGCCAGATGGCGATAGCACACAGTCAGCTTTACTTGGACTGTGTTTTGACCTGCAGCGTGGGAAGGGAAGTCCCTTGCAGCAGGAGACCTTCCAGTGACAGCATCCTGGGGCCTCCACCCAGAGGAGAAAAGGACAAGAAAGTCCCAGAGGAGAGAGGAATTGGTGGGGGGAGGGGTTCCTGCCTAGGTGATATCTCTCAGCAGCACGATGGGGGGATCTCTGAGTCAGAGAGTTTGGAAGGGCAGAGGCAGCTTGGGGTCTTCAATAGCCTAGCATTACTTACATGTGAAACCTAAAAAAGGCAAACTCAAAGAAACAGAGACTATACATATATTAAATCATCATGTTGTGCGCTCTAAATATGCTATAATGGGGTTTGTGAATTATATTTTAATATAGCTGGCCAGGTGGAAAAAAGATGAAAAATAGGATCACCATGTGGTCCTGCGATTCCATTCCTAGGTGTACACTCAGAAGAAAGACAGCAGATGCTTGCGCACCCATGATCATGGCCGCCAACATCCTTCAGAATAGCCCGAAGGCAGACATGTTCGTCGGCAGGTGAAGGGATAAACAAAATTTGGTATGTACATACATTGGAATGGTAGCCTTAAAGAGGAAGAAACATGGATGACGCTTGAAGGACATTATGTGAACTGAAACAAGCCGGTCACAAAAAGAAAAAGAATGGAATCGCTGGATGATTCCATTTAACGACGTAGCTAGTCAACTGCGTAGAGACAGAAGAACGTAGAATGGGTGGCTGCCAGGGACTGGGGGAGAGGGAAATTGAGAGTCAGATGTTTAAATCGGTACAGAGTTTCGGTTTTGTAAGATGAAACGAGTTGTGGAGACAGGTCACACACAATGGGAATAGACCTATTCTTAAATCACTGTTGTTTTCTCCCATCAGAATGTGTAATTCAATGCCTGCGCCTTCATTTAGTGGACCTCTTTCGGTGCTCTTCTTTCAAGACAGGTGACCCCAAATTTGTATACTTTTCGGTAGCATCTTAATCTCCCTTTGTTCTCCCTTGAGAGCGGAATGGTTTGGGGGAAAAATATACCTGATACATACCAGAAAACAAGATGCTGGTGATTCTTGCCCGATGGCGTCTCTGCTTTGCTGACATCAAAATGGCGTCCGTTCTCTCTCTAAAAAAACAGTCCTCTTTGGCACTTTTCCTGCAGCTTTCTTGCGGTCCTCCTCACCAGCAAGGGAAAAATGCATTCTTACTATTATTATTATTATTGGAGAATTAAATGGCCTCAAGATAGGCAGACAGCCTATTTTCCTGAGCCGTTTCCTTTACAAACAGTCCCTTTAGGCTGGAAGGGGTGACCGAACCCCAGCACTTTTTGTCTTCAGCTGTTAAGTACAAAATGGGATCTAAAATTTGAGCAGTGATGTCTTCTTTAACCCGCTTCATTTAAAAGTATGATCCTGGGGATACCTGGGTGGCTCAGTCAGTTAAGCGTCCAACTCTTGGTTTCAGCCCAGGTCATGATCTCCCAGTTCGTGAGTTCGAGCCCCACATCGGGCTTTGCACTGGCAGTGAGGAGCCTGCTTGGGATTCTCTCTCTCCTTCTCTCTTGACCCCTCCTCCGCTCTTGCTCTCTCTGTCTCTCTCTCAAAATAAACTATAAAAAAAAATTAAAAATAAATAACTGAAAGTATGATCCCGTTTGTTAAAGGGATTTTCCTTAGCTGTGGAAAGACATGAATCCATGAAATGAAGCCATGTAGAATTTGTAGGCTACGTCGGGCACTTTGTAAGCCCCTAATAAATGTGAGCTATCTAAAACAGGGCAAAGGTTTAAAAATAAATAAATAGATAGATAGATAAATAGATAAATAAATAAATAAATAAAAAGTTTGCTATTATTGTTTTTCTTATTTGTTGCCAACATTTCTCACTTGCTGCCTTTTGTCTTTTTGTTTGTTTGTTTAAGGTTTTTTGTTTATTTATTCATTTCAAGAGAGAGAGAGAGAGACAGCACGAGCAGGGGAGGGGCAGAGAGAGAAAGGGGGAGAGCAAGAGAGCATCCCAAGCAGTTTCCGAACTGTCAACGCAGAGCCGGACATGGGACTCAATCCTCTGAGCCGCAAGATCATGACCTGAGCCGAAACCAAGAGTTGGATGCCTAACTGACTGAGCCACCCAGGTGCCCCTGTCTTTTATTTTTCTTAATGGTGGCTTCTGAATTATTGGTCTTTCCTATATCAGTTCTTCCATTACTCATAACCACCGTTCGATCCCGAGACTTAATAAGTATTTATTCTCTTGCAGTTAAAAAAAAAAAAGGAGAAATGAATCCAGACTGAAGGACTGGTTTGGATACTTAAATTCGTGTCCACTTTGCGTTCTCAAAATATCAGGGACAGATGTGTCCTGACAAATCATTTCTTTTACGCCCCCATTCTCTGACGAGGAAGTTGGCTTCAGAGGTGTCATAAGTGATTCGGTTCAAAGTCTGACCCCGCAAGTTTTCACACTTGGGCTTCTGGAATCCCAGCTTGCTGTGCCGCTAATGTTGCCAACATTTTCGTCAAGAGCAACCCCTTCTGCACGTTTCCTTGTGGACCTAATTTTAGAAAAGGGTGGTCCGTCAAGCTGCATTTAGGTCATGACACATTTATCAATCAAAGGCTCTGCTCCGTGTGTGAGCTGATCCCGCTTGCCACGCTGAATGGATAGAATCCCAGCCCAAAGCCCCCAAATGCCACGCCATTTCTTTTAAAATGGCTGACAACTTGAAACTGTTGTTAGTTCCAGTTATTATTAGAGGGAACCACTAGAGGTCAGAGAAAACCGTGTCCGGGATGCGGTGCTTCTGTCCCACTACCCACCACAGGGGGGAACCCCAGGGACCTGTCTCTACAGCGGACACCCCATTGCCCCCTGAAGAGGGCTTGGTCCCATGGCCGACATTATCTAGACTTAACCAAGAGCAAGTTTATCTCTTCTGCCTACTCACGGAATCTGAGGTAACGTACTTCACTGCTTCAGTGGGATTTTGCACTTTTTAAAATTCTTCAGTTATTTAAATCTTTCCATCTGGCGACAAAGGCACCTTAATTTCATGCCATCGGATCCCTCATATCCAAATAAGTTTTGGAACTTTATGGAATACTGCAGGTTTTTTTTTTTTATATTGTACGCATCTACCAGGGCCAAAAACCATAAAGATATTAAAGTGGCATCCCAAAATAACATAATCTTTTATAACCCACTTTTTATACCATATGATTTTTTTAATGTTTATTTTTTTATTTAAAATTTTTGCTAATGTTTATTTTTTATTTTTATTTTTGAAAGAGAGAGAGGCAGAGAGTGCAAGGGAGACCAAGAATCCAAAGCGGGCTCTGCTCTGACAGCAGTGAGCCCGACGTAGGGGTCGAACTCACGAACCAGGAGATCATGACCTGAGCCGAAGTTGGACACTTAATCGACTGAGCCACCCAGGAGCCCCTCCTTTTTTTCTCCTAGAAAATGTGATGAACTGATGGCTTTTCACTGACTTGATTTGTTTCGATTATTTGTAGTCATTAGTTATGTTTTGGTGATTGGAAGGTCACAAGTTAGCCAAAGCAATCCTTAAGCTGCCCGTGTAGCCTTTGGACAAAAGTGGGCAAATTCTTTTAAGTGTCTTTGCTTTCTGGTAACAAGACATCCCGTACCCATCTTATACCTGCCCTGTCCCAGACATGCAATCAGCTAGTTTCCTAAGCCCCAGTTCCCTTCAGTGGAAATTGATATTAGAGACCAAACTGAAAAGTCTTAATCCTATATTCAAACTATAATTAGGCCTCATTATTTTTATCATAGATGACTCATGTAATTGTCAGTCTGAAACTTTTTTTTTAAATGAATTTGGCTCTTTTCTTCGAACTTTTTTTTTTTAATTTTTTAACGTTTATTTATTTTTGAGACAGAGAGAGACAGAGCATGAACAGGGGAGGGATAGAGAGAGGGAGACACAGAATCGGAAGCAGGCTCCAGGCTCTGAGCCGTCAGCCCAGAGCCTGACGCATGGCTCGAACTCACGGACCGCGAGATCGTGACCTGAGCTGAAGTCGGATGCTCAACCGACTGAGCCACCCAGGCGCCCCTGAAACTCTTGATTCATAACAAAGCTAACAGAATGACTGATTTATTTTACTTGCCAATAAAAGAAATAGATCCACAATAGTGATGCCAGAATTAATGCTTATGATACCACTGCTAAATGAAATGCAAATTTGTATTTGTACTTGCCTGTGTCCTTAAGGCACAGTGAAATTACTTGGCTTTATTACTCTGAAATAATCCCTCAGTCTGTGGGTTGTGGAAGCTCTGTCCAAATGTTTCAGTTCGTTTTCAGTTTGAAGGGGTCAGAGTTTGACAGTTCTGAGCTCTTTATAAATTTTTTCTAAAATGTTTTAATGTTTGTTTTTGTGAGAGAGAGAGACATAGCATGAGTGGGGGAGGGAGAGAGAGAGAGAGAGAGAGGAAAACACGGAATCTGAAGCAGGATCCAGGCTCCCAGGTGTCAGCACGAAGCCCGACGAGGGGCTCAAACACACAAACTGTGAGATCATGACCTGAGCCGAAATCGGCCGCTTAACCAACTGAGCCACTCAGGCACCCTGACAATTCCGAGCTCTTTATATTTTAGCTTCTGCTTTCCACTTGGGGCTGTCTTCAGCCACTGACAAAAGAATTAGTTTTATTGGTTCACATCATGAAGATAAATAGTAATACCTCAACAGTTGAATCTTCGTAGTACAAAATGAGAATTTCATTTAAATCACTGTCTGGATCACCTACAATGACTCATTGCACAGTTATATGTGCAAGATTTATGTATGTGCAATCTGAACAAGGCTGGACAGACCTAGTCAGACTTCCTCTATTCAATCTGTCTTAATATATTTAGAAGCCACAGCTTCCTGACTCCAATCAGACTTCTATTGTACTAAATCCTATCCTAACATGAGAGCTTTTCGGTTATCTGCCTCCTCCCCCGACCCCTGGCCCAGCCAGCTTTTCTTCTGTCAGTCATATATGATACCAATCCCTTCCAATCAATATATCGTGTGTTCTAAGTATTGTCACATCAAACCACAGGTCTAAATAATGCTTCATTTAGTTTTACAATATATATAAGCCAAGATAGTTTTCTATATTGCTGTTTTCTAAATACAGTACCATTTATTAAGACATCTTAATCTACCTCCAAGAAACACACACACACACACACACACACACACACACAGTGGAATATACATATGTATTGGAATGGCATACTATTGGGAGAATATATACCAATTCAGGTTTTTCAGGTTTTGTCAGAAATATTCTTTTAACTCATAAGGTCATAATTCTGACCTTATTTTTCTACACATACGTTTTTCTTCTTTTCCTTTTAATTTTAATTCCAGCTAACAGACAGTACACATACACTTTTCTATTGTCAATAGTATTAAGTGCGAATGGCTCAGTAGTGTTGCAAATCTTCAGTGGCTTTTGGATAAGACACAATTCCATTATAGTGTTGAAGAGTTATTTCAGATGTTACGTATGTCACTTTAAAGCTTTAGCCACAGGTGACTTCTGACTCTGGTTCTGATGGAGAACGATGCAGTAGGCTCTCTCTCCGTCTAGATCGTACAGATGTAAATCTGTGCACACACCAATAAAAACCGTATTCTATAGTGGTACCAAGGAGTGGCGGGTGCAGGCGGGCCTTGGCCAGTGGCATTCCGGACAGGGGCAAGCCTGTCCTAGGTGGGTAGCCACCGAAGCCTCCATTCCTGGACCAGCCACTGAGCTGAATGCGGGCGGGCAGCATGGGCTTCCCGGACCATTGTGCATAGTCGTGCATTCCAGAGCCGTGGGAGAGCTCCAGCCAAAGGTGCTCCCACATGCTGGTGCTGGGCTGCCAGCCCAGGTACTGACAAGATCAAAGTCTCTGGCTCCTTGACAGTGACCGAAGTCCGGGACCAACCAAAGCTGAACTCCATCTCATTGCAGCCGCGGTCCAGCCCGGCCCCCTGCTCCGCTAACTCCTGGTGGGCTCCCCATGGCCAGCCCCTCACAGCGCCAGACCGGAAAACACTTGGTCTCTCCAGGAAAGAGAAAACAAAATTTCAGGAAACTCTTCAGTATGCAAGAAAAACAATTTATGGAAGACCTTTGTTTTATGATCGTACCGAATTTTAGCTGTAATACCCTTTAACTGCAATCCCGTGTTTCCACTGAATTTGCCTGAAGTGTTTGCTCTTTACCTTTGGTGCAGAAATAAAATACGTCATATGCCTTAAATTCCCAATTGTGCATGCAGTGGGATCTGGACAATAACCACAGATACATTTTTTTTTAAAGAAAATACTTTAAAATATGAAGGCAGACGTTTAATTTCCCCTCTCTATTATGCCATCTATTTTGATCACCCTTTGAATGGAAAGAGATTTAATATAGAAGACCTCAAATTAAAAGTAATATTTAAAAAATATTTTTATATTTATATAGTAAATATTTTATGTATTTACAGCAACATATCCAAACCATTCTTAAATGTATCGTGCATCTTAATAGTATTAAAATATTAATGAAATTGGGGCACCTAGGTGGCTCAGACCATTAAGCATCCAACTTCGGTTCAGGTCATGATTTCAGGGTTGGTGAGTTCGAGACCCACATCTTCTCTGTGCTGACAGGTTGGAGCCTGGAGCCTGCTTCAGATTCCGTGTCTCCCTCTCTCTCTGCCCCTCCCCTGCTTACACTCTGTCCTTCTCTCTCTCAAAACGAAACCTTAAAAAATGTGTTGTAATTTTTTAAATCATAAAATATTAATGAAATTAACAACCCATATTACTCTCTACTTAACGTGTAGCTTGCAAGAATTAAAAGATATCTACCCGCATAAGACAGTACGGCGTCCCTAGAAGGTTAAGATTCACCAGGAACGCAGAGATGCATACCTGCCCGTGATATTGCTGAAAACCTCATTTTAATGATTGCGTCACGTGACGCCATAGGCTTGCACCAGAATTTAGCCTGCCCAACCCCGTTGGTGTGCTTCACTTCGTCACCGTGAATCAGACTGAGATTAACCACCGTGGACTCACTGAGCTTTGCGTTTCTGACTATATCCTTACGACAGGTGCCTAGACAGGTGTGGCCGTTTGTTCAGGACCCTTGGTGAGAATTTTCTGGTCGCCTTCCCAAACGCTGGTCACCAGCGTGCATCCCATGAATACCGTACCAACGTATCACCAACCGTCTCACCACGCCCTCAGCGGCGCTGGGTATAATCTTTACTTCTATTATTATCACCTCTGCCACTTTGAACGTGGCAAGTGAAGCCTCGTTATTTGGGTTTCACTTATTTCGTTGCGGCTGCGGCTGAACGCGTTTTGTACGTTCACCGCGCGCCCAGCTTTCGGGGTCCCTCCCCGCCCCCGCCCCCGCCCCCGCCCCCGCCCCCGCCCCCGCCCCCGCCCCCGCCCCCGCCCCCGCCCCCGCCCCCGCCCCCGCCCCCGCCCCCGCTTTGGCCGCCAGGTAGGCGGGTGGGGCCGAGCGCGCAATTCCGGGCCCCGCGGCCAGGGGGCGCTGCCACCCAAGTCCCCCACCCCTGCCTCCCCGCCCCGTCCGGGCTGGGGCGGGCGGCCGGGGCGCAGGCGCGGGCGGGGCGCGAAGGTCGGGCGTCTTCAAGCCCTGACCTTCGCCGGAGGGCCCCGCGGCAGCATGACGGTGGGAGCCAGGCTCCGAAGCAAGGCGGCGAGAGGCCTCCCGCGCCGCGGGCCCCGGGGGCGAGCGCGGACGGAGGGGGACGAGGAGGCGGCCGCCCTCCTGGAGCAGCCGGAGCGCGGGGACGAGGCGGCGAGCTGCGCGAACGCGGGGCGCCCGGGCGCCCGGGGCGCCCGCAAGGTGCACCTGGCCGTCCTCCCCGAGCGCTACGAGCCGCTGGAGGAGCCGGCGCCGGGAGAGAAGCCCAAGAGGAGGTACCGGCAGAAGCTGAAGAAGTACGGCAAGGTAGGGCCCGCGGGGTCGGGGTGCGGGCGGCCCGGGCCCCGGCTTCCCGAGCGATCGATCGCCGCGAGGGTGGGGGTCGGGTCCCCACCGTCCGGCTGCGCTCAGCCTCTCCCGGCTGCCCCTGCGTCCCCTCGCCAATAGTCGCTACTAGAGCACCAGAAAGTGTTCCTCCTGTCGTCCGGGAGGTGAGGGAAAACGAAGTCGCAAGTAATGACAGAGGCCAAACCAGGGCTTTCGGGGAGCACCGATGCACCCGCTCCTCTGGGGCTGGCGGGTTGGTAACATTTCCAGCGGGCCCCAACATTCCCGGGGGCTCTGATCGCCGTGAGGCTTAACCTCCCTTGTCCAGTTGGTGAGACAGAATTCCCTATTTTACAGATGGGGAATACTGAGGCATTAGCGTGGTTAGGGGACTTGTAGAAGGCGACCCAGCTGGAGAGTAGGGAGTTGGGGGCCAGTTCATCTGTTCTCTGCCAACAGTCCTCGCCAGGGTGTCCCTCCAGCTGAGAGCTGTTTGGGTTATGACCCCCAACTGTTCCCACGGTTATTTCCAGGGCCTGGGAGCTCAACAGATACGTGCATAGGCACTTGCTGGATCTCCTTTTCTCTTCTCCCAGCCGGCTGTGGGTGTATTCTGGGGCCTGCAGACGTGCCTTTTGCCTTGGGTGGGGGCAGGGGAGGAGGAAGGGGTGAGACAGAGAGGGGGAGAGCGAGAGAATAGGAATATGGGATAAAATGACAATGTCCTCAGAGGTCAGAGCCTGAGGTGCCCAAGTGCCTCTGCCTGGAATCACTTGCAGCTGCTGCTGAGTCCGCTCCCTGGGGCGGGACAGGGCCACACAGAAGACTTGTCGCAGAACTCACGGTGTCCTGGCCAAAGGCGCCATCTGCTTTTTACTGCCTCATTATCTGTGTCACCCAGTGGCCTCTTATCGTATCTAAAACCATCCAGTCTCCACTCCTAGGAACTTTGGTTTATTATCCCCTGTAAAAAGCAGTCAGCAGCTTTGGGGACGGTGCACGAGCAGGCAGTGGTACGTGTTATTACTGAAAACTGTCAAGTCGGGACTTTCCAGCTCCGAGTCGCGCTAGGACTCCTCGCGCTCTTCCTGGTCTCAGTGGAGCACAAGGAAGCAAGCCATCATTTGCCTCAGCTGGTGAAGTGGTAATGTGGACAGCTCGGGTCACAGGGTGGCCCTTGGAGGTGGTTTCTGGGAGCTCGCCACGCGTAGGGATTGTGCTAAACCGCTGGAGATGCAAAAATAGATACAGAGCAGTCCTGCCCCAGTGAGGTCCACGCCTCCCGGGGAGATCCTGGCATAGTTGGGGCACCGCCACGGAGCCGCATGGTACAGAGTCCTCAGGAGGTTGAAAAGCTCAGGACGTTTTCTTTTTTTTTAAGTGTTTATTTATTTTTGAGAGAGACAGAGCACTAATGGGGGAGGGGCAGAGAGAGAGAGGGAGACACAGAATCCGAAGTAAACGCCAGGCTCCGAGCCTGATGCGGGGCTTGACCTCGAGAACGGTGAGATCATGACCCGGGGGTAAGTTTTATTTTAAAAAAATTAAAAAAAAAAAAAGGTGAGAGGTTGCATTGGGGGTGCTTGGGTGGCTCAGTCAGTTGAGTATCTGACTGTTGGTTTCAGCCCAAGTCGTGATCTCCTAGTTCGTGCATTCAAGCTCCACATCAGGCTCTGCGTGGACAGCGTGGTCATCAGGCAGCTAGGAGAGGGTCAGAAAGAGGAAGTGTCGGTCGTGGAATAACCTTCAGCTCAAGAGGGAGAAAAATGTCCTCATGCTCTAGGTAGCAAGCAGGTAGGGACAGGAGCATTGGAGCCAGACTGCCAGGCTCAAGCCCCTGGCCCCACCACCTGTTGGTGGCTATGCCCACCTCTTTGCCTCAGTTTCCTCATCTGTAACATGGGATAAGACTAGGGTCGTAGCAAGGAGTAAATGAGTTTGTCCACGCAAAGATCTCCGAGCACACCTGGCGTGTGGAAGGGCTCTTGTGACTGTTGGCTGTTATTTCAGGGGGTGAAGGAGAGACCCCGTGTGACTGTTTCTTTCCTGATTATGTTTATGCTCCTTTTTATGTTTATTTATTTATTTTTGAGGGAGAGAGAGAGAGAGAGATCATGAGCAGTGGGAGAAGCAGAGAGAGAGGGAGAGAGAGAATCCCAAGCAGGCTTCACAGCCTCAGCCAGGAGCCTGATGCGGGGCTCAAACTTACAAACTGCGAGATCATGACCTGAGCCAAAACCAAGAGTCGGCTGCTTGACCGACTGAGCCACCCAAATGCTCCAGCTTTTATTGCTTTTTAGTGTTCCTTTATTTTTGAGAGAGACAGAGGGAGACCGAGGATCCTAAGCGGCCTCTGCACTGACAGCAGAGAGCCCGATGCGGGGCTCAAACTCAAGAACCAAGAACCGTGAGATCATGATCTGAGCCGAAGCCTGACGCTTAACCGCCTGAGCCACCCTGGCGCCCCTCTGGTTAGGTTTTAATGAGCTGTAACTCAGAAAAAACCTCAGTCTGTAGCTGATTGCCCACCTCAGCTTTGTGCCTGCGTCCTGACCACATTTCAAAACTGAAGGCTTGGTCTTTGTATTCAGGGGGAAATGATCTTTGTGGGCAGCTAGGTTTTGTTTGTTTGTTTGTTTTTTAACTAGAAGTGCACAGAGAATCCCTATCTTCCCTGGGGGTTAGTTGAATACCAGAGAACCCCCCAAAAGCCTGGCATCCTATGACAGCTCTAACAAATTACCACCAGCGCTGTGGCTTAGGTCATAGCACAAATTGTGCGGGTCTGGAGGCCAGGATCCCGAAATCAGTCTCACTGCTCTGAAGTCTGCAGGCTGGGCCCCGTGGGGCCTGCAGGGAAGAACCAGGCTCTTTGCTCGTTCTAGCTTCCAAAGCTTCCACATCCTCCATCACAGCCAGCACTGCATCGTCCGCAAATCTCTCCCTCTCCCTCTGCCTCTGTCATTACATCGCTTTCCATCTGACCCCTCCTGTGTCCCTCTTGTAAGGACTGTTGTCTTTCTTCGGATCCTTTTAAATATATGGGGTTTCTTAAAAGGATTGGGCCCACTTGGATAATCCAGGACCACCTCCCCATCTCAAGACCCTTAATTTAATCACATCTGCGGGGGGCGCCTGGGTGGCTCAGTTGGTTATGCAGCCGACGTCAGTCAGATCATGATCTCGTGGTTTATGGGTTCAAGCCCCGCGCTGGGTTCTGTGCTGACAGCTTAGAGCCTGGAGCCTGGTTCAGATTCTGTGTTTCCCTCTCTCTGCTCATGCTCTCTCTCTCTCTCTCTCTCTCAAAAATAAACATTTCAAAAAATTTTTTAATCACATCTGCAAAGTCCCTTTTGCACATAAGGGCCACATAGGCACAGATTCTTGGAATTGGGGGGCGTTATTCAGCCTGCCACGCTGCCCTGTGCTCCCCCATGTCTCCACGCTTCTCTGGAGAGGTTATTTGGGTTGAAAACTTGACTCAGGTCTAAGAGTTCAAAACGTCCCTCACATGACTGGTGTTAAATCAACTGGTCGTTAATAGGTATTTTACGTTTCTCTGTGTCAACTTTCCTCCAATCTGCTCTGACAGTGTTCCAGCTAATGAGCTATTTTAGTAGCTTTTTTCTAAAAAATTTGTAATGTTTATTTTTGAGAGAGAAGGAAACAGAGTGCGAGCAGGAGAGGGGCAGAGGGAGAGGGAGACACAGAATCCGAAGCAGGCTCCAGGCTCTGAGCTGTTAGCACAGAGCCCGACCCGGGGCTCAAACCCACAGACCGCGAGATCATGACCTGAGCCAAAGTCCAGATGCTTAATGGACTGACACACCTAAAGGAGTTTATAATTGCACTGAGGGATGCAGCAATCAGAGAACAGCAGGAGTCTTTAGACACAAAGGTGTGGGTTGTGCCCAGGAGGGAGGGAGGAGTGGGCTTTCAGAATAGGCGGGTGAAGGGAGAGTTGACCCAGCCTTCAGATGATGCGGTAACTTGGCTGGAACAGAGAAGAAGAGTGGACTTTGGTTTAAAAAACAAAACAAAGGGCACCTGGGTGGCTCGGTCAGTGGGGCATCCACCTCCCGATTTTGGCCACAGGTCATGGTCTCACACTTCGGGAGATCGAGCCCCATGTGGGGCTCTGCGTTGATAGCGTGGGTGCGCTCCCTCTCTCAAAACAAATCACCACAGGGGAGAAATGAAACAAAGATAAATAAAAAATAGAACAAAACCAGGGGCGCCTGGCTGGCTCAGTGAGCAGAGCATGTGACTCTTGATCTCAGAGTTCAAGCCCCACATTGGGTGTGGAGCCTACTTTGAAAAAAAAGAGGAAAGAAAACTGGTCTGGTCTTAGAACTAGCAGCCTGCCTCCTGTTCCCAAGATGTCTGAATCAACTGGAAACACACATAGCCTTGAACTGCTTTGCTGGATGATGACGTCTGTTCTGAGTCCCTACCAGTTCTTCTTTGGGGGGCGGATGTAGAGACGCGGTCACTTGCTAATCTGCCCTGAGGGAAAGAGGCACCATGATCCTTTGCATGGGTCACCGTTGTGTATGAGGGATTACGAGGTGCCTAACCCAACCCCTTTGCTTTTCTCTTCTCTTCTTAAAAATAGAATGTTGGGAAGGTCATCTCCAAAGGGTGCCGCTACGTTGTCATCGGCCTGCAGGGCTTCGCCGCGGCCTACTCCGCCCCATTCGGGGTAGCCACCAGCGTGGTCTCGTTCGTCCGCTAGTGGGCGCCGCGGGGACCGCTGGAGAAAGGATGGACGCTCTCCTGCTCCGGGAGCCTGTGAATCCGGGACCATTTCAGACCCGAACCCGCAAAATCCCTGGGGGAAGACAATGGCTTTCTTTGTTGAATTGGATGAATGCTGTGAATGGAACATCCCTGCCCATCTGCTGAGCTTCTCATGACTCTAGGACACGGGTGGCTCCGACGGACGATCCCGCAGAGTGAGGCCTGTGTTCGGTTTGGGGTTATGGTTTGCCCTCGGTTCCCAGGGCAGCAGAGGCGCTGTCTGGCTGTCTGTGCCCCATCTCCTTCCTCCACCCCTTTGTCACCAAGAAGCAAGGAAGGAAAATCTCCGTGAAGGTCGTGATGCTTCTAAGACTGTTGATGAGACAGGTGACTGTTTAAAGTAGATGAAGCTTGTGATTCCCACCCTCCTGTGACACCAGCACGCAGCCGCTGGTGATGAGGCAAGGAGGGAGTCCAAGTTCACATACAGGCTGGGTTGCACAGGCCGCTGGAGGGAGTGCCCACGTTGTGCCCGGGCCAGCCCAGTGTGGCTGCGTGTTTGGAGCTGCACGCCTGTGGCCGGCTGACGGTGGGCGTCCTGACTCCGCTGCTGGGCACTGTCGCCTACTCCCCACGGCTGTCCGTGCCTCTGTGCCAAGCCACCGAGGGCACTTTGTCTCGGGAGAGAAGGAGACGCTAGGCCTGGCAGGGGAAGTGTGCGATTTAGAGGAGGAACCAGGAAGTAGGAGACGGGTGTGTTGGAGGTAGACAAAGAAAGATGGCGGACAGGAGAAGTGGCAGGATGGGGGCCGGGTCTGGTGTACCGGTGCTGGGAAATCTTAGGTGGGCTGGGCTCCCAGCTCTGGGTAGGGACCAGGGGCGCTGGGCGGCTGGAGGTGCCATGGCTGGTGCTGAAAAACCCTCTGAGGCCCATGAGCTCTCACCAGCTGCCCGTGTAGCATCCTTGTCGTTTGCTGCCAAGTTTGTCCCCAGGACAACCCACGGACTGCCATTGGACCGTTGGCCGGGGAGGTGAAAGGAGAGGAGGCTCCTCTTCCCATACCCCTCGTGATGGGCCACTGTTCCACCTGTTTCCAGAATATCCAGAGGTCCGAAGTGATGGCTGCTGATCAGTCTGTAGAATGGGTATTAACACCTGCCTGTGGCCCCGACAAGTTTCCCAGACTCCGCAAAGGAGGTCTCCGGGTTCATGCCTCGCCGGTCAAGCCGACGAGGTGGCCCCCGGAAGTGAAGAAGGTGGGCAGACAGACGGGGACAGAAAAAGGAATGGGTGGAGGAGGAAGTTGTAGCTGGACTCAGCCTCACGTTCTGGAAACCCACGTTGCAGATGAACTTGGATCCGGTTCCTGGACCATTAGTATTTGTGAGGAAAAGAGAAAACAGACAGTCTTGTTTTAACTCAAATGAGGAAAGTTGATAATGGCACATTTTCACACATGTAAGATAAATATAGCTTGCCTGGTCACGCTGGGACTGGGGGGGAGAGACGTGGTTTAGTGGGAGAGCCAGGCGGGCCTGTCCGGCCCACCAGTGACAGAAGGGGGACAGGAGGAAGCAGCCTGCCGTGAACTTGAAGGATGCCCCTCCCCAGGGGCCGGGGGGGGGGGGGGGTGGCTGAGAAGCTCACTGAGTCCCCTGGGGGGATGGAAGCGTGACCCAGAAAGGGACCAGAGCTGCCAGGGCCTGTCCAGTGAAGACCTTCCCTACCCCACTCCCAAACTGGAGACACTATCAGACCAGACACATTTGACCCTGAAACTCCTACAGTCTGGTTAAGAATTAACCCAGAAATTTCTTAAGGCGGAACCTCGCAGGGATTGTCCTGGGAGACAGATTCGTGTGTACAGAAGATGAACTTCTCCAAGCCGCTCAGCCTCCCCGGCGAGTGTTCACCTCCCCGGCCACCAGGCACCCGTGTGGCAGATCCCCTATCACCTGTTCTCTGTCCTCAGCTTTGTTTTTTTAACATCAGGGTCCACGCCCCCCTGGGAATTGAGTTTTAGAGCTTTGCTTTTACACGCTTGAAAGAGGCTTCTTTTGTATCCTTTTCTTGCCCTGTTATGTAAATAAAACCCTCAACTTGTGTAATGTTTCTGTGTGTAACGAGTTTTTCTCCCCCCTCACTTTCTGGCCTTGCCCCGGAGAGACTCCCGCAGCCTCCCGCCAAGGCTAACTTGTGCAGCAGGTGAGGGCCAGTCAGGCAGCACAAGGAGCCTAGTGTCCCTCCAAGGCCCAAGGGGAGGGAGAGGGTCCCTATTCGCCAGAACTCTGCTTGGGTGTTAAGGGGAGGGGGGAGGGGTGGAGGCAGGGGGTTGTCTAGAAACCCAGCAGGAAAGGTTTCCAGCTCACATGTTTGTCATAAGTGAACATTTCCAGAACCTCCCATTGTTCAAAACCAGCCTTTGTGCTCCAGAGCCAAAACATGTAACTCGAAGATAGAGGCTGGGTATGAAAAAGGAAGGTGGTTTCTTACTTTGCCAGGCAGAGGAGGCTGCAGCCAACCAGTGCCCCCAGGACTGCAAGCACCACCCCCCCCCCCCCCCCAGGGTAAAGGGCTGAGGAGTTTGAGAGGAAAATATAGGACCTGTATTTTCTGAGAGACATTTTACTCACTAGATTACCTCTATATTATAAAAGGATAGAACTCGGGGCGCCTGGGTGGCTCAGTTAAGCATCCAACTTCCGGCCTGGGTCATGATCTCATGGTTCGTGGGTTCGAGCCCCTCTGTGCTGATAGCTCAGAGCCCGGAGCCTGCTTCAGATTCTGTGTCTCCCTCTCTCTGTGCCCCTGCCCTGCTCATGCTCTCTCTCTCTCTCTCTCTCAAAAATAAACAAACATTAAAAAAAAAAAAAAGATACACTCAGGAGCAGCTGGACGGAAGCGATGCGTAGGGCAAGGTACGGGCACAGAGCTCCCATGCCTCTCCAAACGCCTCTCTCCGCAGATCTCCGTGTGCTCCCAACCTGCAAGATCTCCCGAACCCTGTTTTCACGGAGGCTTCTTTACGTAGGATAATTGACTAAATCATTAGCAATTAGTAACAATTCGATCTGCATCCCCTTTCCTCTCCTGGGAGTCTGGAGGGAAGTGGAAAGTTCCAACCACGTAATCGTAATCTTCGGGCAACCTGCCCAAAACCTCAGGTTACCTGGGGGGGGGGGCTTCCTCATTAGCATAACAAAAGACACCTTGCCTGCTCTCCAGATTCCAGAAGGCGGGGCGCCTGGGTGGCTCAGTCGGTAGAGCGGCTGACCCTTGCTTTTGGCTCAGGTCATGATCTCACGTTTTGTGGGTTCAAGCCCCGCGCCTGGCTCCGCGCTGACTGTGCAGAGCCTGCTTGGAATTCATTCTCTCGCTTCCTCTCTCTGTCAAAATGAATAAATAAACTTAAAAAAAAAATTCCAGAAGGGTTTTAGGAGCTTGTGTCCAGAACAAGGACTAAGACCAACTATAGATTTATTATAAATCACCGCATTACAGGAAGGTAAAGAGAACCGGAGTGGTTCTGGGTAGGGGAGCCCTCGGATCATCAGGCGGTTCGGAGGTCATGTGTGGCAACCTGCTGTTGGGCATAAAGCAAAGCTGGAAGTGGGGGACCTTGATGTCTTCAGCCACTTCCAAATCACCCTGCTGTGCCTCTGCCCAGCACGTGCTCTTTGTCCGACAGCCTCCAAGTGACATGTGTCACCAAGAAGCACCCAGAAGCAAAACTGGAGCTCAGGCCTCCTGTGCCTTCCCCGGGTCCTCCTGGGCATGGCGGTGCCCTCAACAGAAGATGGCCGTGGGGCTGGGAGAGCCTCACAGGAGTTTTAGATTCAGGCAGCTGCTGTTTTGGAGTTTGTACCTACGATGTCTTCCCGCCCCCAACCCCCGCTCCTGACTCCGCAGGACTGACCAACTGAATTTAACTTTGTGACGCCATCCCCCCCCCAAAATGTTTTGAAAACTGTATAGATCTTCCTGCAAATTAATTTTAAAATACAAATGATGTTCAGAATTAAAGGGGTCAAATGCCCTCCGCATCTTGGAAGGGATGTCTTTGAGAGATTCTGCGGTTTGGCCAAAAGCCTGAGAAAAACAATCTCAAACTCCCTCAACCGTTCATGGGAAACGTGGGAAAAAATCATAATACGTGCGATTTTTTTTTTTTTCCTTTTTAGGAGGCGAGGTTTTTGAACCAAACCACTCCCGTGACCTTCATAGCCAAGGGGAAAGGAGGTATCCTCAGATTTTCTGGAAGGCTCAGGGCCAGAGTCCCCTAGGTGCGAGAGCCACAAAGGGCAGGGCCTAGAGGAGGAAGAAAGGGCAGAACAGGGATTTGGTTGTGGACGCACTAGGCAGGATCTCCCCGGAGGGGGTGCCCAGCACCTTCCAGTCTGCACCATCTAGGACACAAATTAGGGTCAGAACTCAACACCTCCAGGGCTGGCTCTGCTGGGTTTTGGTTTTTTTGGTTTCTTTACAGGCGTTTCTCAGGTGATTTGCTTGCATAACCTGTAGACAAGGCTGTAAACAAGTGCAGCTGGTTCAAAGTTTACACAGAAATGAGAGCGAAAGTGCAGAGGGAACTAAGAACCCTTCCTTTAATTCCAGAGCAAAGGCCTTCTGCCCAGACCTGCTTTCCTCATTCAAAATGGAGGGAAGTCATCTGGTTTTGTTTCCCTCCCTACGAGGGAATCGCTGCAGAAGTAAAAAGGGGTGAGCTGACACCTTTTTGGGCTGCTTTGCAAGGGACTCACCTGCTGGAAAAAACACTGTCGGGGTTTATCTTCCTCCGTTGTCGAAAGAGCCCGGAGTTGGGTATTCTTACCATGCCCACACTCGGAGCCAGGAAGCAGGGGCACTCTCCGCTGTGAATGATGGGTCGTGTATTTTGAGATCTTGAGCATTAAGGAGAAAAAGAGCATGGAAGTTATTTACGAACTTCCTTCATGGCCGCTATTTTGCCATGCCAAAGCCAGTTTGAATTTCACTTTCGGCGCTTTCATTTCAGGAAGTCAGGGAGCCATGCCCCCGGTCCCACAAGCCCGGGATTCCACGTGCTCCCCCAGATTCTGCGGGCTCCCTGGGGTTGCACCTGCTCCCGGGGATTGCACGTGCTCCGCGGGATCCCTCGTGCTCCCACAGATTTCACGTGCTCCCCAGCACGCTGCCTGCTCCACGGGTCTCAGCTCTGCAGCCCCACGGCGGCATCGGAGAGGAGGACCAGGACGCGGTCGGCCAGCGATGAGGCGCTGTGCCGGCCGGGTTAACCCCATCCTTATGTTTGATTCTGGGGCCAGGAGGCCGTGAAACCGGGTCCCATGCTGTGCTCTTTCAGCCACTTGGAGCTGCTCCTCACTCGCGTTTCTCTCCGACTCCTTCACCGCGAGTGACCGCGAGGAAGAGGCAACTTCCACCGCAATCACATCCAGCTCGCATTCCTGGTCCCAATAGCGTGATCCAAGAAGGCAGTTGGAAACTGCAACACGACACTTGAGGTATTCACCAGCCCGTCATACCACGAATGTTTGAGATGCTGAGATTGCTTAGATGCTGCTTTACCAAAGGCAGGGCACAGAGTGTAGAGGCTGCTTTTAGGCAACAGGCTTCAGCGATGCAAACTTCAGTGATAGAATCTTGAGCGAGGCCAAAGGGCCCCCAGCGACCAGAGAGCGGCATGCAAACAGGCTCACTAAGCACACCCACCCCAGAATGGCCACAGGCCCTAACTGGCCAAAAAAGGGAAAATTACATAGGTCCCCATACTTGCTCACTCAGTCCTGTGACTATAGCCCCGCCTCCCCACCACTGCTTGGAGACCGACAGTCTCTCCTTTGCTGCCCTGCCTGCTGCTCCCATGAGGTGTGGGCAATGAACTCTTTTGTTCTGCTTCGGGTGAATTCTTTCACCACTGGCTGCAGCTGCCCCTACCCAACTGGGATGTCCCACATTTTGTGGCACCTCATCCAATCGCAGCGCCCCACACAGAGGGCAGGACGGGGCTGGGCCGGGGAAGGGGTCTGTGACCCCAAGTCAGTGTGGTTGCATTTACCATATTTGCCACACTTCCTTGGTGTGGTTTCTGCAGCCACAGTTACTGTTCCCATTGACTGGTAACTGTTTCCCTGGAGCCAGACCCCCATGCTTCATCCCGGGGGCCAGGGGCCAGGTGCCCAAGCCCAAGCCCCGAGGCTAGCAGGAAGCTGCCCAGCATAACAGAAAAAGCACTGGAATCAGACAACCCGGCTTCCAATCCTCTAGCCGTGTAACCTTGGACAAGTTCCACAACGCCTTTGAATTTCAGGCTTCGGTTTGGTTTCTTCTGTAAAGTAGAGGAAGTAATAATACCTGCTTCAGAGGCATATTTGGAAGATCAAATATGGAGTGTATTAAGAACTGAGCGTGCAGGAGGTTGAGTGTGCTCCTTCCCCAGGTGCCCCTAGCTGAAAGTCAGCCGGCTGTCTGTGACCCATGGGCATGTGCCGGGAGGGAAAGAAAACCTAGGCGAGTTGGGGTGGGGATGAAAGAGGACAGGGGTCAGAGGACATCTAACCACTGAGCCGCCCAGGCACCCCAAGGCTGCCTTCATTTTGACCTCGAACGTTTTACTTGAGCTCTTCTTCCCAGCTTGTCTCTCAACTCAAGCCAAAGACCCTGTGGGCGAAGCATCCCAGGACAAGACAATGACTGACTTAACCTTCACTGCCTACCTGCCCGTCTCCACCCACCTTCGCCTCACATTTTCCTTATATAAACCTGGAACCATTTTTGGCATTTTGGAGATACCCTTGGAGGTCCTAGTCCACTCTTTTCCCCGCGGTGGCCTCCCTGAAATAAATTCCTTTCTCATTTCACCCCTACTTGCTTCTCCACCTCTGGATTTGGTCAATGGCAGGTGGCCCAACCTGGTCTGTTTGGATGCCCCCCTTTCCCAGCCAGGTGCTCTTGTACTCCAACCGGCTATGGGGGGGGGGGGGGGGTGAGGAGGGAACTGGTGGGAGACAGGGAGACACAGCTGCCTCCTCATCCACTGTTAGCGTTTTCCTCTCTTCCCCCTAAACTCATCCTTTATCCACTGGGAATGGCTTCCAGGTTCCTGATGGGAGCAGAGCCCCTGCCTCCCCTTTACTTCAAACAAACCCAGTTGGAGCTGCCCAAGAGCTGGGGTGGGAGCAGGGGCTCCAGAGCAGCTTATCTGAGGCAGGTGGCTCCGGGGTGGCAGGAAACGGTTTGTTTGTAGCTTTCTTTTTCCTGCCATTCCAGACGAGGAGGACTTTGCACTTTCACCCTGAACTCGGTTAAGTTTGCCCCGTGGCCTCGTTTCCCAATATCCAGCCTGGTCTTATTTGTAACCTGGGGTTGCAGAGGAAGTCCCGTCAACTCCTCTGTGCACAGTGTTCAAAGGACGAACCGGCAGCTTGGAGACCCCTGGGAAAGCTCAGGGCTCTCAGGAGGGTGGCCGGGGGGACACCATCATGGCTCATGACAAACACACAGCGGACCTACCAACTCAGTAATAACAGTTATGAGGACCAGGACAGCAAATACGCACTTTCAGTAATCACCCGAGGTGGCTCTGCACCCAAATGTGGTCACTCACTTATTCAGCAAATAAGCTTTGTGCACCTGCCATATGCTGACACGTGCTAGATGGCCGGGCTGCTCCATGGGGAGGCAGCGGGAAGGGGCGGTTGTAGCTATGTGTCCTGGGTTCACACTGCCCCAGTTGGAGGGTAGCGCGCGGGTCGGGTCGTTGTTAGGAGTGTGCGGAGAGCATAACGGAGTCCCTCTGTTTAGGGAAAGGGTTAACATCAGGCGGGGAGAGAGAAGGGACTTTCAGGGAGGCAGACTGTAGCTGCAGGTGGGAGGCTGAAGAAACAGATGGGGTTCTCCCCGTATAAAATCCTTTATGGGCACCCTCCCCCCATCATCCAGGGCATAAGCAGGGGGGATCTAAACAAGACAGGCAATCTAACCCTAAGGCGATAGATGCGGGCTCTTGGTCCTCCCCTAACCACCTTACACCTGGGTTAGGGAGCGATGACCTGTGAGTCTGACCACAGATGCTCGCCCCTTTAAACCAGGAGACGCTGTATGGCCGAAGGAGTGGAATGTCCAACCCCTAAGACCCCTCTGGAGGGGCCTGTTCACCGTCTACCCCCACTGCCGTAGAGGTAGCCGAGGCGGGTCCCTGGATTCACTACAGCAGAGTGAAGCCGGCATCTCGGAACCGGGAGTGCGTTCCTGATCCCGCAACACCATGCAAGCTCACCATACTGAGAAGCAGTCTGCGACCCCAGAGGCCCTGGACGCCGCAGCCCTGCTTTAGTCACTCCGGAAGCTGACTTACCTATGCCCGGCAGAAGCTTGAGGAATCGTGGTCCGGTGGAACAGACAGACTGTTCTTATTTCCTATATCTGGTCCCTTACTGTGATGCACTGTCACCCTTGTTTCTTGCTGTTATTGTGACTCTTGCTCTACTGTTCACCATAGACTCGGCAGAGGCCGCCTCCACCGGCTGGGAATATGGTGAGAGGTTTCTGTCAGCGCTCACCCGCCTTTTGGGGATAGGATGCTTCGTTGGCATCAGCATGGGGGATCAGTGGCCATGGGAGGCTAGAGAATTAGATCCCTGTGAGCCTTATAATGGGACAGAATACCCCAGCCCTACTACCGGGGTTTGACTCCTCAAAGCCTCAATTATTGGGGAAAAAAAAAAAAAAACTTGTCTTGCCCGGTGGGGAAGGAAGTTCACTGCTTCTGTTGGAAGCTGAAGATGCCTAGGCCAAAGGTTTTATAACTCAACTTCCTGGGAAACCCAATGGTGGGGGGACCCCAGATCACCTTGAGCCACATCCCCACCCCTTGTCTAACTTCTCATCTCCAAGAAGCCTGGGACAATATCAATGGAGCCATCGAATGGCGGGCCCCAGGGGGACTAGACTGCGTATGTGGAAGCACAGTACTTCCCTCAGGGTGGTCAAGGTCATGTGTGCTGGGAACTATTTATCCATCTTTCTTCCTGATCCCACTTGCCAGAGGGGGACATTTGGGAATCCAAGTGTAGGGAGACAGGGAGACTCAAAGGAAATGACATGTCCTACAAACTGGCAGTTGGAAAGATGACGAATGGCCTCCCGAGTATATAATTCCATATTTGGCCCTGCCGCCTGGGCAGAGGACGGGTCCTGGGGCTACCGCACTCCCATTTACGCGCCAAACTGCATAATCAGACGGCACGTAGCTGTAGAAATTATAACCAATGAAACTGCCAGAGCTCTTAACTTACTAGCCAAGCAGAAAACCAAAATGCACAATGCCTTCTATCAAAATCGCTTGGCCTTCATTTCCCGCTTGCTTCCGAGGGAAGAGTTTGCGGAAAGTTTAACCTGAGCAACTGCTGCCTGCGGATAGTTGCTGATGGAAAAGTCAGAGAGGAGACCACAGATCGAATGAGAAAGGCTGCTCGCGTCCCAGTCCAGACCTGGAAAGGTTGGGACCCCGGGGAGTTATTCGGGGGGGATGGTTTTCAACCCTTGGGGGATTCAAATCCCTCCTGGGAATTATCCTCTTGATTTGGAGAGCTTGCTTAATCCTACCTTGCCTAGCTCCCCTGGCTATATGGTCTGCCTCCAGCCTCACTGAGGCAAAGGTCGAAAGAAAAACAGCCGTGCATGTAATGATGTTACGAAAATATCAACCTCTAAATCAAGATGATGCTCTTTGACTCCAAACGGGGGGTGGGGTGGGGGGTGGGGTCCGAGCATCAAAGGGAGGGAACGTGGTAGGGTCCCCTCCCTAAGGAATGTGGTGAGCAAAGACCTCAAGGTAAAGGAAGACAACCTGGCTATGTGCATAGGTGACATCCCTCACGACCCTGTAACAGGAGACCACCCGATCAGACTGTACGTCTCATACGTTACCCATATATAGGAGACAGGGAAGTAGAAAGAGCAGAAAAGGTTACACCATGTGGTGTTCAGGGCTCGGTTTTTCAGATACAAACCCTCTGAGCCCGTGTCGGCACCAATAAAGCTGCTTCCCAGAAAGAGAAGTCTCGGTGTCACGACTCTCTGGGTGAGAATCCTGCTACAACTCACGTCAAGCACTGATGCAAACTGTAAAAGGTACCCAGCTACGAGATCTCACCAAGACCAGCACCAGCTGACAACACCCCAGAACTCGCAACAAGCAGAAAGCAGAGGAGGTCCGCAGGGGCAGAGACTGATCAAATCCCTCCAAAAAGGAAGGATTAAAAAAAAAATTTTTTTTTAATGTTTAGGTGTTTTTGAGAGAGGGAGAGACAGAGCGCAAGTGGGGGAGGGGCAGAGAGGGAGGGAAGCAGGCTCCAGGCTCTGAGCTGTCAGCACAGAGCCTGACTTGAGGCTCGAACCCTCGAGCGGTAAGATCCTGACCTGAGCTGAGGTCGGACGCTCAACCGGCTGAGACCCCCAGGCGTCCCTAAAAAGGGAGGATTTTTGCAGCAAACTGTCAGCCTCCTCAGACACGACCCTCTCTGACCATTTCGGAAAGGCACCTGCCGCCGAAGGCTCTGAACAGAACTGAGATCCTTCCCTGCTTGAACATAGCAAGCACGGGTGCCGAGAGCTGACCTGGACCGGACTGAGGCCTTATCTCAACTGCGAACCCACGGGCTGACTTCGCGTCTGGTTCCTTAACTTCCCACTCTCTGGGTTATCTTGTGTGATTCTTATGTTCTGCTCTGTGCACCGTGTAAGAAGCCGAGTTAGTCACGTGGCAAAATGTCATTGAGTCTGGAATCCTGAACCTGCTTCTGATCACGTCCACCTTGCTTTATGACTGAATACGGCGGACGCTGTGGAAAGACCCAATCTGTGTGCGCGCCTTCATAGCTTGCTGGTGACAGAGGTGCCGTGGGATCAACCCCCAAGAGAAGCAGGCAGGACTGGGCAGAAGGAGCTGAGGCCCAACACGGGCCTCAGCCCACCCATAGGAACGCTGAAGCTAGAATGGCCTTACAGGGTTGACCTGACTTGCTCCACGATGGCCAGGCCTTAATGCCCCATGCTGGGCAGTCCCCGGATGTGGGCTACCCTCTGGGCAAGGTGGCTCTCCAGAGCTGAGGCAATCTTAAAAGCACTCTTAGCTGAGAAGCTGGCTGCAGACCTTCCCAGGAGCGGGGGCAGAGTCCTTCCTCGAAGGCCGATCTGGGTAGCACATCTGGGCGTCGACCAAGCGGGCTCTGCAATCTGACTCCACAACTCACTCCCTGTGTGACCTCGGGCAAGGGGCTCAACCTCTCTGAGTCACAGTTTGCCCATCTGGCGAAAGGGGGTGATAACTGTACCCACTTTGTAGTTATCGGGAGGATATTAATTCTCACAACAGAGAAACCCATAGAAAGAGCTCTCAGCATCACTGTGTGACTGTTATTATTTCTGGAAATTAAAAAAAAAAAAAAAAAGTAAGGTCTGGCCTTGAGGGAACTTTTATTTGATTATTTGGTTTCAATGATAGTCCAGCGTGAAGAGTGCCTTCCTGAGGAGATCAGAAATGGCCCCAGACCCTCTCTTGGGAAGGCTCCCCAAAAGGCAGGGATGTCAAAGCTGGGACCTGCGAGTCGAGCACGAGCTGTCCGGGCAGAGGGGGGAGAAGGGGTGGGGAGGGAAGAGGGTTTCGGGCAATGGGAGTAACATCTGCAAAAGCCCAAAGGGGAGAGAAAAGAGCATGACGGCGTGGCTGCAGAGGGGCATCCAGGGGGTGGCGGGGAGGGGACAGCAGCCCCTCCCTGAGTCATGAACACTGACCTTGGCAAAGGGAGGCCTTGACAGAGGAGATGCTTTCAGCCGTGAGCATGGCCTGTCCCAGTCTGGTTAGCTGGGGCTGGAACCAGGCAGCGAGGATGTTCCGGGCCTTGCAGGTGAAGGCTGCTGGGCAGAGACTTGCCTTGACCTCCAAGGCGGGGAGTGTGGGCCGGCGGCCCCTGCCTTGGAGCCCTGCTGAGGCCCTGGGCTGTGAGGTCCTTATGGGCACTTGGCAGGGAACGTCCTGCCCGGCTGGGGACTGGGAAGCATCCGCTGCTAACACAGAACTCTAGAGGGAGAAAGGGTCTAGGTGTTTCCTTCCACTGGCTTCCAGCCCCGGGAAGTAATCTGAGCACTGTGCAAGGAGTTAGGAAACCCTTGAACCAGTCACTTTACCTCTCTGGGTCTGGGTCTGGTTGAAGCGGATGGTGCATTATTAGCAACCTGTTGCCCTGGTATCCTGAGTCCGAGGGATTTTCTTGCAGCTTCTTCCCTCTTACAAAATCCCATCTTGTTTACTTTGATCCTTGCTTATCTTTTCTTTCTTCAAGGGGGCCATTTCCTATTCCTCCTTCCTCTTGACCTCTTAAGGAGCTCTCAAGGCCACTTCGACAATCAGCCGCCTCCTCTCCTCCGCCCCCTGAGAAGGAATCAGAAACAATAGGCATCATTTCCCCAGCAGCCTCTGTCCCATGTCAAGAAGAGCTATCAAGTCGTTTTCTGGCACCGTTGCTGGTTTCCCCAAGCTCACCACACCCTCTGCCCTGCTGTCCCTCGTGACCTGGCTTCCCCACGACAGGCCAGCAGAGGCCTAGCCCTGGCCTTTGCCCCAGCCCTTCTGTCAGCGGCCTCCCAGCCCTGACCTGGGAACTTTGCTCCTCTCGGGAGGCTCAGCTCAATGCCGCCTCCTCCATGAAACCTTCCCTGATCTCAGCGGCTGGAATGAATCAGTTCTTCCTGCATGTCCTGGGTCTAAGCCTTCCTTTTATTCTGCTCTATATTGGCATCAATTGATAATACCTGTGATTCTCCGTGCTGTCCCCGGCCTGAGGTTTCCATACAGTAGGTGCTGGATGAGTGATGGGGGGGGGGGGGGGTGCAGAAAACCAAGGAAGAAAAGAAAGGAAATGACACAGATCTTTATAGGAAGTTTTGTGGTGCATCTAGAGAAAAACTGATCCCTACTTACGGCTTTATGTACAACATAAAACACAAAATCTGTGGAGTGTCGTGAGCCCCAACAATTCCACGGGACAGCCCTGCTTAGGCACAAGAAAGTAGGCTATTAACAAGGTATCCCTGTGTGATTGCTGGCGGCACTAGAAAAGTCATCTGGGAGGAACCTGCTGCTGCACTCAGCTGCCCCTTGTCCTGAGTATGTGTGGGTGGCGGGGACACTGACCAGGCCGTTCGCGGGTCTGGTCACGGGGGCTGCCCTAGGTACGATCGGGAAGTGAGTGGAGTTTGGCCTGACTGAGGGGCAGCAGGACGGCCAGAGGGAGCGGAGGGTTCAGGGTAGCCTGGGAGGGGACGAGTTCGGGGAGCTGGGAACAGGCCATCGTGCAGGCCACGGGGGTCATGGTGGTGACAGGGCTCTTGTTCAGAGTGAGGCAAGGCGCCACTGCAGGCTTTGAGCAGACAAGGGCAGGGCCTGACTTCTGGGATAACGGCGCCTTATGGTGAGGGACTGTGGTCAGCCCATTTCACAGATGAGAAGGCTGAAGCAGAGGAAGCGAGTGGCCCAATCCCCGCCCACCCCACTGGGGGATGTGGTTCTCCTTCCTAGCGCCCTGCTTCCCGCCATCCCACTCTGCGGTTACGGGTCCCTCTATTGGTCGCTTGCTTGTCTGAGGCCTCACTCCCACCACTGAAATGTAGGCTCCGTGACAGCTGGGACAGTGTGGTTCACTGCTGCATCCTGAATGCCTTGGACAGTGCCTGTTACATAGCAGGATCTCAGCGAGCCTTTGCTGATGTGTGGACAAAGACAGCCCGGGGAGGGGGGGGGAGGGGCTGGTGTGCTGGGTGATGTTCTCTGGAGAGCCGAGCACTCGAGGTTCCCTGGGGAATTCCTGGGGCTCTGAGCCAGCCTGAGGCCACATATGCAGGTTTCTGCCTGGGACCTCTCCCTGCCCCACTATGGCGCCGTATCTTGGAGAGTCAGAGAAGGGTGCCTGGCTGTGTGACACCTTTCGTTCATTCTTCCTTCTTTCTCGTGCTCAGTCACGCACGGTTGTCCAACCAGTGTTCCTTGAGCACTCCTCTGTATACTGGACTGGAGTGGCTCACCAGTGACCAACAGTGGCTGGTGCCTGCCCCCTTGGACTTTGGCAGCGAGGGTAAAGGAAGAAGCTTTTATGGGTTCTTAGAATAGGGTGAGGGAAAGGTGGTGGAGCCCACTCCATGGTGAAAAGCCACCCCTAGCTGCGGTGGGGACAGGGCGGGCCTGGGGTGGGCATCCGAAGGGGGTAGGGGGGCGGAGGCTCTGGGTTGCTCGGGAGACAGAGTAGCCTGGGCGAGGAGAGGGTGAGGGCTCCCTGGAGCCCCGCTGGGGACGCAGAAGGGACAGGATTTGCCAAGGTGGGTGTAGGGATGAGGGAAAGAGAGGAATCAAAGAACTCACTTGGATTCTGGCCTGAGCCACAGGGAAGGCACCGGCTGGGGGGGGGGGGGGGGGGGGGGACGGGGGGAGAAGCACAAGAATGCCGAGAGTCTTTTGAGTTCAAGGCCAAGACTGCTGTTTATTTGTTTAATTTCTACAATGCCTCTTCTCTGGGCCAGAAAATACAATGTGCAAGGCCAGGCCCCAGGGTTTTCTGCTGCAGCCATGGTATTTCCTGTGCCCTTGTTGTTACTTTTACGCTGGAACCTGGGGGAGTCACGTGAGCAGCCCGGTCCCTGACCTTGGCCTCCTGCGGCAGAAAGGGGACTCAATGTACACACTCTCCCCGCTGGTGTCTCCTGGCACTGGGGTCTGCTGAAGGGCACATCCCAGGCCCTCTGGGCAGGAGGAAGGGAGATGCCTTAGGGACATGCGCGCGAGGCGGGGTGGGCGGGGAGAAGTACACGCGTGCCTGGGTGGGATGCACGCCCTGCTAGGTGTTTAATGTCACGTGGGATTTAATCCTCATAACAACCCAACCACACAGGTATTATCCTCACTATTTAAACAGGAAAACCGAGGCGGAGAGGCCTCACCAAGTGCATCAAGCCTTACAGGAGATGGCTCAGGCCAGGCGGATCCCAAACCCCACTCCCGCAGTCATGTTTTTCTTTCTCCGGGAATGTGAGACACTTTTTCTGCTCTGGTCCCCCTCTCACCCCAAACCCCCAGCCCCACATATCCTATTCTGGTGGACTGTACTCCAGATGGCTCTCCAGTGGTACCTGTCTTCCCACTTGAGGGTCTGTGGGTCCTCCATGTTGTTTTTGCCCCAAACTCAACACAGAAGCTTCCAGAGTGACAAGTGGCTCTTTTGCCCGAGCAAGGAGATGTCTGTGCTGTGGCTAACATCACCTGCTGTATCTGGATTAACATGTGTGGGGAAGCTGAAACTCATTTTTGCTTGCTGTTAGGTCACTAAGCAAGCCACTTGGCTTAAAGGGCTGACTCTTTCTTGGGCACCGGGGTGGCTCAGTGAGTTAAAGCATCCGACTTCAGCTCAAGTCGTGACCTCACAGTTTGTGAGTTTGAGCCCCACATCGGGCTCTCTGCTGTCAGTGCAGGGCCCACTTTGGATCCTCTGTCCCCCTCTCTCTCTGCCACTCCCCTGCTTGTTCTCTCTCTCCCTCTCTTAAAAATAAATAAAACATTAATAAATATATATATTTTTAAAAGGTGCGACTCGGGGCACCCGAGTGGCTCAGTCGGTTGGACATTCAACTTCGGCTCGGGTCATGATCTCACAGTTGATGAGTTCAAGCCCCACATCGGGCTCTGTGCTGACAGCTCAGAGCCTGGATCCTGCTTCAGATTCTGTGTCTCCCTGTCTCTCTGTCCCTCTCCCGCTTGCTGGCACTCTGTCTCTGTCTCTCTCTCTCTCAAAAATAAATAAATAAACATGAAAAAAACAAAGGTGTGACCCTTTCCATGGAGTCTATGATTGGTGTGGGTCTTGGAGACCATGGGTCTGAAGTTCACTCCGACTATTGGGAATTACCTTGCTTATAGTTATCATCATAACCTCCCTGGTGCAGTGTATCCTCACAAAAGCTTTCAATGCCTATTTGCAGCCAGTAAGTACCAAGCGGATGATCTCCCTGAGCCTGGAAGAGAAGTGAAGGTAACGGCTGACTTGGGGTTTGCAAACCCGAAGTTGTAGCCTGTGAATATCGCAAAGAATCAGCAAGAAACATCACGACCTGTGAATACCACGCAGATGATCCATACACGCTGTGGGAGCGGAGCCGAGAGTGGCTCCAGTGCCTCCAATTCTGATCACCTCTCTCGGTTAAGAGCATCTGATCAAAGGGGGCAAATTGCTAACAAGAAAACCACAGGCCTCAAATGGCATCACTTGGGCCAAGTCACCAAACCGGGGCTTGGTACCTAATCTAATTGCAGCTTCAACCTTCCCCAGAAATTTAAGTCTTAACACTCAGTGGGGGATTTTCTGATCAGTGCCCCAGGGAATCTGTCACACGGGTATTCTCCACCTCCCACCCCCCAAAGGAAGATGAGGTCATCTGCATGATAAGACCCCCTTCACTTTCCCCAGCAGAAAGTGATCTTGCCTGGGATAATCCTTTTCCTTTGCGAATATAACTCCTTGCGCCACCCTCTGGAATTCCTATAAAAACCTTCCATTTTGTACACCTGCTCCGAGCCCCCTTCTACTTGCTAGATGGTATGCTGTCCAATTCAAGAATCGGGCCAATTAGATGTTAACATTTACTTGGTTGAATTTTGTTTTTTGACAAAGGACAGCAGAGGACTTTCTACCTGTTTTACTTGAACTGATAGGATCTTGTTTGTGAATTAAGGTTTATGAAATCTACTAGGGGTTTACTCAAAATAAATAAATAAACTTAAAAAAAAAGAGTAGGGGAATGTCTGGATGGCTCAGTCAGTTGAGCGTCTGACTCGTGATTTCAGCTCAGATCATGATCTCACAGTTCGTGGGATCGAGGCCCTAGTGGGGCTCTGTGCTGACAGCATGGGGCCTGCTTGGGATTCTCTCTCTCTGCCCTTCCCCACTCTCTCTCTCTCTCTCTCCCTCCCTCTCTCTCAAAATAAATAAATACACTTTAAAATGTACTATGAGTTTCATGAGATCTCAAAAAAGACAATGGTTGGTTGGAAAAGCATCCCACTCATAGAAATCACTTAGTGTTTGCAGCATACATTTTAAAATTTCTCTTTTATGATCTAATCACAGTATGTGCATAAGTTTGATGATTGATGAATGTATTCTTGTTCTTCTTAAACCCTTAGTAACTAATGTTGAGAAATAGATAAAGGGGAAGAGAGGTGGAGTAAATTTTGACACTTCTTTTGTGAGTCCTTACGGGTTTTTAGAGTTTCCTCGTGAATCGTCTTAATGATGTGGAGTTGTTGAGCACAAGAATTCAAGAAAGGATTCTTGAGACGTTTTATGGTGCAAAAAGGGACCTTTGTCATAATACAGGGACAGGACCCATGGGCAGAAAGAGGTGCACTTGGGTTGTAAGGAGTGACTGATTTTATATGTATATATAAATATAAATATATTTTATAAATATATAAATATATTTTATAAATATAAATATATTTTAATTTTTTAATGTTTATTTTTGAGAGGAAGACAGAGAGAGAGAGAGAGAGAGAGAGAGAGAGAGATGGTGAGTGGGGGAGGGGCAGAGAGAAACAGAGACACAGAATCCGAAGCAGGCTCCAGGCTCTGAGCTGTCAGCACAGAACCCAATGAGGGGCTCGAACTCAGGGACCATGAGATCATGACTTGAGCTCAAGTCGGATGCCCAACTGACTGAGCCACTCAGGCGCCCCAAAGAATCTTTCTTTTGGCTCAAGGCAAAAGTTATTTCTCTTCTTTGTATCTTTATATATCACTGGACTCCCTTCCCACAGGACCTTACTTACTTTCTACCTTATATTTATGTACTTGTAGATTTCTTTATACTGTAAAAAGAAAACAAAACAAACAAACAAGAAAAACCGCATAGGCTCAAGATGGAGTCACTAATGCCAAGCCAAGTCACCAAACGGAGGCTTAGTGTTGCAGGAGTTTTTGCCTCAATACCTGGGGTTCGTTGTCTCGCTCCTTCAAAGAATGAACAGGTGGATACAAAATGAGCAGCCAGGAAAAGTTTATTAGCATATAAGATCAGAAAGAAAGAAAAGTAGGGGCGCCTGGGCGGCTCAGTTGGTTAAGCGCCCGACTTCGGCTCAGCTCATGGTCTCGAGGTTCGTGAGTTCAAGCCCCGCGTCGGGCTCTGTGCTAACAGCTCAGAGCCTGGCATCTGCTTCAGGTTCTGTGTCTCCCCCTCTCTCTGCCCTTCCTCTGCTCACGGTCTGTCTCTCAATAAATAAACGTTAAAAAGAAAAGAATAATGTCATTAAAAAAAAGAAAAGTATGACATCTCTCTTTATAGAGAGGAGACATTCAGAAGTGAATGTTTGCGACTCTGGGCAACAATCTTTATTTTATAAGGTTCTGGTCAGTCCCCTCCCCCTTCCATTCCCCTTTGTCCCTTCTCAGGTCCTACCCTTACTGGCTGGGTACCTCTAGGTGCTGGGTGGTCCACTCCTGATTGGCTCGTCCACTGTGTGAGGAGTCAGACCAAGGTCATATTGTCCCTCGTGTGATAAAAGTTTTATGGTTTTTTTAGTTATGTATTTTGATTGTGAAATTCCTGAGGGGAACCGGAGGGGGAGTAGGTAGGGTCTTTTACATCCTTAAGAGGCACTTTACACCTGAGGGGTTTGCTGTGGTCAGACCTTCCCAGCATGGTTCCAAAATATGTGTTTTTTCCCCCCACCCAGGGACCTCAGGTCCTAAACTGTCCCTCTCTGCCTATTTTGCCCTATCTTTTCCCTCTCGTATTCTTATCAAACCTAATTGCAATTTTAACTTTTCCCAGAAATGTAGTCTTAATCAGTCCGTTAGGAATTTTCTGGTCAGCACCAATCCTTATTCCGTCCCGTGGGCTCTCTCCACTCCCCACAGGAAGATGAGGTAATCCACCTAATTACGCCCCCTGCTCTTCCCCTAAGGGAGGGTGACCTTGCCTGAAGCAATCCTTTCTTTGGCTAATTGTCCTGTCCCTTCTGCCTATAAAATCCTTCCATTTTGTACAACTGCTAGATAGAGATGCTGTCTTCCACCCCTTCTCTTTTATTGATTTTTTAATGTTTATTTATTTTTGAGAGAGACAGAGACAGAATGCGAGTGAGTTAGGGGCAGAGGGAGAGGGAGACACAGAATCTGAAGCAGGCTCCAGGCTCCGAGCTGTCAGCACAGAGCCCGATGCGGGGCTCAAACTCACGAACTGTGAGATCATGACCTGAGCCGAAGTCAGATGCTCAACCCACTGAGCCTCCCAGGCGCCCCTAGGAATCTCTTAATAAAGCCAATTAGATCTTCAAATTTACTCGGGTAAATTTTGTTTTTAACAACGCGTATATTTTACATACCAGTTTGTAAGTTTCTAGCGGGAAGAATGCCTCCAAATTTGTTTTGTAAACCTAGGGAGTCTTGCATATAATGAATGCTCGGTCGTAATCCATACGTATCAATATTATGGTTCGTGGTAAGCAAACAACACCATAAGCAGTAAGTGCAGGCAAGGTAGTGAGGCGTAGGGTGGGGCGGGCATTACTAAATCTACTTCCTCCCCATTCTGATTATTGAAGGGGAGACAGAGAAAGAAAAACATTTTTCACACTCTCAAAGGCCCCAGTGGTTTATCCAAAGCGAGAGAGTTTATTTGGTTTTCCGTTTGTGGTGAAAAACTTTAAATAGTAGCAATCGTGGCGTTTGGTTATAAAGAAGTGTTCTCCGCCCAAGAACATTCCTTCCCCGAAGCATCTTTGCCAGAAGTTGTAATCTAACATCAGCCAGGATTCCATGTGTTTATGTCAAGGACTCTGTTAGCACATCATCCAGATGAATTTATTTCCTGTTGTGACGATCAAGGATAGTGCTTATAGGGGCGCCTGGGTGGCTCAGTCGGTTAAGCAGCCGACTTCGGCTCGGGTCATGATCTCGCGGTCCGTGAGTTCGAGCCCCACGTCGGGCTCTGTGCTGATAGCTCGGAGCCTGCTTCTGTTTCTGTGTCTCCCTCTCTCTCTGCCCCTCCCCCATTCGTGCTGTCTCTCTCTGCCTTTCAAAAATGAATAAATGTTAAAAAAAATTTAAAAAACAAAAGGATAGTGCTTATAAAGATTTGAGTTCTGTGTTCCTACTCAGTATCCATGAAAACGTACAACTCTGGCCCCATTTCCATAGGCAAGCGGTGCTACATGTGAGTTCTCTGTTATGTTGATGGAATTTCTACAGCAGGATGCATTGAACCCAATTTTCTTATAAATTAGTTGATATCGGTGTTGTGTTTCCTTGTGATACTTGGACAGACAGAAACATAAAAAAAAGGGAAAGTTCTAGAGAAAGACCCCCCCCCCATAGTTCCTCATTCTATCTTTGCCCCCAGCTTCCTCTGACTTGATTAGCCTCGATCTTGGCCTATAAAGACTAACAAACACTAACCTAGTTTGCAACAGCTCAAAGCTACATCCCTGGGATGGCCCCTGCTCCCTTTAGAGTGCCTGCCCGAGAAAGCTCAAAATTGCCCAAAGAATTAGCTGTTCCAGCCAACACGTGAAGATGGGGCAGCATTTGTGGGACCGCAGGAGGCTTACTCAGACAAGCTCCAGGTAGGGAACTCAGTGGCTTTCACATGGACCCACCCCCTTTCCCACTTTGTCATTTTTCACTTCCCCGACCAGCGCTCTATTGTTCTCCCCGTAAAAGGCCCAGTCACCTCCTTACAAATTGAAGCGGAGGCCGGTTTATGCTGGACTCTTTTCCTTATTGCAGGAGCTATTGTTGGAAAAATGAATAAAGTTTTACGCCATAAGAGGGCCCAGGGGACTAAAACAAGCTCTGGTCTCCGGCTTGGAGACCCCTCTTCCGGGTTCTTCCTGCCCTGTTTGCCGCTCGAGGGAAAACCCGCCACAGATATGGAAGCTGACAACTCTTAATTCATTACCCTTCCCCCTTCATTCGGGGCTCAGATCTTTGGAGAAACGTTTCCTCTGAGCCCGCCGGTGTTAAATAAATCTCCGATCCACCAAGATCTCCGAGTACTGTTTGGTTTTTCCGCCAGCGTTCCAGCCTGGTTCCATAACACACTTGGTTCCCTGACCGGGAAACCCAACTGCGCTGGCCCATTGTTGCCACCGGTTGGGGAGAAGGGCGAGGCAGCGGCGGAACCAGGGATCGCAAGGGAGAAGGCACGCCCTGCCTGAATTTCGCAGTCTCCCGCTCGGCCGCCCTAGGCCAGCCCCGCTCCGTTGTTCCCGCCGGACTGGAGGAGACTTGGCAGGTGAGGACCTCGACCCGATGTCGGAACTGGTAAGGCTGGGGCCCAATCTAGTCGGGCCCACTGGCAAGAGTGGAAGGGGGACCTGATCCCTCCCCGGAGACCTCAGAGGTCTCACAGGTAGAAATTCTGTGGGAGGGAATGTAATAACCTCTGGTGTGTATGTGAGTGTGAATGTGCGACTCCGTCTAGCTTGCCTGCCGAGTTCGATTCTGTGGCTCCAGGGGCGGGCACCCTTAAGGTCCCCAAAAGCCCAGAGTCTGAGTGGGCCCGTCTGCGATTCCGGGGTGAATGGCACACAGCCTACGGTGGCATCACAATAGTTTCTGATCCTAAGTCGCAAAGCGGAGACCGCTTCGGCTAAGCGTCACCTAAGTTCCTTCGGGACACAGCCAGATGGGCATCTGACTGGTCCCGTTAGAGGGGACACCCCTATCCCTCTGTCTTTGCGACTCTGCCTCACGGGAACCTTATGGGGTCGAGACAGAGCAAAGAAGGGGTTTTTGGGAGACTGTGGAATTAAGATACCCCCCGGCATGTTAAGGACCCTATGTGAGTTAGAATGGCCCACATTTGGTGTAGGAGGGCCCTCTGAGGGAACCTTGGATGTCCCAATGGTCCGCTGCATCTGGCATGTTGTCTCCAGAGACCCAGGTCACCCTGATCAATTTCCGTACGTCGACTCCTGGCTTGACATTGCCCGAAATCCTCTGCCTTGGGTGTGATCCATCCATAGCAAGCAGAGCCAGGCAAAGGTTTCAGCCACTTTATCTGGAGACTCACCCAGGGAGCCAAAGCAGCAACCCACCGCTCCCCTAGTGTCTGCCACCTTATGACCAGACTCCCTCCCCGCTGCCCCTGAGCTTGAAACTCCTCCCCTGACTTTCTCTCCTCTGCCACCACCCTTCCCCTCCCGACCCGGAGAACCCTCCCCCACAAGGACGAGTGGCCAGATTGCACCCTTAGCCGGGTGCAGACGCTCTCCAGATGCCGGTCCACATCTGCTGGTACCAAGAGGCTCTCCTCCGGGGGATCAGAGCAGGGGCTGAGAAGTGCATGAATATGCCCAGCAGCAAGGGGATTCCCCCGGCGATTATTATAAGAGCCTATGGGAGGCTTATACCCTGTTTGCTCCAGAGGCACAAAAGAGCCACAACGACGGGAAAGGTCTAGCTGCCAAAAGGGGGAGGCCCAGAACCTTCTTAGCAAGGGGTCAATGAGCCTACTGCAAGCAAAAAGGACATTAAAAGAATAAATGTCCCAACCAGGGAAAGTCCCAGAAACCCAGCTGATATCAGGAGGGACCTCGGGAAGGGGACCTTATTGGTCTGGCCGAGATAGAATCAGACTGAAGGGGACTCTGACTCTATCCCTGTTCCTCTCCTTAATAGATGTGAGGGATTCTCCCTCATTTCCCAAGTTAACAGCTATAATTGGAGCCAACTGTGGCTAGCCTACCTCAGGATGGGAACTTTAAAGAATGTTCCCAAGCAGTTCTTGAAACTCCGTTTGTTTTGGGGAAATTCCCGGTCTTCTCTGGCATGATGTGGACTCCATATTTCCACTTTGATGAAAAAAAAAACATGGCGTCTGCTCCTCTGTCTGAGTTAAGGTTTTGAATTAGGTTTTCCTTCACCTTCTACCGGCACCTTGCCTCTTCTGCCTTCCCCTCCCCCTGCTGTTTGTGCACCAACTTGGGTGTGGTCTACATAATGGGCTCCTTACACCTTCCTCATTGCCTCAGGCACCATTGGCTCCTCCTCTCATCCTCAAGGTCAAGGAGTAAAATGCACCCCCTTCCTTGGACATCAAGGTCTTTTCCAAGTAGAATGAATTGCTAAAGCTTTGATTACTGAACATAGGCTTGTGTTTTTAACTTATTGCAGAGAAATTAAGGCTATTTGGACCTACTGGAAAGCATGCTTTGTACTTAATTGGTTCATGAATTTACCATCTAAAAATTCTGGTGTAAACACCTCCCAGTTGGTTACTAAGTCCTCAATTGGAGACTAAGATTTCCTAAGAGTTAAAATTCTGCTAAGTGTGCTTAAGACTGATGGAAATGAGGAAAGCAACCCTGTATGTAGCAAAGTAGGAGGTATGTAAGAAAGATATAAGGAATGGAAATACATTTTTGTTGAGGGTAGAAGAAAGTAATTTTGTCCTAAACGAGACTGGTTATTTGGAGAGAAATGGCTTTGGGACAAAGTTTGAAGACAAAGGAAAGTTGCAGAAAGCTCATGAAGGGAAATCTTTGGAAAGGAATTTTATGTATGCTCAGGATGGACTAAGGTTGAGATGAATGGCATTTTAAAAGTATACTGGTATAAGGTTGAAATTCTTCTGTTCTCTCTGCTCAAATGACAAAGTTTTCTTGGACTGTTGATCTGCTCTTGAATGCTGTAACTGTCCAAATATATATGCAATTCCTAAGGTTTTAATGTTTTGGCATAAGGTCATCACTTAATATTCTGATTACTTGAAGTGTTATGTGTCACAGAAATAACCGAATTTCTTTGTCAGTTGCATCATGATGTACTCTCGTTCAGATCCTTAACAATGTCTATTTCTGAGATTTTGTCATTTATAATTGTTCTTATTCTCCCACAAAACGTGTTTCTTCTTCAAGAAGATTTATAAAAAGGGCTTTGGGGACAAATACAGGTATTCGACATCTTTAAGATTAGTACTAAAATGGGTAAGAATTTCCAGAACTAAAGAGTGCATTCAAATTGAACAAGAATTAGGAACATGGGATTAAATGAACTGAGGAAGATTATAGTTTTGTGATTCTTGCTGAAAATAATGCTGGTTCTCTAATGCTTGCTCTTCCAAATTAAGGAAACTTTCTCTTAAGATATCTATGATATACAGAAATGTCATAAAGTATCCGTTTGTAAACTGAAGCATTTCACTTTTCTCTCTGCATAACTCCCCCGAAATTCAAAAACTCTCAGTGGGTATTCTTTCTGTCATGGCAATTACAATTGTTTGCATAAGTTCCATAAGAATCTGTTCATCTTGTAACAGGTCACCGTTGGAAATACTGGTTATTTTACCAAGGCTTTGACTGAATGTCATATTTGAGAGTGACATTCATAGACTCAGATATGACCACAGAGCTTTAAGGAACTAAGGTTGGCTTTATGAAACGTGGAGCCATAAAGCCCCTTGGAAATGTTGGCCTGGTGCCTTACTTAACAGAGTTCCCAGCAGCCTCACCGGGTGAGTAAAGAAGGCCACTTCCTGGCAGGTGCAGGAACCTCAGGCTATCTCGGGGACCTCACGAAGAGGAATTTGCCCAATTCTACAGGTATTGCAGGCCTGTCTGATAACAAGTATCTGCCTTGACTTCTGGCCTGGAGAGGCTGCTAAAAGTTCAACGTGGAGATTCCTTCTAAAAGCTTCCAGCAAAGCAAACTTCAAAAGATCCTCATGATCAATCGCTATTCCTGCTGGGCTTATGTAAATAATTAAGCCAGGTTTGTTAAGACTGGATTTGTTCTACGAATGCGTTGGTCTCAGTTTGGCTATCTCTGGAAAGGGGGGGGGTTTAGAGAGAAAAACTGATTCAACAATGCACCATTATGGACGTTAAATTCTAGTTCTGATTGTCTTTAAATGTTTGTCGTTGACCTAAACTAGACAACTTGAGGTAAACTTCAGAAAAATTGTCACGGTATTTCACATATAGACAATCTTCTGGGCTTGTTATTCTGTGGGGATAATAATAAGACCCCACGGGCATAAGATTATTTAAACAACTGGAAAACAGGATGGATCTCTAAATATGCAAACCATATCTTCCCTCAACCTGATCTGACAGTTACCAGAAAACCACCCTTTTCGAAGACTTGGAGGTGAACTTTACAGATATACCACCAAACAGAGGATTCAGTTTCAGGTATCACCCCATGGCTCCATTACTCCAGAGCTAAGAAGGCCAACTCAGAGGAACCCTCAACCTGGCGAAGTGATCCAGATCTAGTCAACCCGCTTAAACTGACCCTCAACAAGACACTGGCCCCTGAGATCTCCAGCCCTGCTCCAGCCACACCCCGGAAGCCGGCTGGCCTGTGCATGGCAGAAGCTTGAGGAATCAACGTATGGACCGAGCCCAAGGGGTTCGGATGCAACTCAGTCAGCCCTTGCCCCTTACTGGTGTCATAGCCCGGATCTTGCTTCTTGAGACTGCACCAACAAGCTGGACATGGGACAGCTGGCAGAATCCCTGGTAATCTTACAAAGCCAGATAACCTCCCTGGCTGCAGTGACCCTCCAAAATAGGTGAGCCCTCGACCTCCTCACTTCAGAAAAAGGAGGGACTTGGATCTTTCTGGGGGAGGGATGTTGCTATTTCATAAACCAGTTGGGAATAGTTAATACTAAGGTGAAGGAACTCAAGGAAAGAATTCAACGTAGACAACAGGAAAGTATCAATCAACGGAAAGGATGGGATCTCACAGACTGGGCATCCTGGCTCCCTGCCCTGGCGGGGCCCCTCCTTTCCATAATTTTACTTGTGACCGTCAGCCCCTGTATACTAAATGCCCTGGTACATTTTATTGAAAACACTGTTGCTCGCCAAACTGCAGCACGCATCTTAGCTCTCTGAGGGTACCAACCCCAAGAGCTAAAAAGGGATGCCTAATAAAAGATTTTTTAAAAAGGCATCAAAGGGGGGAATGTTGGGAAAATGAATAAAGTTTTACACCATAAGATGGCCCAGGGGACTAAAACAAGCTCTGCCCTCCGGCTTGGAGACCCCTCTTCCGGGTTCTTCTTGCCCTGTTTGCCGCTCGAGGGAAAACCCGCCACAGATATGGAAGCTGACAACTGTTAATTACCCTTCCCCCTTCATTCGGAGCTCAGATCTTTGGCGAAATGTCTCCTCTGAGCCCGCCGGTGTTAAATAAATCTCCGATCCACCGAGATCTCTGAGTGCCGCTTGGTTTTTCCGCCAGCATTCCGGCCTGGTTCCGTAACGCTATTACTGATGGAAATCTGTCCTTACCACTTTCGCGTGTCTGATTTTGCGTAACATCTTTAACCATGTAAGTTCAGCTAAGCCCATCTAAACAATCCCTGATTGCTTGGGTTATGAATGCATAAAAGAGGGGCGTCTGGGTGGCTCAGTCAGTTGAGTGCCTGGCTTCGGCTCAGGTCGTGATCTCACAGTTTGTGGGTTCGAGCCCCGCATCGGGCTTTGTGCTAACAGCTTGGAGCCTGGAGCCTGCTTCTGATTCTGTGTCTCCCTCTCTCCCTGCTCCTCCCCTGCTCATGCTCTGTCTCTCTCCTTCAAAAATAAATAAAGACATTAAAATTTTTTTTAAAGAATGCATGAAAGAGACATTGAATGATAAGGGATAAGAAAGAAAAGGGGTCAGAAGGTATAAACTTTCGGGCTTAGGGTAAATAAGTCGTGGGGATTGATGTGGGAAACAAAGGCAGAAGGAAATGGCAGATAAAATTGAATTTCCTTATAACCTGCAGCCCCTCAACAACTACTTGAGGCCAGCAGAGTCAAACATTTCCCCAGGAACTCCCTACTGTCTTAATGCTAATGCTTTGCGGGAGGGAAAGACAACCTTAGCCTGACAATAGCTAGGCCTCCTGTATCCTGTGGCTCTTCTTTAGCGTGAGAAAATCTCACTGGAAACTTCCCCTGGACTTTACTCCCCGCCCGCCCTCCCCCCCCCAACTCCATAGTATATAACCAGTCTCTCATGGTCCCAGGGCAGCTCCTTCTGCCCACGGGTCCTGTCCCCGTGCTTTAATAAAGTCACCTTTTTGCACCAAAGATGTCTTCAAGAATTCTTTCTTGGCGGTCGGCTCCGGACCCCACAAACCCACCATCACCCCCAAAAACCTCATCAGGGATGTCACATACAGCATGCTGACTGTAGTTAACAAAACTGTATTGTATATTTGAAAGTTGCTGAGAGGGGCGCCTGGGTGGCGCAGTCGGTTAAGCGTCCGACTTCAGCCAGGTCACGATCTCGCGGTCCGGGAGTTCGAGCCCCGCGTCGGGCTCTGGGCTGATGGCTCAGAGCCTGGAGCCTGTTTCCGATTCTGTGTCTCCCTCTCTCTCTGCCCCTCCCCCATTCATGCTCTGTCTCTCTCTGTCCCAAAAATAAACGTTGAAAAAAAAATTTAATAAAAAAAAAAAAAAGAAAGTTGCTGAGAGAGCAGATCTTTTAAAAAAAAAAGTTTATTTATTTTGAGGAGGGGAATGGCAGAGAGAGAATCCTAAGCAGTCTCTGAGTGAGTTTCCATCTCACCAACCATGAGATCATGACCTGAGCTGAAATCAACAGGTAAATGCTCAATCAACTGAGCCACCCAGGCGCCCCATTAAGAGAGCAGATCTTTTTTTTTTTAAATGTTAATTCATTTTTGAGAGATAGAATGCAAGCAGGGGAGAGGGGCAGAGAGAGAGGGAGACACACAATCCGAAGCAGGGTCCAGGCTTCCGTCCAGAGCTGTCAGCACAGAGCCCAACGTGGGTCTGGAACCAAAGAACGTTGAGATCTTGACCTGAGCCAAAGTCGGACGCTTAACCAACTGAGCCACCTGGCGTCCCAAGAGAATAGATCTTAAACGTGCTCATCACAAGAAAGAAAAAAATTGAAACTATGTGAGGTGATTTTTTTTAACAGTGTTTTTTAGGGGGAAGGGGGCACCTGACTTCAGCTCAGGTCATGATCTCACAGTTGGTGAGTTCAAACCCCACTTTGGGCTCTGTGCTGTTGGTGCGGAGCCTGCTTCAGATTGTCTCCCTCTCTCTGTCCCTCCCCACTCGCTCTCTGTCTCCCTTAAAAAAAAAAAACAAAAAAACCCCACTATTTGTTAAAGTTTACTTATTTGGGGAGAGACAAAGACAGCGCGAGTGGGGGAGGGACAGAGAGAGAGTGCGAGAGACAGAGAATCCCAAGCAGATTCTGCACCATCAGCTTGGAGCCCGATGCAGGGCTTGAACTCACGAAACCGAAACCATGAGGTCATGACCCGAGCCAAAACACAAGAGCTCAAGAGTCAGATGCTTAAACGACTGAGCCACCCAGGCGCCCCTGAGGTGATTTTTTAAATGTGAGGTGACTGATGTTAATTGTGATCTTTTCACAATACATACATGTATCAAATCATTATATTGTATACCTTAAGTGAACACAACGTTATACATTAATTATTCCTTGATAAAACTGGGGGAAAATGGAAGGGAACTTCACACACAGCTGGTGAGAATGTAAAATGTGGCAACCACGGTGGAAAACCTTGGCATTTCCTCAAAAAAGTTAAATGTCGAGTGACCAAGGACCCACCAATCCCAGTCCAGAATATATCCAAAAGAATCAAACACATATGTTCCCACAACATTTATACACAAATATTTACAACAGCATTATTTATAATACCCCAGCGTGGAAACAGATGAATGGATAGACAAAATGTGGTATATCCATTCAATGAAATATTACTCCTCCACAGGAAGGAAGGAAGTGCTGACACACGGTACAACAGAGACGGACCCTGGAAACATTCTCCTAAATGAAAAAACCAAACGCAGAAGCCACATGTTGTAGGATTCCATTAACATGGAATGTCCAGAATAGCAAAATCCACAAAGACAGAGAGCCAGGTGGTTGCTGGAGAAAGGAGGTGGAGGAGAGGTACGGGGCTTCTCTTTCGTGGTGATGGAAATGTTCTGGAATGGGATAGAGGTAATGATACTAAAACCCCCTGGATTATACACTTTATTCAATTTTTTTTAATTAACTAATTTATTTTAGTTAACATACAATGCAATATTGGCTTCTAGATCGTACACCTTATCAATTAAAAAAAATTTTTTTAAATGTTTTTACTTATTTTTGAAGGAGAGAGAGACAGGGCATGAGAGGGGGAGGGCCAGAGAGAGAGGGAGATACAGAACCTGAAGCAGGCTCCAGGCTCCGAGCTGTCAGCAAAGAGCCCGATGCGGGGCCCAAACTCACGAACTGTGAGATCATGACCTGAGCTGAAGTCAGACACTTAACAGACTGAGCCACCCAGGCGCCCCTAGATTGTACACTTTAGAACAGTCAACTCTACGTTATATGAATTGCATCTTGAAAAATTTTTTTTTTTCATTTTGAAGTTTATTGATTTATTTTGGGAGAGAGAGTGCACACATGTGCATGCATGCAAACAGGAGAGGGGCAGAGAGACAGGGAGAGAGAAAATCCCAAGCAGGCTCCACGCTGTCAGCACAAAGCCCAACATGGGGCTCGATTTCACGAACTGAACCATGAGATCATGACCTGAGCCAAGATCAAGAGTTGGACGCTTAACAGACTGAGCCGCCCAGGCACCCTGGTGAATTGCATCTCGATTAAGAAAAAGAACACGACTGGGCTTGCAACCCAAGTGTCCTAGAGTAGATTGTACCTGTGTCATTAGTTTTTGGTCCTAGTGACTGATAGGGGAAACATAAAATTTAAATTTCCTAACAACTTACAGCCCATTAACAAGTCCTTGAGACAGGCAGAGTGGCATTCCCCTAGGAGCTTAGCTGCCTTGGACACTTTGCTAAGGGCAAAAGGCCCCAGGATCCTGTAAGTCTACTTGAACATATAAAAGTTCCTTCGGAAATGTCCTTTATCTCTACCCCCCAAATACGTTAGCAATTATCCTCTGAGTATATGGCCCACTGGTACACATCTGAAGGGTCTCGTGACTAAGGTTTTACTGAGCAGTAATAAATGACCTTTTTTTAACGATAGCTACCCGCCCCCAACCTCCCTGCCCTCCCCCGGCCCTGGAAACCTTGTTTCCAAAATACCTTGGAGGTTTGTGCTGTGCCAAACTCCCTCCCAGCTTGAAAGTACAGAATATAATCAATCATCCGTCACCGGCCCATTGCGGCTCTTTCTGTCCACCGTCCTGTCCCCGCGCTTAGATAAAACCACCTTTTTGCTCCAAAGACATGTCAAGAAGTCTTTCTTGGCTGTCAGCTCCAAGCCCCAATATTTCCACATCAATTACTAAAGACGTTCAAGACTTTTGCAGCTTAAATAAATAAATAGAGTGGAAGGGAGCCTGGGAAACAGAGGTTATTTTGAGGCTAACCTTGGGTGAGGAGGCACTCTGCCTGATGTTTTCTTGGGGAAGTGAGTGGAGAGAGAGAGGTTGGAAGGCCATTCCTTTACAAGGGCCGTGGCTGTGTTTGGAAAGGAAGCCCCAAGCAGGGAGATTCTCTTCCCTTCGCAGATGACTGTATCCTGTTGTAGGCTTCGTCCTTCGCTCTGACCAGTGCACATGCTGCTCAGATGAAAAGCAAATCTTCCCGCAGCTGCCAAAGAAAACAGACACAGAGAAAAAGCAACTGAAAACGGAGAGGAAGTAGGATTCTGCATCCTGGCTGATAACATCCTCAAAATCCAAGCTGCAAGGACATTTGGCTGTGGCCACTGGGAAGCTTGGGGGACACCCAGGACCAGACTGGCCACATGTGAGGGGGGCCTCAGCGTCATTGGTGCAACCCCACAACTTTGCCTTTGACATCAAAGGGACATCAGTGTCCTTCCTGTATACAGGTAGAGGCCAACGAACCCCTTGCATCATCTCTCTATAAAATGTAAACTGATGGGTGCCTGGGTGGCTCAGTCGATTGAGCGTCCGACTTCGGCTGAGGTCATGATCTCGCAGTTTGCAAATTCAAGCCCCATGTTGGGCTAGCAGCTTTCAGTGCAGAGCCTGCTTTAGAGCTTCTGTCCCTTTTTCTCTCTGTCTCTCCTTTGCTCATGAGTGCACGCACACTCTCTCTCTCTCTTAAAAAATTATATTTTATATACAAATTGAGATTTCGTTGTGCCTGAGATACACAGGCTGACCTCCCAGCAGGTGGAAGGCAGTCTTACTTGGAGGATGTTTGCTGGGACAGACACATGTCCACTTCTTTCTCGTGGCCCATCCATTCCTGGCTCCCTTTTTCTAGCCACGTGTTCTTGACTCCCTATCCTCATTCGGGGCTTTGTCTCTCCCCCTCCTTCTCCCCATCAAGGGACATGTGAGGAAGCCACCACCGAGGGGACCTGCCTCTTCTTGCTGGGTGGGTACTCTTAGGAAGTGAGCCGAGGGTCCAAGGGTCTTGGCTAAAGCAAGTATAACACCTTTTGACCCAGGATTGCTGGAAGGACCAGACAACATTCTGTCTCTGACAAACGTTTATTGACTCCAAAGCATTATTCCAATGTCAGGGGTAGTATAAAGTTTGGGTTTGTTTCTCCCCTTCTATTTCAAAATACTCGGTCTGCGACTGGTTTTTACTCCCTGACCCTTCACTGTGTTGGGCCACAGGAAGCTGTGCCTTAGGACTCATTCTCCAGGAAGGAAAGGAGGGCCTCCTTTCTCCGCCCGTGGAACCGGCTCCAGGCACTTCCTCCCCGCCTTTCTCTCCAAAACGCTGATCACAGCGCCCCCTGGTGGAACCCCTCGCAGACCCAGGACAAACCCAAAGGCCGTAGGGTTGAACTTGGAGGTCAAGGTCATGTTGTCTGAAGGGACAGGTTCCAGTCAGGTCCCGCTGATTGCTGACACGCAGAACACAGACGTCGCATTATGTGGTATTAATTTTTCAAGACCAGCTAGAAACTTCCCGATTGAAAAACCAAAACCAAAACCAAAAACCAACTGTAAAAGCCAAAGAAAACAAGCGGTGGGGGAGAGTTTGGGCTGCAAACCAACAGGAAGCCTTGATTTTTGTGGAAGAGACCATTGATAACAGTTAATTCCAACACATAAACAAAGAACATCTTGGTAATGGAAATCTTTTCAATGACATATAAAAATCACAACTATGAACATATTTGACAAGGAGAAAAAAAGAGAGCAAGCAATTACTTGCTTTGGAACTTTCCCATATTTGCTTGTTATACTGATTTTTTTTTTAACCTCTTATATTAATCAACAGAAACTGGGAGGTTTCAGTAACAATTATGGGAAGAGGGGCGCCTGGGTGGCGCAGTCGGTTAAGCGTCCGACTTCAGCCAGGTCACGATCTCGCGGTCCGGGAGTTCGAGCCCTGCGTCGGGCTCTGGGCTGATGGCTCAGAGCCTGGAGCCTGTTTCCGATTCTGTGTCTCCCTCTCTCTCTGCCCCTCCCCCGTTCATGCTCTGTCTCTCTCTGTCCCCAAAATAAATAAACGTTGAAAAAAAAATTAAAAAAAAAACAATTATGGGAAGAAAAATACAAAATACAAAAATCGTTTTCGTAAGTTATTTTTTCCCCTGCTATTTGGGAACAATATAAATCTATCCTAAATTTGCGACATAGTCACCAGCTGCCAGAATACCACCATCCGTGGAGGTATATTTGAACTTTCTAGGAGAGAAAGTCATCCACCTTTAGAGAAATTCCTCCAACATGCGAGGCCTGCACAATTTGGCATCATCTTGCCTGATAGCCTCACCTCCTACTATCTCTCCAAAAGTATTTTCCTCCAAAAACATTTCAGTCCTTTTCCGGAAGTTCTAGTCCTCTTTGAGGTCGTCCTCTCTTTTCCAGTTCTTAAAGCTCTTAAAGCTCTTAAAGTTCTTAAAGCATTCTTCAAAACCCAGTTTACATGTGACCTTTCACCAAAATCCGGATTACGTGATACTTCCCCAAGCCTTCGGGCTAGTAAACTGCCCACCATCAACCTGTGCTTTCAAAGTTCTAAGCCCAAATCTCTAGTATAACGATCACTTTGCTTATGTTATAATGATTTGTTTATATATCTCTTGACATTGGCTGTACCCAATGGTAGGCTGTGTCTCTGATGAGATATATTGCTTTGAAAAACACCTCCTAGGTTGGAAGCTGGTAGGGTAGGTTTGCTGTCTGTTCTGCTCACTCAGAGCTTAGTACATAGCTAGGCTCATGTAAGTAGTATAATTAAAAAATATACTGTAAAAATACTTTTAAAAAACGTTTATTTAGGGGTGCCTGGGCGGCTCTGTTGGTTGGGCGTCCAACTTTGGCTCAAGTCATGATCTCACCGCTCGTGAGTTTGAGCCCCACGTCCGGCTCTGTGCTGACAGCTCAGAGTCTGGAGCCTGCTTTGGATTCTGTGTCTCCCTCTCTCTCTCTGCCCCTCCCCTGCTCACATTCTCTCAAAAATAAATAAACATTAAAAAAAGTGGGTTTTTTTAATGTTTATTTAAAAATTGGAAACAAAAATTAAAAAAAATTTTTAACATTTTTATTTATTTTTGAGACAGAGAGACAGAGCATGAACGGGGGAGGGTCAGAGAGAGAGGGAGACACAGAATCGCAGGCCCCGGGCTCTGAGCTGTCAGCACAGAGCCCGACGCGGGGCTCCAACTCACAGACTGTGAGATCATGACCCGAGCTGAAGTCGGACGCTCAACCGACTGAGCCACCCCGACACCCCCAAAATACTTTATCTTGGAATTTGTGGAATTTTTTTGAATAAGTCATGATTTTCATGGCTCAAAATGCAAAAGGTATCAATGTGTACAAACGAAAAGTGTCCACCTGTCCCTTGTTTCCAGCCACTCAGTTTCTCTTATCAGTAACTAGTTACTCATTTTTAAACATCCTCTGGATGAAGGTCATATTCTTTTACACACAGTGGAATTCTTCCTGCCACCTGGGTTTGTTTATCTTCCCAGCCCACTCCCTCAACCCCGCCTTTGCCCCCTACTTTCCAGCCTGTACTAAATTTAGCTGCTCAAAATGTTCTGTCAGACTCTCCCGCGACCTGTCCATCAATTCGCAGTATGTTTCCCATGAGCCTGGCCTCGGTTTTTCTGTCGCAGTGGGGACCCGTTGTGCGTGAGGCTCCAGGAGCTCCCATTCCTCCCTTCCTCCAGTTCTCTTGATTGCCTGTTTACTGATGTGGATCCCAGGCAGGCTTCTGGCTCCTTGAGATCTGAAACTCTTTAGTCATTATTAAAGACTAAAGACCAAAGTCTAGCCCAGGACAGGGGCAACAGTGAACGTTGCTGTCTCTGGACGATGATTGGCCATTGTACTTGTTCTAGAAACCTGAGTTCTCAGCCTCAGGGAGTTTTGAGACTGACGTTTGGCAGCTAAGGCGTGACCTCCGTGGTGTCCCCCCCCCCCCCCCCCCAAACTCCCCCTGTAACAATCTGGACGCGTCTCCTCCTGGCAGCCTGCAGGGGGCGCCCGCTTAACACGCAAGGCGGTTGTTCTCCCTGTTCGATCCTCATTGGGAGGAAGAGGCATTATTGGTCACACTGATGTGCAAGCGTGAGGACATATTTCTTATTATGAATGAGTAAAAGGGCGCGGATGTTTTCATCATCAGTCTCCTGTGAGTCTTTTCAGCAAGGGTTCGTGTCCCTGAGTCCACGTCAACCCCCGGATACTGAAAAGTTAGACTTTCTACTTTAAAGGGCTAAAAGGCAGATTCTTGAACCGTGATGAATTTGCCTGGATTAATCCTCCCAGTGGGAACTTTCGAGATGGACACCCCACTGTCTCTAGTCTTTGCCGTGCCCCCAGCCTTCCCAGGGCAACGTGTAAGCTTTCTCTCAGACTTCAGCCCCGACTTCTCTGCATGCCAAATTAGTCCATGAATTGTAAAGCAAAGTGTTTTGATGATACCATTACTATTATATGAATACAGATTCTCACACAAAATTTACGTATGGTAACTCTGGGGTGTCACGAAAGCCCAGCTATGTGTATATTTTGTGCAAGGACCCTAAAGCCCTAAAAAAGGCTACCTTTTTTTTTTTGGTTGTTTTATTTCCTTAAGTTTCAAGTTCAAAAATCTCCTTCAAGCAAGGGAAATGCCGTATGATTTCACTAATATGTGGAATTTAAGAAACAAAACAGATGAACAGATGAACACTGAATTTTACTCCTGAAACCAACACTGCACTACCTGTTAACTAAATACAATTTTTGAAAAAACCCCTTCAACGTTTCTTCAAGATTTTTATTTTTAAGTAATCTCTATGCCCAATGTGGGGCACAAACTCACAACCCTGAGGTCAAGAGTCACATGCTCTACCTACTGAGCCAGCCAGGGAGGGGGCCCCCAAAATCTCCTTAAATTTTTCTTGGCCCTCTTTTTTCCTTAAGATGTTTTATTTTTATTTATTTTGAGGAGAGAGAGAGAGAGCGCTCACGTGCGCCCAAGGGTGGGGGGAGGGGCAGAGGGAGAGGGAGAGAGAGATTCCCAAGCAGGCTCCAGGCTGACGAACTGTGAGATCATGACCTAAGCTGAAAACAAGAGTTGTTTGTTTGACCCATTGAGCCACCCAGGTGCCCCCACAATTTCCTTAAACTTTTTTTTTGAAGTTTATTTATTTGTTTGAGAGACACAGACACAGTGTGAGTGGAGGAGGGGCGGAGAGAGAGGGAGGGAGGACTGTGAGATCAGGACCCGAGCCGAAACCAAGAGTTGGATGCTTAAGGGACTGAGCCACGCAGGCTCCCCAATCTCCTTAAATTTTAAACTCACTTTACATAGCTTCTTCTTCTTCTTTTATCATTCATTCTTTTTTTTTTTTTTAAACAATCACTTTTAAAGGGGCTTTTGATTCATGTTTGGCATTAAAGACTTTTGATTTTTTTTTTTTCAACGTTTATTTATTTTTGGGACAGAGAGAGACAGAGCATGAATGGGGGAGGGGCAGAGAGAGAGGGAGACACAGCATCAGAAACAGGCTCCAGGCTCCGAGCCATCAGCCCAGAGCCTGACGCGGGGCTCGAACTCCCGGACCGTGAGATCGTGACCTGGCTGAAGTCAGACGCTTAACCGACTGCGCCACCCAGGCGCCCCGGCATTAAAGACTTTTGAATTGCATTTGTAAATTTAATGTTTTTCTTTCTAAGTACTTAAACTATTTGACTAATAAACAGAGATTTCCAGGTATTTCAATAGTTCTTACAATCTAATAAATGAAACGTATAAATATTGGAATTCTTTAAAAAAATTTTTTTTAACTTTTAATTTTTTTAAGTTTAGTGAGAGAGTGAGAGAGAGAGAGAGAGAGAGAGAATGAGTGGGGGAGGGGCAGAGAGAGGGAGAGAGAATCCCAAGCAGGCTCAGCACTGTTGGTGCAGATCCCCATGTGGGGCTTGATCCCACAGACTATGAGAGCGTGACCTGAGCTGAAATCTGGAGTCAGCTGTTCAACCGAGAGAGCCACCCAGATGCCCCTAGGACATTGTTTAGTTATGATATTTAGTCACCAAAAAAAATCTAAATCAAGCAAGCAAGTGCACAACTTAAATTGGAATCTCAAGGTTAATCCTTTAGATATTCTTTTTCTCCCCCCAAGTTTTTATCTGCCTTCCAGTTAGTTAACATACAATGTAATATTAGTTTCAGGTGTAGAATTTAGTGGTTCATCACTTCCATACAATGCTGGATGCTCATCACAGCAAGTGCCCTCCTCAATACCCATGACCTATCTCACCCATCGCCCCAGCGCCCCACCCACTTCCCATAATCTTTTAGATATTCTAACATTCCTCACTATTCTCTTGTATATTAAACTCACTTAAGTATTAAAATACTTGAGCTACCGAACCTGGAAAGATTATTCCTATGTTTAACACTATTGTAATAACTTTTACTGCTGCATTATGTCTCAAGTAAATTCTAAATCTTCCTGTTATTTTATTAAGTTTGAATTTTGGAGATCTTATTGCAGGTGAATGAGATTTTAAGTTGAGTAAATATTTTGGCTGAGACAGGGGACTCTAGAGCTATAGACACCCCAAAAGATTTTTCTGATCCCCAGGCTAGCAGGTGGAGCCCTTTTACCAGCTATTATGCCAATAAACAACTTCAAGCTCATGTCCTATTAATGGGGTAGCTGCTCTCCTATTCCGCTGATCCTCACTACTGATGATTTTGCAACGTCAGCCAGGTTGCCACAGCACTTGACTGAGCTCAATCAGCGTACTGCTACGTCCATTCCGTTTTGTATTCTTTTAAAATTCTTACTCATTAGCAAGGCCACACCTTTTGCAGATATTTAAATGCACCCGTCTTCATGTAATTTATATATGTGGCTCATGCTGTGGTTACGGTTTTAATGTCGTTACGTCATTCTATGAGGAGCAAGAGGCAAACTCTGCACCAATACCCTCCCTCCAAACTCAAATAGAAGATGTCATTGTTCTTTGGGAGCGGTGTTCCCTGAAGTCCGGAAACTCACTTGCGATTAACATGAAAACAGAGCCATTGGTGGGGGGCAAATATATGCCTTTCTCTAGAAGAAAACTGTAGGAGCATTCGATAAATGAAATACTATTAAATGAAATGAAATCAATTATACATCTGCAGGCGGCCTGACCTAGAATGAAGCAAAGCATTCCTAAGCTTACTCTTATATGGAAAAGCAAAGGATTGTCCATAGGAACGTTGAAGTGGCAAAAAATACGTGGTGCCCGTTGTGGGCATCTATTTCTGCCAAACACCGTGGCCTGAGACCGAGCATCTGAGCCTGGGAGACGATCGCCAACAATCCCACAGCGAGATCTCTCTCTCTCTCTCTCTCTCTCTGTCTCTCTCATTGGCTCAGTTGGAACCAACCTCATTGGAATCATTGGTTCAGTCGTGATCATGTGCCATTTGACATCACATACTATTCACATTGCAAGACCTCGCTTGTTTATCAAGTTAAAATTGGTTAGAAATGTGTCCTCATGTAGTGGACCACTCGCAGAACAAGCTACTCGCAATCCAAGGCTTTATTTTATTTTCTTATTTTTAAAAGATTCTCAAATACTTAAAAATAAATGCCATGATGTCTGCAACCCATTTTGAAATGTTTTAGGCAATATATATATATATATACATACATGGAAAGAAAGAGAGACAAAGAGAAACACATGCAGCAAGTTAACTACGTATAATTGTATACATTTGTTTTGTTTTATTTATTTTTCAGAGAAAGAGAGACAGAGGATGATGGGGGAGGGGCAGAGAGAGACTGGGGAACACAGAATCTGAAGCAGGCTCCAGGCTCCGAGCTGTCAGCACAGAGCTCAACGTGGGGGCTTGAACCTGTGAACCACGAGATCATGACCTGAGCCGCAGTCAGATGCTTAACTGTCCGAGCTACCCAGGCACCCCTAGTCATGTATAATTTAGATGAAGGATTTATATAATTTAGATGAAGAATTTCGACTAGGTAGTTGTATCATACTTCTAATTTTTCTGTAGGTTTTTTTTTTAAGGCATCTCTACACCCAAAGTGGGACTCGAACTCATGACCCAGAGATCAAGAGTTGCACCCTTCACTGACTGAGTCAGCCAGGCGCCCTTTTTCTGTAGGTTTGAAATATTTGTAAATTGGGGGCGCCTGGGTGGCGCAGTCGGTTAAGCGTCCGACTTCAGCCAGGTCACGATCTCGCGGTCCGGGAGTTCGAGCCCCGCGTCAGGCTCTGGGCTGATGGCTCAGAGCCTGGAGCCTGTTTCCGATTCTGTGTCTCCCTCTCTCTCTGCCCCTCCCCCGTTCATGCTCTGTCTCTCTCTGTCCCAAAAATAAATAAAAACGTTGAAAAAAAATTTTTTTAAAGAAATATTTGTAAATTGTAAGTTGGGATGAAAGAGAGATAGTGATCATCGGGGCAAAAAACAACTACCAGGTCCTATAAAAGCAGAACAGGGGAGAGAGGGACATGTACATTGGCTTGGCAAGGAGCAGTTCAAGACGTTGTGAGGATGGAAGCCAGATTGTATGGAGCAGCAGGTGAGGGGTGAGAAAGACAGGGTCTGTAGACAATCCATTCAAAAGTGTGATTGTAAACAGGAGGGGAAGGGGATAGATCAGGGAGTGTTTGTAAATGATGGAAAATCCTTCTGTGTGTTTAAGTCAATGAGAGAAAGCTCCTGAAGGCTCAGGAGAGAAAGGTGATGCTGAGTCAGTAGATCCCAGGGCAGGCACGGGATCCCAGGCGCCAAGGCTGAGTGAGCCTCAGGCAGCAGCAAGCACATCCGACCCACCGAACAGGAGAAAGGGGAGAAGGGGCGCACAAAAGGGGTGAATGAGAGTGTGCACATTTAGGGGCACGGAGGGGGGGGGGAGGGAGGAAGCCTTTTCTGATGATGCCTTCTGTGGCTCCAAATCTGGAAGCAAGGTCGTCTACTTAGAGTGAGACAGGGAGGAAGACAGAAAAGGATTTGAGCAGAGTGGAGCATAGTGGGCCCAAGAAATCACTGCTCAGAAACATGGGGCTGCTGGAGATTTGTTCAGTGACCCTCCTTACCTGCGTGGACCTCCCATTTACAATTTCTTAGAGCTCTAATTGGGCCACTTTGTGCTATCCAATAAGGACTTTTCTTGCCACATAAGGTCTTGGATCAAATCACTTCATAGATGGTTGGTTGCCTTACTGTTACTTCTGGTTTCATGGTCCGCGTGGTAAAGGTGGATTCCTTCAACACAGGAGGCCCATGTAATAGCACGTTTGTCTAGAAATAATCCCGAGGGGGCTATTCTCCGAAAGAGGCTCTGGGTGCTGCACCAGCACGGGTAGAGAGTGCTCGTGTCATCAGTTCCAGATTCATCTCTTCTGGCTGGGAACAGATAGACTAGATTTCATATCCCCTCCTCCCTCTCTTATTCAGCTCTACGACATCTGCGTGAACAGCCCTGAACACCGTCGAGCCTCTCGGCCTCTCTACTCATGTGGCTGTGTGCTTGGATGGGGGTAAGCAGAAGAGTCGTGCACTACTTCTAGGACCACCCCGTATAAAACCTGTCTCGCAGGGGCGCCGGGGGGGCTCAGCTGGTTAAGCGTCTGACTTTGGCTCGGGTCACCATCTCACAGTTCGTGGGGTTGAGCCCTGCTTCAGATTCTGTGTCTCCTTCTCTGCCCCTCCCCCACTTGGGCTCTGTCTCTGTCTCTCAAAAAAAAAAAGTGTTAAAACCTCCGACTCCAGAGCCTTGTTTTCTTTCTCCTTTCACTGGCTGAATGCGGAGGTCGTCCAGTGTCTAGATGAGGGGAGAGCAACAACCCAGAAGGTGCCTGGGTCCTTGAATGGCTGCATTGACTAGGGCTCCAGTGCTGGCCTGCACCGAACTGGGATCTAAGCGAGAAATAAATTTGTACTTTATTAGACTGCTGAGATTTTGAAGTTATTTTAGCTTGTCTCACCCATAAGACCTGTTATGTGAGTTGAAGGTTGATTATCACCACACTCCGATCATCTGATTTGCACATCTCCCCGGGAGAGATGTACTACTGGGTGGCCCTAATTAATATTTCTGTTGGTTGCTCTGTTGGCTGCCGGAACCCATCTTCCCTTCGAGGGGGCTGGCTGGACAAGGGCAATATTCACCTTTTAGACTCTTTTTTCCCCCTCTGCTTCCTGGGTCGGTACTCTAATCAACGGTGTTTTAGTTAGACATATATTTGGAGAGGGGGAAGTTCAGGTGGGGATTTGACTTTCACTTTCACAAGGAACAGTGAGAGGGAGCCTTTCTCCTCCAGCTCCCTTCCCTTCTCCAGCCTCTTCCCGCCGTGGAAGGTGGCCCTCTTCCCTGGAGGGTGACTGATGCAGATTTGGGAGGTGGTTCATGGTTGCCTTCTTAAATGTTCCCAGAACTGTGCCACAATTTAAGAACCTTTTTTTTAACTTTTTTTTTTTTTTTGAGACAGAGACAGAGCATGAGCGGGGAAGGGTCAGAGAGAGAGGGAGACACAGAATCTGAAATAGGCTCCAGGCTCTGAGCTGTGGGCACAGAGCCTGACACGGGGCTCGAACTCAGGGACCGAGAGATCATGACCTGAGCCAAAGTCGGACACTCAGCGGACTGAGCCACCCAGGCGCCCCCCTCCCCCCGCCTTTTTTTTTTTTTTTTTTTTAAATAATAAACAGCCTCAAACCTGAACTAGTCTAAGAAAATCCCCTGTTCACTAAATAGCCTGCATGAATGGAGCTGGTCAAGATGAACTACAGCCAGACATTAAAGCAGGGAAAACAAATCTTATTCAGGAACTAGTGACAGGAGGGGAAAGAGCTGAGATCTAGTGCCATTTGGGCAGAGGCGACTGGGCAGGTTAAAGGGAGAAAGGGGGGGGGGTGTGGCGCTCAAGTGAAAAATGACAAAAGGCTGTGTCTGCCAGCTGGCAATTACTGAAGACAGGATTCCGTCCTCCCACAGAGACCGGAGACAAGCCCTGTCCTTCTCGACGACTCTCTTTCAAAAGAAAGGCTCTCAGGTCCCTGAGAAAGACATTTCTGAGTTGCACAAGATACATGCACATCTCAGAGGGACAGAGGAAGGATTCACACTTGTGAGCCCTTCTGAGCGAATGTTCTAGGACCTGGAGGTCAGGGGTGTGTCCTCAGCTGTGGGCCGGAACAAGCAGTGAAGCGTCCTTGCAGCAGGGAGCTCTGTCTCGGGCAGGCATTTTATTGGAGGTGGGGGGCCGGGGTCACCCCGGGGACCGGGCCTCACCCTGCCAGAGGCCACGCTGGCCTTGGGTCCGCTGTGGGTGCAGAGGTTTCCGGGGAGCGGGTGGGGGGAGGGCCCAAGTCCCGCAGGCCCCGGAGGGATCCGCCAGAGCAAGTAGTTGCTAAACGTTTCACAGCCTCGCGCTCCTCCGCCCGCGGTTTTGCTTCCCGGGTTCAGTTGGGAGCGCGCGACCCGGCCGCCGAGGGGCGCGCGCGAAAAGGGGCGTGGAGAGCGCGGGGGCGGCCCGAGGGGTGGTCCTGCGCGGGGACGGTCGCGGCGCAGGCAGGGGGCGCGCGCAGCGCGGGGAGAGCTGCGGCCTCACGTCCGGTTACCGCGCGGCCGCCTGCCACCTGGGCGCGTGCTGCAGGGACTAGAGGGCCGGCGACCCGGCGACCGCGGCTCGTCCCGCGCGCCCCGAACCTCCCGCGCCCCCGCGCCCCCCCCCCCCTCCTCCGCCCGCGCCCGCTCCCGCTCCGCCATGGGCGCCGCCGGCTCGTCGGCCCTGGGCCGCCTCGGCCTCCCCGCGTCGCGCCTCCCCGCGCAGCCCCGGCCCGGCTGGCTCGCGGTGACCGCGCTGGGACTGGCCGCCGTGGCGCTGGGGACCGTCGCCTGGCGCCGCGCGCGGTCCAGGCGGCGCCGGCGGCTGCAGCAGGTGGGCACGGTGGCGCAGCTCTGGATCTACCCGGTCAAGTCCTGCAAGGGGGTGGCGGTGAGCGCGGCGGAGTGCACGGCCCTGGGGCTGCGCTGCGGCCACCTGCGGGACAGGTAGGGCCGAGCCGGGCCGAACCGGGCCGGGGCTGCGCGATACCTGCCGGGGATCGGGTGGGGGCCCGCTCGCGGGAGGGAGAGTAGAGGTTTGCCTCCGGCGTTTCCTGGGCTGCCTGTTGGACGCCTTGCCTTTGATCCTTTACCTGGGAAGGTCAGTTCCTGTCTTGTTCAGATTTGGAAAGGTAGGTAGGTAGGTAGGGGCAAACCCCTGCCCCTCTCTAGATGAGAGGTTCCTCCTTTGTAGAAGGAGGGGGCTGACCCGGTCGTCTCCCAAGTCTCTTGCTAGTTCTGAACTTTCTGATTCTATCTTAGGTCTGTAGCTCAGTGGTAGAAAATAAAATGCTATGAGCACTCGTGGGCGGACCGCAGCAACGCTGAAACCAAGTCTTGTTCAAGGACACTTGAACTTTGGGCTTGCTGGAGTTTGTTCCTCACACGTCTCTAGTCCTGGGGAAGGTGCCTAGGAGACCCAGGAGGTGGGGAGACTTGACCCGCTTTCATAAGTAATGAGCAGAGTGAAGTTTTGTGTTGGGGAGATGGCGTATGGGGGGCTGCAAACGTAATATTTGCCATTAAGGGAAGAGTGTGTCCCCTCTCTCCAGAGGCAGAGTGGTCCTCAAGGAAGAACTTTGGGTAAAGTTTCCACCCACATAAGGCCTGGCGCATAGAAATTTCATTTCTCCTCTCTCAGAAAAGAAAAAGGTATCCTGTCGTTTAACTCATCCCAAAGGTGAGGCTACAGAAACATACTCCGTGACACAGAATTATGCAGGATATCTGGAAGGCTCGCTCGATATGGTGAAGGATGCTAAACTCTAGAAAGAGTGAACAAGGAAGAACAGAATCCCCGTCTTTTGTTCGTTTCAGTTAAGATGCCTTCCTATCTGGGATGGTTTTGCTGTGGTCCTCTCTGTATAGGGAGGAGGAGGTTTGCGAGGTGATTGTTCAAGGAATCTTCTAGCAGCGGCCGTCTGCTGCCCTGAGGTCCCTCTACGACACATGAATTCACTCTTCTCCGAAGACAGCTGTCTTTAACAAATGTGGACGCTCACAGCTTTGAAAAACTCCACACCCTGTCCTAGAGAAATATCGTGTATGCCGACCGTGTAACTCTTGGGGAGTTTCTGTCCACCTCCTTCCGGATTTCTAATCCTGGAGAGATTTTTAAAACTTTAATGTCCTGGGAGTCCCATCCCAGACCTATGGGATCAGAATCACCAAGAGTGAAGCCGTCTCAAGTCGTGTCTAGATCTCCCCGGGGGAATCTGATTCTGTGTTGAGAGGGTGGTGTCTGGGGGCCAGTAAGGAGAAGAGCTTGGTCGCAGCTTGTTCAAGCGTGACCGATTAGAAAAGCCTTCTTACTGCTGGGAAGACCACTTCACTTTAGTGATACTGGACACACTCCAAAAACAGCGAGGAGCGAATTCTCATGATGCACATCCAGAGAAAGTGGCTGTGCTACTTCCTTCCCCGCTTGAAGGACCGAAGTGATTTCTCAAGAGGGATTTCCGGTTCCTATCCGTGTCTCTTTTGATCGTCTAACGGCTGTTGTCTCACTTCTGGTTGTCACTGCTTTGCTGTGATTATTGCACTTTCAAAACAACCCCTTTCTTCCGTAAATGAAAAACAACAACAACAACAACAACTTTGTTTTGAACAACAAATGCGTGGGGTTGGGTGCGGTGGTGGGGTGTGGAGACTGGGATGAGACAGGGCAAGGCAGGGGAACATTGACTCAGTGCATCGGATGCCTCAGACCCCGAGCTGAATCCTGTCACGTAGATGATCTTATGCAAGCCTCATCACAGTCTTGTGGGCTAGATATTATCTCCACTCTGCAAAACAAAGAAAGAAACAAAAAACACAGTATCAGAAAGGATGAGCGTCTCACCCAAGATCACGAAACAGTTATGTGCTGGAGGGATTTGAACTCAGAGCTCTGTGGGTGCAGCAATCATGCGCTTTTTTCTGAAGGCACTGTGATTTAAAAAAGCAAAGGTTGTACTGAGCCTCAGGAGACCCGAGCCCAGTTGTCTAAACTCCCTGCACCTCATTTTTGTTTTTCATTCACAAAAGAGAGGGGTTGGACTTGACGGTCTCAAAGAGGCTATTTAATGTAGGTTTCATTTATTGAAGGATAATCAAAAGCAAGCTGGAAAGAACTCTGCTAAGTGACCGCTGTTCTCTCAACCTAAGACTTTCATAACGAAACTACTACTAGCCTTTAACGCAGGAAAAGACCTCTCGTATTTAATTCCATTTTGAACCTGTGTCTTTGGAACCCTTCTGAGAAGCTGGGTGGGTTCTTCCTCTCTAAAGGGCTCTGTGTCTCCGATTTCTAGAACTGTTTTGTTCAGAGCTCTGAACAGATCTGTGAATGTTTGGCTTGGGCACCCTGAACTTTGAGCCGGTTTAGAGGCCGCCTAGCAGAATGCTGGCCTTGCCTGATTGGCACAGACAGGGGGAGGGTTGGCTGCCCTCCTTGACCTTGTAAATCCGGCTCTCCTTAGTGGGCATATATGACTCAGTCTTTTGTGCATCTGCCGTACCCCTGCTGAAGCCAGCCCTGTATGTTTTGTGCACAGACTGTGATCTCCTAGAGAAATGAGATTTCTAATTTATTATCCTGAGTGTCATTTCCTCCTGACTTTACCCTCCTGCTGTCACCCGGTCCCTCCCCCCCCCCCCTGCTTTTTTCAGGCTCAGGCACTTCCACTTCCCAGGCCAATTTCTAAGTTTAGAAATAAGGTTTTCCAGCTGTCCTGGGCTCTGCTCTCCCACCTCTGTGGCTGTTCAGGGCACCACTGGGTTTTTTTTTTTTTTTTGGAGAATATGAGCTCCAGCCTCTGCATTGATTCTTACACCACACACCCATGCTTTATGCGTAAAGGAAGGTGTTCATTTTGGGACAACTTGGTCATGAAGAATCCACAATCCAGACTTAACATTCTTTCAGATCTGGCAGAACAGAGATGATTGTTCATTCACCGGGCATCGTTTGTGTGCAAGAGATGACAAATGGCATTACCCCAGTGGACAGGGTAATGAGGGTGGTCATGGTATGTTACAGGCAGCAGCGTTTTATCTTGGGTCGGTGTCTCTGTCCCGTCCCGGTGTTAGACTTCCTGCAAGCCGCCACTTGCCTTTCCGGTTGCAGCAGGTGGCGTAAAATGTCCAGCGCCCCCCACCGCCCCCAGCTCTTCTCATTGTGAACACCCAGGGGTGACCTCCTGTGCTGCAATACCACCGGCTGGAGCGCAGGGCGGCGCCTTTGAGCCCGTGGGAAGGGCTAAAGTGGAGGTGGATGGGGAAGGGGGGGGCGGGATGAGAAAACTCAGCCCAGCGAGGGACTCGCTGTCAGAAATAACCTGCAGACACCTGTTGGGACATGGGTCTGGCTTGTGTGCAGATCTCAGAGGGAGTCTTGTTTGGTGCTAAGACTCGTGGCCAGTTCGGAGTGCCGGCGGTGGTGGGGTTGACCAGAGCAGGGTCACCCGGAACTCCGCACCCACGGATGAGGCTGGAAATAGGAACAGGGCCCAGCCCGGGGGGGAATGGAGCTGTAACGGAGGAGCAGGGATTCCCTTGGCCACAGAACCCCATAGGTGAGTAGGCCAGACAACCCTGGGAACCTTCTTTACCTAGAAGGAAGGAGGCGGCTTCTCAGAGGGACGGAGCCTGCTACTGCCCAGCGTCACCAGCTCCGGGATGGGAACGGCCGAGACAGTTCCTAAGATGCCTTTGCACGGTCCTACCTCCCCTGCCATACCTGGACACCAACACGCATGCTGGTTAACAGGGCACAGGTGCCAGCGAGGGGGGAAGGGACACCACTAGGGTCCGGTGAGGGCAGGGACTGAGCTGTCTGCACCCTGAGATCAGACATCCTCATCAGGTTCTTGCAGGCGTTCCCACTTGGTTCCAGTCATATTTGGAAATGTCTCTCTTAGAGGAGCTGCCCCTCATTCTGGAAGGCTCTGTCCTTTTTGTCCTACTCACGTTTGGAAAGCCCCAGCTTTCAGCTGCTGCTTGTACACCAATGCCCGCAGAGTTCCTCACCCGCTGCACTTGTGTTCTGTCTAAAATGGGTATTGAGGGGCGTCTGGATGGCTCAGTCAGGTAAGCATCTGACTTTGGCTCAGGTCATGATCTCGCAGTTTGTGGGTTGGGGCCCCACATCAGGCTCTGTGCTGACAGCTCAGAGCCTGGAGCCTGCTTTGCATTCTGTGTCTCCCTCTCTCTCTGCCCCTCCCCGGCTCACACTCTGTTTCTCTCTCTCTCAAAACAAGTAAACATTAAAAAATGTTGAAAAAAAAGGATATTGAAACTTACTCTCTAGAGGGCAGAACGCTTTTTAAATTTTTTTCTTTTCTTTTTTTTTAGTAATCAAAGAGTGTGTGTGGAATAACCCAAAACATGCACTGTGCTGGAGATCAAAGCGTAGGCGACCTCCCTGGACCAGCCTTCCTTCCCCTTTCCAGCTTACCCATCCCCCCCACCCCCACCCCAGATAGGATGCAGTGTGAAAACCGAGGCTGGAATAGCAGCTCTCTAGAGATGAGTCGAGTTCTGATCTAACTTGTGGTTTGTGAGAATTTTCATTCTCTGAATCAGAACATGCGCACAAGGAAGAAAGGCTAATTGGGGGTCTCCTGACGACAGATCTGCGGGCCATGGGAAGTTAAACAGAGCGGAGGCCCGTTTGCATCCTTCAGAATCACGGACATAACAAGAATCTGTCTAGGGTTCTAGATGACTTGGGCCAGCAGTTTTGGCCCCATCTGGTTCCACAGTGAAAAGACCTAGAAGACATTTCGCTTCGACCAGGTGCTCGGAGGAGTGTTGAACAGACACAGGGAAGTTTCTGGCCAAAGCAAAGCCCCAAACTGAGCACCATAATTACTTAAGCGGTGAAGGGAAGGTCCCTAAATCAGCCTTATTTTCTGGATTTTTGGAACTGGGGATTTTCTTTTCTTCAAAAAACAATTTTTTTTAACGTTTTAAAATTTATTTTTGGGAGACAGAGACAGAGTGCCAGCAGGGGAGGGACAGAGAGAGAGGGAGACACAGAATCCGAAGCAGGCTCCAGGCACTGAGCTGTTCAGTACAGAGCCCGATGTGGGGCTCAAAGCCACAAACCGTGAGATCATGGCCTGAGCCAAAAGGTGGACGCTTAACTGACTGAGTCACCCAGGTGCCCCTTTTTATTTATTTATTTTTTTGATGTTTATTTTTCGAAGAGAAAGAGAGAGAGACAATGTGAGTGCACAAGCAGGGGAGGGGCAGAAAGAGGGGACAGGGGATCTGAAGTGGGCTCCATGCTGACAATAGCTTCAGTGCAACAAGCCTGATGTGGGGTTCGAACTCATGAACCACGAGATCATGATCTGAGCCAAAGTTGGACTGAGCCACCAAAGTGCCCCAAGAACTGGGGATTTTCACGCATTGGCCACATGTTCTCTCCCAGGGCTGTTTCTTGTAAAGAAGCTCCTTTTGGGGGCACCATGTTTTGGACCCAAAGAATTTGGCCAGGTCTGGATAATTGTCTGGGAAAAGATGGTTGGATCCTGAGTGCGGGCAGGGGGAGGGTTTTGGTGAAATAGAAAGCTAGACAGAAACCACTGAGAAGGGGGAAGAGGCTTTTCTGAGTGTGTTCTCGTCTGTTCCTTGGCAGGTTTTGGCTGGTGATTAAGGAAGATGGGCACATGGTCACCGCCCGGCAGGAGCCTCGCCTGGTGCTGGTGTCCATCACCTATGAGGGCGACCGCCTGATCCTCAGGGCTCCGGGCATGGACCAGCTGGTTTTGCCGGGCAAGCTGCCTTCTTCAAACAAGCTGCATGATTGCAGGTGCGCTGCCTGGGGCCCCTGGGGACCTGCAGCGGACTTGATTTTCCTGTGGGCTTCTCCCTGCACCCTGTCTTGTTACAGTGTCTATAGTAGCTGATGAGTTTGGTCAAGGAAATATTTTTAAAAAATGTTTGGTTATTTTGATAGCAAGAGAAAGAGAGAGAGGGATGGGGGAGGATTCCAAGCAGGTTCCATGCTATCAGCATGGAGCCCGACTCGGGGCTCAATCCCATGAGCCCTGAGATCATGACTGAGCCGAAATCAAGAGTCTAATGCTTAACCAACTAAGCCACCCAGGCAGGTGCACCGGTAAAGGAAATATTTAAGAGGTTTTTCCTGGGCTGGGATCAATCCCGTGGTCAAGTGCACGTGGATGAGGCAGAGAGCTGTTTCCAGGGTCCCTGGGATTTGTCTTAATCAGGTATGCTAAGGAGTGCAGATGTGGAAATGACCGTGATGTGTAAGGACATACAGATTCCTGGAAACAGGAGGCTTGGCATGTCATAGAGGGCCACATAGAGGGACCCCAGGGTTGGTCAGGAGGTGGGGGCTGAGGTAGGGTGGGAGGTCAGGGGGAACTCGAGCAAGAGCCTTATTGTGGTTTCCACAGGAGGTACCAGGCACGGCAGGATAAACAGCTTTAGGATTGGCTAGTTTGAGTAATTCCAGTGGGCTCTGGGGCATAGAGGTCCTGTCCCTGTTTGTCTGGTACCTGGCCCTGAGTATTCAGGCAGGGTGACAGTGGCCTGGAACGTAAAAGCAGACAGGCGAGGAGGCTGGGATGGGGGCTCTGGATAGGTTGTCATGCACACGAAAGGCGCCCTTGCAGGTGGGTCATTTACTACCTGTAGGAACTGACCAGACTTGGGAAGGACAGTTCCCTCCACGTCGGCGAGATCCCACGATGTCAAAGCATCAAAAAGACAGGAAATACGAAAGCATGATTGACACATATGGGGGGGTGGTGGACACAGGGCCAGTCTTTAGAGTTTGTCTCTGTTTATTCAAGTCGGAGGGGCTTCGCTTCAGCAGTGGCAGCCCGCCCCCAGCCAGGCAGACGAGGCGGTGAGTGGAGACTATACCAGCCGAATCTCAGGGTTGGGTGAGAGGAGTGCAGGAGCTTCTCGAGGTGATGTTGCAGCCTCTCAGGTCTGGGATTGAGACTGAGGCACCTGTTGCACCAGTCAGATGTGGGAGATTCCCACCTCTGGCCTCCTAGACACGTCTCCAGCCCTGGGCTTCCTTCCAGTCCGTAAGACCCCTGCAGGGCTGTCAAATGCCACGGCTCATGGGGGTCTTGTCTGGTGCTGCCCGAAAGTCCTAGAGGCTAGGGCACTTGTCATTTTCAGCATGTGGAAATTGAGGTTGTCCATAGGTCCCCAAGGCTCAGAGGATGGCCACAGAGTGCTCCCTGTGTCCTGATTGTATATTTTTTCAAGCAAAGTGTCTGAGCTTAAAACTACCCTTTGGAGCGCCTGGGTGGCTCAGTCAGTGAAGCGTCCAGCTTCAGCTCAGGTCATGATCTCGCGGTCCATGGGTTCCAGCCCCGCGTCGGGCTCTGTGCTGACAGCTCGGAGCCTGGAGCCCGCTTCGGATTCTGTGTCTCCCTCTCTCTCTGCCTCCCTCCTGTGTGTGCTCTGTCTCTCTCTCTCTCTCAAAAATGAATAAACATTAAAAAAAATTCAAAAGGATGATGGAACATTTTGTGTCAAATGTGGAAGAGCGTGGATTTTGCATAACATTCTGGAAGAATAGGAGAAGCCGAGGGGTTACCCCTTGAATGGCTGAGGGGTAGGTACCTCCTGCTGCAGGGATGGGGGAGAAGGGACCAGTGGAAGGGCAGCGTTTGGGAATGAGAGGGGTGCGTAGCTTTTAAACATTTTTTGTTAGTAGTGCTCAAGCAGAAAAAGCACTGTGTTATCTAATGGAATCTGTGCCTGCCTTGTGGGTAAGTACTGTATTATTATCTCCAGTTTACAACCGGAAACACAGCGTCAGGGGAGTTGAGTGCTTGGCGTGAAATCACAGAGTAGAGCACGGTGGCGTTTCAGATGCTGCCAGACTCCAAGCTCAGAGTCCCTTCTGAGAGCATCCTGCATCCTTGCTACTCAAAGTGTGGTCCGTGGACCAGCAGCTTAGCCGCCCCGAAGCCTGTCAGGCATGCACAGGCTCAGGCTCCAGTCAGACCTTCTGGATCAGCGTGTGCATTTTCACACGATCCCAGTGATGTGCAGGCATATTAGGCTTTGAGAGGTACCTACCCCTCAGCCATTCGAGGGGTAACCCCTCGGCTTCTCCTATTCTTCCAGAATGTTATGCAAAATCCACGCTCTTCCACATTTGACACAAAATGTTCCATCATCCTGCACATTCTGCAGATTCCCCTCCTGCTTCTGTTCAGCTTTGGCCGTTGGCCTGGAGACGTGCGGTCCAGCTGCTCTGTCTTTACAAATTTTTTTCGAATGTTTATGTATTTTTGAGAGAGATTGAGACCAAGCATGAGCGGGGGAGGGGCAGAGAGAGAGAGAGGGAGACACAGAATCCGAAGCAGGCTCCAGGCTCCGAGCCGTCAGCCCAGAGCCTGACGCGGGGCTCGAACTGAAGAACCGTGAGATCGTGACTGGAACCGAAGTCGGACGCTCAACTGACTGAGCCACCCAGGTGCCCCCAAGCTGTTCTGTCTTTAGCGCTAATCTCTCAGGGTGTTGAGGCAGGAGAATAACTCTGGTGTTTTCTTGTGACCCTTCCAGGCTGTTTGGGATGGACATCAAGGGCAGGGACTGTGGCGACCAGGCAGCTAAGTGGTTCACCAGCTTCTTGAAAACAGAAGCTTTCAGGTTGGTTCAGTTTGAGGATCACATGAAGGGAAGGTCATCGAAGAAAATTTTCTCTACCCTTGTACCGAATTACCAGGTGAGCTTACAGAGAGCTGCCCTTGGCTTCTGCCAGTCACCCCTCTGTGTCAGGCTTCCTTCTTGGGATCCCAGTTAGGAGAGTGTAGTCATGGCCGAGGGGAGGAGGACGGAGGGTGCGTTCTGGGCAGGTGTTGGGGATGGAGAGGGAAGGCCCTCCAGGTGGAGCGTGGAGGATAGATTGCGGCAGGTACCATGGAGGGAGAAGCTAGGGGTGACCCCCAGGGAGGTGGGGGGCTCAGGAGAAAACAGGTTGGGAAGGTGAAGTGAGAGGTTCCTTTGGGACTGAACCAGGTTTCCTAAAATTACAGAAGCGGGCTTTCTCCCAGGGCTCCCTTGGCCATCAGTGTGGTGTGGTTATTTTGGGCACTGAAAGGGTATCTTCTGAAGGAGGCCACCTCTGGGCCAGCTGTAGCCCAGAGACCACAGCCTTTGATTTTGCAGAAAATGCTAGCCGCTTGGGCAGCCCTCCCCTTCCTCCCTGAACTACAAGCTTTTTGAATGCTTTGTTCACTGCTGTTTCGCCACCTAGAACAGTGCTCGGTACAGAGCAGGTGCTTAATAAATGCATGTGGAGTGAATGGGTGCCGCCTGAAGAAATTATGGGGACAGTGTGGTAGATTGGCAGCCTGTTTTACAGCAGTGCTGTGGGAAGGGGGTCACTGCTGGGCGCTGGAGTGAGGAGCAGGGGGAGTCCTGGAAGGTGACGCAGCCCTGAGCCCTGGCTGTTGCCTTGTGTGTGTGTGAAGGGAGCCCCTGCGAGGCTCCGCAGCAGGAACCGGCCTGGCCCTGACTTTGGCTGTTTCCAAGACCATGGGGTCTTCTCCCCTCATTGAACACCACTGTCCCTCTGCATTGTGCCCCCTGTACACACCACTTCCAGACTTTGCTTAGCTTTCTGTTGGGCTGAGTCATTTCACGGGCCAGTGAGGCCTGATGGTGCCATGTTCTTGGCTCAGGTGGCCTACCCAGACTGCAGCCCGATCATGCTCCTCTCGGAAGCCTCCCTGGTGGATCTGAATACCAGGCTGGAGAAGAAACTGAAAATGGACCAGTTCAGACCCAGCATTGTGGTGACAGGCTGCGATGCCTTTGAGGAGGTAAGAGGCTCATAGCTTCTGTGCATTAAGCTCTAACGTGCTGATCAAGACGCTAACAGAACTGCTGTTCCTTTTACCCGGCGCCAACTCAGACCCTCCATGGGGTCTCTTCTTCCCCGAGACTTACCTTAACCTTGTGGAGTTGTGTCCCTATTGCTGCCACCATCACCTTGCTGGCCTCAGGGGTTCGCTGCTCACCCTTTCATGCCTGAGCCCCAAAGTGAGCAATCAGATCTCCACATTGCATTAAGTCTGACATGAGGCTAGACTGTATCATTATAGCTCAGAGATCACTAAAAGGAAATGAAGATGAAGAGAACAGCCAGGAGTGCTCAAGGATTTGAGATTCCTGGAAGGCCCAGACCCCAGAGTGGAGGCCGAGAGGATACAGGAGATCTGCCTTGTGAACAGGGCCCTGGAGACATTGTGTGCCATGGCCTGAGTTCTCTCCCAGAGGACCCACATCCTCTCCTGCATGGCTGATGGCAGAAATTTCCATCCTCTCCAGACACAGCCCCTTGTAGCCCTAAGGGGACAAGCACATCAGAGCCCAGCTGTCCTGCAGTCTGTATGGAAATACATAACTGGGTGTTGCTCTGTGCTAAGAAATGTTGGCAGTCCTATTAAACATTGGGGGTGGGCTAAGCTTTATGGACTTATCCCTGGAAGTAATGACAGCAAATCCATTTATTGGGTGTTTTCTGGGTACCAGGCACCGAACTAATGTATTACTTCATATCAATTACTCATTTGATCCCAACGACAACCCTGTGAGGTCTTTACTATTGTCTCCTTTCTATAAGGAAATTGAAGCTGGGAGGTATTACCTACTTGTTGGTCATGTAGTGGATGGTTCTGGCATTAGCACCTCAGACTTGTAACTCCAGTTTCTGAGGTGTAGGAGTCGTGGTTCCAATTTAGAAATCCCAAATAGCTGACTCTGAGGGGAGAGGCTCTCCATTCATTGCCCCCTTGGGTGGCCACATTTCCTTTTGTGTGAGTAAAATGTGCCCCTATTTGCTGATAAGTGTTGTCCTTTAGAATAAACCTTTGTATTGAGGGGCCCTTGGGTGGTTCAATCCGTTGATATCAGCTCAGGTCATGATCCCAGGGTTATGGGCTCCATGCTGAGCGTGGAGCCTGCTTAAGATTCTCTGTCTCCCTCTGCTTCTCTCCCTGGCTTGTGTTTGCTCTTTCTCTAGAAAAAAAGAAAAAAAAAAGAATAAATCTTTGCATCCAGTGTAGTATAAATTCTTTCATACGTAGGCACTTTATCTGGTAATTTAAAAAATAGCAGTATATACAGAAGTTTTCTACTTGTTGATGTTATCCTGTCATATGTTATCTATTTCCTATAATTTCTCTTTACATTCATTAAAATGTTTTTCTTTTAAAGTTTATTTATTTTTTGAGAGAGAGAGAGGGCACAAGCAGGTGATGGGCAGAGAGAGGAGGAGAGACAGAATCCCAAGCAGAATCCCAGACAGAATCCAAAGCAGGCTCCAGGCTCTGAGCAGACAGCACAGAGCCCTATGTGGGGCTTGAACTCATGAACTGTGAGACCATGACCTGAGCCAAGATCAAGAGTCAGATGCCTGGGGCATCTGTTGGTTAAGCATCTTACTTCCGCTCAGGTCATGATCTCACGGTTCATGGGTTTGAGCCCCGCGTCGGGCTCTGTGCTGACAGCTCAGAGCCTGGAGCCTGCTTCAGATTCTGTGTCTCCCTCTTTCTCTCTCTGCCCCTCCCCCACTTGTGCTCTCCCTTTCTCTCAAAAATAAATAAATAGACATTAAAAAAAAAAAGTCAGATGCTCAACCAACTGAGCCATCCAGGTGTCCCCAAAATGTTTTTTTTTCCCAAATTGATAATCTGTAACGGGCCAGGCACTGTGGCTGGGAGCCCTGGATACAGAGGTGAAAAGATACAGATCCTACCCTTCAGAATTCCCTGATATGAGCAGAAGAGCCTCAAGGCAATGACAGCATGGTGTGAGAAGAACTGTAATGCACATGCTTAGCCGGTGCCTAGGATGTTTAGAAGTAGAAGTGCCTAAGTCTGCCTGTCGAAGGGGGGTGTGGGGGTGGGTCAGATCAAGCCACCTCGAAGCCATGCTGTGTATGTGTATAGCTGTGTGTGCTCTGTGTGCCTGCAAGGGTGAGCGAGGGTCGTTGTGGGTATCAGAGGCAGCCAGTTGAAGACCTAAAAGCACGTGAGGCCATGGCATTGAGGGGTGCCCGGGAGCATTTCAGAAGCACAGAACTCTGGGGGCGAAAGAGAAGTGGCAGGAGGAGGCTGGACCCAGAGCTGGCTGGAGCCCGCCAGGCCAAGGGGTTTGCATTTTATATTGTGGATATTGAAAGCAGGTGATGGTTTTGAACAAGGAGGCAATTCGTATTTATATCCCTCAAGCAGATGTTACTGAGGGGAGCACAGTGTGCCAGGCCTGCTGTTACTCTGGCAGCTCTCTAGAATGTGCCCGGGAAGGAAGGGAGACCCAAGACTGGAACACCAGTGCGGTGCTTAATCACCAGAGGGTCTTTTTGAAAAGCTGTAGATTAGTGGGCCTTACCTGAAGCCCGCATGAAATTCGTGATAAGGCCCACGACCGCACTGGAGGCCCCAGCCCTCGGGAGTCTCATGCCGGCGGCTACAGATGAGGCAGGACAGGACGGGACCTTGATGCTCTTGGGCTGTCGGCACCTTGAGGGAAGAGTCTCGATTTTTCTCCCCAGGAATAAATCCAGATTTTGTGGGGCTTGGAGTTGATACAATCTGGGGGGCTTCCTTCAGAAAAGAAAATAGCCGTTAGGTACAGGGCCTAGAAGGGGTCTGGTGCAAGAGAGGGGCCTAGCCTGCCTGTTTCTCCCCCGTGGTCTAGTAGTGTGCACGAGGGTGGAGCCCTTAGACGCTGCATGCTCTGCGGTAATGCAAGTGGCCGGGAATTGGATTAGAAATTAGTCCGTGGGGACGCCCGGGTGGCTCAGTCGAAGTGTCCGAAGTGAGACACGATCTTACGGATCGGGAGTGCGAGCCCTACATCGGGCTCTCTGCTGTCTGCGCGGAGCCTGCTTTGGATCCTCTGTCCCCCTCTCTGCCCCTTCTCCGCGCTTTCTCTCTCTCTCAAAAGAAGAAAAAACAAAAAAGAAATTAGTACATGAAGCAAAAGTTCTGTCACAGGAATCCTATAATTACTCCATCATTTTCTGAGGAATTTTATTTTAGGGAATACAATTTTTCTTGATTTATCTCTACTGAAGATACGAATTTATAAAAAAAATTTTTTTTAATGTTTATTAATTTTTGAGAGACAGAGTGCAAGCAGGGGAGGGACAGAGAGAGAGGGAGACACAGAATCGGAAACAGGCTCCAGGCTCTGAGCTGTCAGCACAGAGCCTGACTCAGGGCTCGAACTCAAGAGCTGTGAGATCATGACCTGAGCCGAAGTCGGACGCTTAACCGGCTGAGCCACCCAGGTGCCCCTGAAGATACTAATTTTAGTAAGATTTTCAGCCAGGGGAATAAGAAGAAAAGACACTTTTTTTTTTTTTTTTAAGTTTATTTATTTTGAGACAGAGAGTGAAAATCCCAAGCAGGCTCTGCGCGGTCAGCACTGAGCCCAACGTGTGGCTCAGGGCTCGAACTAATGAACCGTGAGATCATGGCCTGAGCAGAAACTGAGAGCTGGATGCTTAGTCGACTGAGCCACCCAGGCGCCCCAAAAAGATGCCCTATAGCCAGATTCCTGGCTAAAGATTTTTGCTTTCCTGGGATTTGCTAAGAATTTTTGTTCTCCTGTAACTTGTCAAAGTGAACCTAAGGCTAATGTGAGCCTAAACTCATCCTCCTAGGCAATTTGAGTAGGTGGAGTTTTATTTTTTTTAATTAAAAAAAATGTTAAGTGACCTTGTGTTCTCTGTTTTATTCCTGCATGGTGATGGGCTTACTGACATAATACCTAAGGCAGAATACTCTTTTTTTCTTTATTTTTAAATGTTTATTTATATTTGAAAGAGAGACACAGTGCAAGCAGGGGAGGGGCAGAGAGAGGGAGACACGGAATCTGAAGCAGGCTCCAGGCTCTGAGCTGTCAGCGCAGAGCCTGTGACACGGGGCTCGAACCCACAGACCACGAGATCATGACCTGAGCCGGAGTTGGATGCTTAACCGAGTGAGCCACCCAGGCACCCCAGGCAGAATACTCTTCTTTTTCTAGAAAAGTCTTCTGATGGTACACATTTTAAAAAACCCTTGGTATAAAATGATGCTAATGTTGCCAGTTTATTCTTCCCAATAATAAGCCCAATAATTAAGGGCCTGATGCATTAACCTGTCTACCTGGTGCAGTTGTACAACCATAACCTTTCAATTAGTGGGACTGTATAAAATATTAATGATAATATTCATAAATATTTAATAGAGCAACTAATAATAAAAAAATAGCAAATCTAAGCATGGTGCAAGAAGTCAGGCCATTATTTATCGCAAAAATCCAGAGCAATAGTAGAATGCATTGTGCAACATTTACTCTTTGTGACCCGAAAAGTACTTTGTACTTTTTTCTACGTAACTCCCGAATAGTAAGCACATTTTCAAAGGTGGCGTCTCTTGGGCCAGTGCAATGCATGAGGGTTCTGGGAAGGCAGAGCAGTGGAATTTAAAAAGAGGACAATTGACTAATGCTTCTTATCTGTGTGGTTGGCCATTGCAGGAGTTAGTGTTTCCCGAACTTTGCTCACTATTCTGGTGAACTAGACTTGGCTTTTTTTTTTTCCGGAATATGTTGTTCATATCCTTTCTCACTCCGCAGTATGGAAGAACTGGGGAGAGCCTGCCAGAGATTTGGTGTGTTCCCTGTCACTGTCAGTCTGTCACTTCTGTTCTTCCAGAAGCTTCCAGAGAGGTGGTAGGTCTTGAAGCCAGGCGGCTGTGGTTGGGTCCTGACCCTCATCACTCCCTGGCTGTGTGGACTGGGGGCTCTCACTACTCTCTCCTTGGCAGCTGCTGAAAAATAAAGTTTTTGCAAACCATCATCCCCCACATTTTCATTCCCCCAAATCTGATTTGGGATGAGTTGGGATTTTATTTGGGGGCTTAGATTAGAAGTCTCCATCCTGGAATAAGAACGTCCTCTGCCTGGCTTCCGGGATTCCTGAAGTAGCAATGATAAGAACACCATATAAAACAGGAACAAAACAACAGTAACCACAACACTCAAAATCCTCACGTGTGTATTAAATCACAGGCACTATGCCGGAGGTTCACATGTGGTATCTGGTTTTTTTTGTTTGTTTCAAGTTTATTTATTTTAAGAGAGAGAAAGAGAGAGAGAGAGAGAGAATCCCAAGCAGCTTCCAGGCTCTGAGGCGTCAGCACAGAGCCCAGCTTGGGGCTCGAACTCACGAATGGTGAGATCATGACCTGAGCCGAAGTCGGACACCCAACTGACTGAGCCACCCAGGCGCCCCTATTTTTATTTCTTAAATATTTATTTATTTTAAAGGAGAGAGAGCACACACATGAGCTAGTGGGGGAGGGGCAGAGAGAGAGAGGGAGACAGAGAGAATCCCGAGCAGGCCCCACAGCACTGCCAGCCTGGAGCCCGACGTGGGGCTGGAACTCACAAACCGGGAGATCACAGTCTGAGCCGAAATCAAGAGTTGGACCAACTGAGCCACCCAGGCACCCCAAGACTTTTTTTTTTTAGAGCAGTTACAGGTTAACAGTAAAATGGAGAGGAAATTGTGAAGATTTCCCATAGACTCCCTGCCCCCACATATGCACAGCCTCCTTCATTAGCAAAGTTGCTCACCAGAATGATACCTTTTTTTTTTTTTTTACTAAGGATGGACCTACACTGACACATCATGGTCACACAAAGTCCACAGCTCACCTGAAGGTTCTCTTTTGCTGTGGTACATCCTGTGGGTCGGGGCAAATGTATAATGACACCCCCCAACACTGTAAAACTTGCAAGTGTTTTCACTGCCCTAAAAATCCTTTGTGTTCTGCCTATTCACCTTCTCCCCGCCCCACCCCCACACCTCTGGCAACCACTGAGCTTTTTATAGTCTCTGCAGTTTGCCTTTTCTCCAATGTCCCATGTTTGGAATCCTACAGTATGTAGATTTCTCATATTGGCTTGTTTCGCTTGGTGATACGCATTTAAGATTCCTCCGTGTCTTTTCATGGTTTAATAGCTCATTTCTTTTTAGCGCTGAATAATTTTCTGTTGTCAGAACGTACCGCAGTGTGACGTATCCATTCACCTACTGAAGGATATCTTGGTTCCTTCCGAGTTTCGGCAGTTATGAGATGTCATGTTTCACGTTGGTTCAGGGTGAAAAATGTTCGGTAGTCATCAAAGAAGGTAGTGTTTTCACCTCTCTCTTTTTTTTTTTTTTTAAACTTTTAACTTTTATTTATTTTTGAGACAGAGAGACAGAGCATGAATGGGGGAGGGTCAGAGAGAGAGGGAGACACAGAATCTGAAACAGGCTCCAGGCTCTGAGCTGTCAGCACAGAGCCCGACTCGGGGCTCAAACTCATGGACTGTGAGGTCAGCCGCTTAACTGACTGAGCTACCCAGGTGCCCCTTCACCTCTCTTATGGAGCTGTGGAAGCTGAGACTCGGAGAAGTTGAGTTACTTGCCTCACGTCGCCTAACTGGCCTGTGGCCGGTGACGATTTGTGCTGTGGCATAATGTTCTTTGGCAGAAAGAAGTTAAGCCCAAATCTCATGTTCATGGACTTTGCTAGAAGCAAGCTGAAAGCCCCAAACAGTCATTTTTCTTTCTGAATGAATGAAAAGCACCAAGACGAGGCCTGAGGAATGTGGGTGCGGATTCAGGGGCCACACTCAGCCCCCCTTAGGCTATTCCTGCTTGCCTTTCAAGTGAGGAGACCCATGCCCTCGTCTGGGCTGCTTTCCTGACCTGCCCATTTTGTTAGGAGCCTCAAGCAAGGCCCTTGCACAAGCCTGTCCTTATTTACAAAAGCCAAAATGATGAAAAGGGAGACAGGACTCCTGGGTAGGGGGCAGAGTAACCCACGTTTCGAAAGGATTTGCTAGTGGAGTCGGTACCTTTACTTAAGGAGAGCTCCTTATGCATTTGCCTTTTTGTTTACATCTCAGTAACTTGAGGCGTTTACTCTAGAGACGTTTAGGGTCCGGGAAAGGGGGAGCTGAAGAATGGAAAGCCAAATCCTAGGGCTTCAGCTCCTTTCCGGTCACGACGAAATGAGAATACCTCTGTGGGATTCCGCATGGCCCCACGCTGCTTCGTCCTCCACTGCACCCACCGGGCAAATGAAACACCCCCTGGGAAGCCCATGGCCGGGAAGATGAGCGGATGTTGGCTAAGAAGGAATGTGTTGAGGTCTTCCTGGGCAGCTGTTTCCAAACTGGCTACACATCACATTGGAGGGGTTTACACAGGCCTGATGCTGGGTTCCTGGGGCGGCCTGGGCAGAGGAGCCTTTAAGGCCCCCCTGATGATTGCAGCCTGCAGCCAGGCTGCAGAGCCCCTGGCCTGGGGTCTTCCTGGGAGCAAGGTAATTACAGGAGCTGCAAGTGGATGTGGAGACCAGGGGGGCCACTCTGTGAGCTTGACCTTACTCCTCTCTGAGCACTCTTTTCTGATTTTATTAAGAGGTTTTTTTTTTTTTTTAACGTGTGTTTATTTTTGAGAGAGAGAGACAGCATGAGTGGGGAAGGGGCAGAGAGAGAGGGAGACACAGAATCCGAAGCGGGCTCCGGGCTCTGAGCTGTCGGCACAGAGCCCGACACGGGGCTCGAACCCACAAACCGCGAGATCATGACCTGAGCTGAAGTCGGATGCCTAACCGACTGGGCCACCCAGACGCCCCTGTTTTCTGATTTTAAAGTTGACAAATTTTGCTAATGGATTTTAAAGGTTCTTTGTAGCCCTAATGTTGTATAATTTCTTTTGTCTTTTTCTTCTGTTAGGCTGTGTGTGTGTGTGTGTGTGTGAGAGAGAGAGAGAGAGAGAGAGAGAGAGAGAGATCAGTAAAGGCACTTTATCACAAATATCTCTCAAACCTCTCCAATATGACCTCTTTCTTGGCTTTTTTTTTTTTTTTTTTTTACATAAACACTTCCCTTTGTACATTCTACGTTCCATTTTTTTTTTTATAAGTGAGCACGTTTAATCTTTCTAACAATCACATAAGGTTGGTTTCTCAAGATCTCCTTCACTGTCTTTTTCTTACTTATCCCTGGTCCTGAATGAGCAAACCTTTAAACTGTTGAACTGAATTAGGGGCGGGGATCTGGCTACCGAATCGTGTTTAACATATTTTACCTGTGCCTGTAGATATGTTAACTTTTCAGATCACGAAGGAAATAAAAGCCTTCAATGACAAAAGTACGTGGGTATTCCCTTTGAGCAGGTATGATCCCACAAACATACACATTTATGCATCACAGGTAAGGTACTTATCTTAAAATGGAAGTCTACTTACCGTACAGGGTTACGTTGGTTTCAGGTATACAAAATCGTGGTCCGGCAATTCTGCGTTTTAGTGCTCACCATGATCAGGGTAGTCACAGTGCAACATTATTTCTGTAGTTTTAACTGTATTCCCTACGTTGTACTGTTCATTTCTGTGACTGAATTATTTTGTAACCGGAAGTTTGTATCTCTTAATCCCCTTTACTTCTTTCACCCATCCCCTCCCGAACCGTGAGATCATGACATGAGCCGAAGTCAGATGATTGACTGAGCCACCGAGGAGTCCCTATTTTTTTTTTTTTTTATATTCCACATGGGTGAAATCGTATGTATTTGTCTTTCTCTGTCTGACTTACCTCACTTTGCGTAATACCCTCTAGGTCCGTCCATGTTGTGGTAAATGGCAAGATCTTTTTTGTGGCTGAATAATATTCCATTGTAAATGTATACCACCTCTTTTGTGACCATTCATGTATTGATGGACACTTCGGCTGCTTCCGGATCTTGGCTACTGTAAATAAGGCCGCGATGAACATAGGGGTGCATGTATCTTTTTGAATCAGTGTTTTCATATTCTCTGGGTAAATACCCAGTATTGGAATTATTGGATCATATGGTAATTCTATTTTTAATTTTTTTATTATTACTTTAATTAAAATTTTTAAAAATGCTTATTTTTTAATCTTTATTTTTTTTGAGAGAGAGACAAGGGTATGAGCAGGGGAGGAGCAGAGAAAGAGGGAGACACAGAATTCGAAGCAGGTTCTAGGCCCCAAGCTGTCAGCACAGAGCCCGACGCGGGGCTCCAACTCACAAACCATGAGATCGTGACCTGAGCCGAAGTCAGACATTCAACCGACTGAGCCACCCGGGCGTCCCATGTTTATTTTTTGAGAGAAAGAGAGAGAGAGAGAGTGAGCAGGGGAGGGGCAGAGAGAGAGGGAGACACAGAATCCAAAGCAGGCTCCAGGCTCCGAGCTGTCAGCACAGAGCCTGACGTGGGGCTCGAACCCACGAACCTCGAAATCTTGACCCTGGCCGAAGTTGGACGCTCAACCAGCTGAACCACCCAGGCACCCCTTCTAGTTTTAATTTTTTAAGGAACCTCCACACTGCTTTCCACAGTGTCTGCACCAGTTTGCGTTCCCTCCAACAGTGCACGGGGGTTCCTCTTTCTCCGTGTCCTCGAAGAGTGGCCATTTGCTTTAAAAGCTACCCTAGAGAATAGCCCACAAATACAGATGCTCAGGTAGTGATGATGGAAGAATAGTGGAGGTAGGAGTCATCTGGGGCCCCCCCCCCCACTCATCCCCCTCTCTCGTCTGCTGGAGGATTGTGATTCTCAGTGTGGGCTGTGGGTGCTGAAGAGCAGTTCAAAGCCCCCAGGCTGCTGCCTTTGGGAATGGAACCAGTGGCTGCTTCTCCCCAACTCTGCTATTGGTGGGTGTGGGGCCCCTTAGCATCCGTCAGGAGCTGAGCCTGAGGGGAGACTGGGGTCTCTCACTCCATGAGGCACTGGAAACCTCGTGGTTCTCACCTCCCTGAGAGGAGCCTGGGACAGGTTCAGCCGCATCAGCCCCGAAGAGTATCCAACCCAGTGCATGCACCTCAGAGATGCACAAACAGCCAGGATTCAGGGTCTCCCCTCTCCACTTTTGTAACTTGTGGCTGCCGTTGCTTCGGTTCGGCGGCCTCCAGGGAATGGAAGCTAGCTTGGCAGAAAGGCTGAGGCTTCCGTCCCGCCCTTCTGCCTGGATTTCCCCAAACAACGAATTCCTCCTGGCACATTTATTATGCATGGAGGTTTACAGGAGTGTGTCTCCTTTGATTCTGTAGGAACATACACCAGCCAGCGTGTAACAGGAGGAGACTTACACTTTCAGGATAAAACGCACTGCGTCTCCACCCAGTGTTCTCCAGCATACACGAGAAAGCCTCCGAGAGAATCTGGAACCCGGGCTGCAGAGATGGGGAAAGCTTTTCAATGATTTAATTTAAGAATCTTTTTCAGATAAAGTTAATTTTTTTTTTTTTTTGGCACAAAGGTAATTTCTTAAGTGTGGCTTACTCTGGGGACGCCTGGGTGACTCAGTCGATTAAGTGACGTAAGCCCAGGTCATGATCTCACAGTTTGTGGGTTCAGGCCCCGCGTCGGGCTCTGTGCTGACAGCTCGGAGCCTGGAGCCTGCTTCGGATCCTGTGCCTCCCTCTCTCTCTGCCCCTCCCCTGCTCGCGCTCTGTCTCTCTCTCTCTCTCTCAAAAATAAATAAACATTAAAAAAAATTAAAAAAAAAAAAGAACCACTTCCTCTGTGGTTCTGTATTAGTGTATCTTTGAACTCTGCAATGACTCACTTAGCCATTTCTTTGTGATTGAGCCTGTAGGTGGTTTTCCATTTCCCCTTACATAATTAATAAGCAGCTTTGTAAAACAGTCTTTGTCTACATTTCTCAACTGATTCTTAAGAAATGCTGACTCAGGATTTTATTTATTTGTTAAAAATACCGTTTAATGTTTATTTTTGAGAGAGAGCAAGTAGGGGAGGAACAGACAGAGGGAGACACAGAATCGGAAGCAGGCTCCAGGCTCCGAGCTGTCAGCACAGAGCCCGACAAGGGGTTGGAACTCACGAACCATGAGATCGTGACCTCAGTTGAAGTTGGACACTTAACTGACTGAGCCACCCGGGCGCCCTTAAGTCAGAACTTTCAAGGCTTTCCGTATATATTGCCAAATTGCTTTGCAGAAGCATAGCGATCATACCAATTTATGTTCCCACAAGCTGAGCAGAAGAGCGCCTTTTTTCTTATGCCCTTGCCAGCATCGATGCCTGTAATCCTTACTAAATCTGCTAAGTGAAAAGTCGCATCTCATGTAAATTGCTAATTCCTAGTGTATGGCATCTTGTGTTAGTCGGTGAAGGAAGTTTGGCTGTGACGTGGAGTTTTACTTCAGCTAAGGAAACTTGTTCCCTGCAAGTTTACACATTGGCCTAGATTCTGGAACACTCATGCTTGCAACAGACGTTTATCGAGGTTTACTGGGTGCTCGTCTCTGAGATAGATGCTGAAATTACAGAAATGAAGCCACTGTGTCTGACTGCAGGGGTCTCAGGACGAAGCAGGATCAAGGGCTCAGTAGCTGGATGGTTGAGGTACAGATAAGGGCTGAGATGTGTAACCACACTCGAGGGAGCCCAGAGAAAGGGACACTCCGTGCGTGGTGTGTGTGTGTGTGTGTGTGTGTGTGTGTGTGTGTAGGAAGAATGCCACAGGGTTTCTTTTTAAAAAAATTTTTTTAATGCTTATTTATTTATTAAAAAATTTTTTTTTATGTTTTTATTTATTTTTGAGATAGAGACAGAGCATGAGCAGGGGAGGGGCAGAGAGAGAGACACAGAATCTGAAACAGTCTCCGGGCTGTGAGCTGTCAGCACTGAGTCCAATGCAGGGCTCGAACTCACAGACCATTATAAGCTCATGACCTGAGGTGCCCCAATGCTTATTTATTTTTGAGAGAGAGAGAGAGAGAGAGAGAAGAGAAAAGAGAGACTGGGGGGGGGGGGAGGGTAGAGAAAGAGAGACACACACAGAATCCTAAGCAGGCTCCAGGCTCTAACCTGTCAGCACAAAGCCCGACACAGGGCTCAAACTCACAAACCATTAGATCATAACCTGAGACAAAGTCGCATGCTTAACCGACTGAGCCACCCAGGCACCCCTAATTTTATGCATTCTCAATTCACACTAATTTTAATAAGGGGGTCTTATTATTTTCATCTAAGAAGTGAGTTACTAATTACATTTAAACTTGCTTAGTGTTTTTTTACTGTAAGTAACCCTTTGCACCCAAAATGCCAGCCATGATCAGATTAGGATGAGAGTGATGTTATTATATAAAGTTATTAATATTTTCATAGGTGATTAGAACTGGGGAGCCTCAGACAATTTCTGTGAATGCAGACAGTATGTTATTCTAAACTGGGTCCTGCAGTTCTCTAAGAGTGAAAGAGCAAGATTGAATCTGTTTTATTAAGCTAGGAACCCCAACTGAACTGTTCAGACTTTCCTGCCTCATATCATAGTCATGAAGTAGAGTTTCTACAGATCTGTGGCTTAAAATATGAAATTCACCATCCCTTGTACGAAGGCATTGGAAGGGAGGTACTTGAGGGCGAGCAACCCGCTGGGAACCTATGGGCTCACATTCTTTGGGCCACAGCACCCTCGTGTGGCCAAATCCATCCTTTTGGGCTGCCCCCAGGCCAGGGTAGCACCGCGCCCATCACTTACCTGTGCAGAGGCCATATTACTGGTCACGCTCCTGGTGGGGGATGGTGGGGGATGGTGGTGGAAGGTGGGGGGAGTGGGGGAGGTAAGGGGGGGTGGGGATCACATTCTGCCAGGTGAGCCACCTGTTCTGATTGTCTTGCAGTTTTGCTGTTCGCATAGGGCGCATAATAGGGTACAGAGATTCTGTTTGATCTGTTTGATCTGGTGATCCTTGCCTTTTACGAGGGCTGTGTAGTCCATCCGTCGACTGCTTGTTTGGAACACAGACTTTATTTTTTTTTTTAATTTTTTTTAACGTTTTATTTATTTTTGAGACAGGGAGAGACAGAGCATGAACAGGGGAGGGTCAGAGAGAGGGAGACACAGGATCCGAAGCGGGCTCCAGGCTCCGAGATGCCAGCACAGAGCCCAACGCGGGGCTGGAACCCACGGACCGCGAGATCATGACCTGAGCCGAAGTCGGCCGCTTAACCGACTGAGCCACCCAGGCGCCCCGGGAACACAGACTCTATTTCGTTACAGCACTGCTTTCATAAATGGTGGGTGGGAACCCAGGGCATCCACAGAGACCGCTTTACGTCAGCTGTGCTCGTATCCTGTAGGAGATTTGTGAGGTGGAAAGACCCCATTAGGTACTGGAGTGCCTTTCCTGTGTTTGCCAAGTCACCCCGCTAGGCCTGGGGGGGTTAATGCACCCCTGCCAGAGCGCCAGAGCATGACTGGAACCTGGTTAGCGGGGTGGAAGAGGAAACATTACGTGTTAGTCCCTCCCCACTGCTCTGCCCTGCCGCCAGCAGAAACTCTCATGTCCCCTGAGGGGGAGTAAAGGACCAGATGAGACGAAATGATGCCTCATTTCCTTACCTGGAGACTGACTTCTCACCAAATCCCTTGGACCTATGGCTTCCAAACCTCACTTGGGTTGAGAGCAGGAAACAAGTTCTCAAGGGACATTCTTATCGCATGTGATGCAATAACAGATGGCTCCCTGTTAGCAAGAGAGTCCTATAACATGCCCTCGTTATACGTGTGTGCTGTGTGTGTGTGTACGAGTATGTGTATCTATGTATATATAATGTCATCTGTATGATCTCCATCTGTATGTGTATACATGTACATATGTGTATGTGTAGACGGATGAATAGAGACAGAGATTGATTTACAAGCTGGGTGGTTAGAAGCCCTGCCCTCAGAATCTGAAGTTTCAAACCTAGAGAACATTTTGCAATCTTGGCAGGTCTGTGTTTCTTTGTGCAAAATGGGGATCATAATAGTTCCTTCTTTAAAGTTGTGAGGATTTACTAAAGCCCTGAGGCAGATGTCGGCACTACCCACTGTTCAAGGGCGGGGAAGCAAGGCAGGGCCCGTGACTGTGGACTCTGCCCACACTCCCCGCCCCCAGGGCAGGCTGCCTCTCCGTGGATGTGGAAGTGTTGAATGTGTGAATCTCATAACTGACTTCCCTTGGGTGATGTCCCACTTGTCAAAGAACCATCAGATTTTTTTAAATGTCTAATGTTTATTTACTTTTGAGAGAGAGAGAGAGAGAGAGAGAGAGAGGCAGAGGGGCAGAGAGGGGAGGGGCAGAGAGAGAGAGGGAGACACAGAATCCGAAACGGGCTCCAAGCTCTGAGCTGTCAGCACAGAGCCCGATGTGGGCTCGAACTCAAACCGTGAGATCATGGCCTGAGCCGAAGTCGGATACTTAACCAACTGAGCCACCCAGGCGCCCCCAAAGAACCATCAGATTTTAACGTGGCTTCCACTGTAGCTTAGCTATTAAGGACAAAGTGGGATTGTCTTGCAAGTTATACATTTCTCATTATATATCAACAAGTTGCCCTTCTAGTTCACTTATGAATCTCATGGCCAACTGCCCCCCAGATAAGGTCTGTTCTTGCCGTACTGATAGAGTCCGGTTTCTGAGACCGGGAGTGAGGAGCTGGATCCTGGACTCACCGATGTGCTGTGTTCCCTTGCGTCCCTTTGGGACATGTTTCTTGGTGTCTTGCTCGCTGCCTTCTTGTTTCATAGTTGGTAGCAGCCAAAGAATAAACTGCTTTGAAGACTAATGAAATCACAAGATGACCTATCCTTTCCTCTTAGGATACCTGGGATGAGCTCCTCATTGGCAGCGTAGAGATGAAAAAGGTTTTGGCTTGCCCCAGGTAAGCGTTCTCTCGAGAGTCAACCTCTGGGGTGTGGCACGTTCATTGGCTTGTGGCTCTACCTAGCTCTTGGTTTTTGAATGACAGGTGCATTTTGACCACTGTAGACCCAGATACCGGAGTGATAGACAGGAAGGAGCCACTGGAAACCCTGAAGAGGTAAACAGCAATGTGTCCAATGTACTTTGAATATTATCCCCGTCCTAGAATTACCTGTGGGTGTAGGTGCCCTGTGTGAGCACCTTTCACTCCACCTTCTGGTTGGTATGTGTCTGTTAGTGGAAGTTGCCTCCTCTTTTTTTTTTTTTTTAATTTTTTTTTTTAACATTTATTTATTTTTGAGACAGAGAGAGACAGAGCGTGACCAGGGGAGGGGCAGAGAGAGAGGGAGACACAGAATCTGAAACAGGCTCCAGGCTCTGAGCTGTTAGCACAGAGCCTGACACGGGGCTTGAACTCACAGACAGTGAGATCATGACCCGAGATGCTTAACCGACCGAGCCACCCAGGCGCCCCATGCCTCCTCTTTTTTTATGGACTAATCTTCTAGTACTTTTGGCAATTTTTTTTAAGTTTATTTATTTATTTTGATAGAGCGCACAAGCAGGGGAAGGGCAGAAAGAGAGAGGGGGAGAGAGAATCCCAAGCAGGCTCCGCACTGTCAGGACACAGCCCGATTCGGGGCTCGATCTCACAAACCGTGAGATCATGACCTGAGCCGCTATCAAGTTTATATATTTATTTTGAGAGAGAGAAAGCCAGCAGGGGAGGGGTAAAGAGAGAGGGAGAGAGAGAATGCCAAGCAGGTTCCAAGCTGCCAGCACAGAGCCTGACGTGGGGTTTGAACTCACAAAACCGTGAGATCATGACCTGAGCAGAAACCAGAGTCAGACGCTTAACCGACTGAGCCACCCGGGTGCCCCTCTCACATCAATTTTTAATAACATTCAATATGTATTTCTAAATTAAGACCTCAAATACTGTAATTATTTTTATTAGACTCAACATCAAGGAATGTGAGACTAATTGAAGTTGTATAATGAAATATTAGAAATACGGGAACACAATGAGTTGTCAGTTTGTTTATTGAGGAACTTCTTTTATGGCAGGTGTTTTGTTTTGATATTTAAGGAATTTGGGTTGACTTTAGTTATAAATGCAGAACGTGTTTTTAAAACTAAGTTAACAGTTTTTGGGGAGATGTATTCTATTTTGTTTCCCTTTGGTCTGTTTTATTATTTGTTTTCAGTGGGTTTAAGTTAGAAGAAGAGGTTAATGATAGACTCCCACTCTTTGGGGTCTATTATTCAAATATACAGTTGTTTTGTTTTTTGATTTTTGAGATTCAGTTAGTTTTCTTTAGATAGGGCTTTAAAAAAAAAAAACTTTGCCAATAGTCAAGCCCCATGCCATTTTTTTTTATTAAAATTTTTTTTAATGTTTATTTGTTTTTGAGAGAGAAAGAGAGTGAGTGGGGAAGGGGCAGAGAGAGAGAGGGAGATGCAGAATTGGAAGCAGGCTCCAGGCTCCAAGCCGTCAGCACAGAGCCCAATGTGGGGCTCGAACCTACGAACTGTGAGATCATGACCTGAGCTGAAGTCGGACGCTTAACCGACTGAGCCACCCAGCCACCCCGTTTATTTATTTTTTAATGTACTACTTATTTTGAGTTACACATATAAGTTTTTTCTTTTGGCCTCAAGCTGAAGCCAGGGAAAAATTGGTTAGACTCTGAGGATGCTTCTTGAAAAACCAGGATTATGTGCGGTTTGACTAATTGCCCCCAGACTTCTCTGTCCAAGGAGCAGAAAAGGCTTGCTGCTTATTTATAGGTCACCTGAGGATAAAAACCCGAATTCTGTTGAGAGCACTTAGATTCCTATTTCCCTTTTGTGCCTGACGGTGAATTTTTGCTTCTTTCAGCTACCGCCTGTGTGATCCTTCTGAGAAGCAGATCTACAAGTCGTCGCCACTTTTTGGGGTCTATTACTCAGTGGAGAAAGTCGGCAGCTTGAACGTTGGTGACCCCGTGTATCGGATGGTACCGTGACATGGTATGGCGAAGGGCCGGCTTTGCTGCCGGAACGCAGCGCCTCAAAGCCATGGCCGCGTTCTCCGGTGTTGACATGTTTTTATGTTTTGCTGCTGTAACTCTTAGCAGAATGAGCGGTCTGGGTCCTGCTCTTGGGAGTTGGAAAAGTGCCTTTTCTTTTTCTTCCCTCAGCAATCTGATTTGGTCCAACTGGGCTTCTCTCACACTTCCCATTTGCTTATAAAATGCTGACGCAGGAGCCCCAGCAGAAGACAGGTAGATGTTCTCAGTTCATTGAGGAATAAGGAAATAAAGGTGAGCAGGTCACCAGAGTTCTGTATCGATTTTTTTTTCTGTCTCTGTTAGTGAAAGGAAGGGAAGTGCTTCATTATTCAATATCAACTTGGAGAAAAACATTGAATACTTTTTGTAAAATTTATTAAAAATTGTTTTTAAATGTATTTTTGAGAGAGAGAGGGAGAGAGAGAGAGAGGCAGAGTGCAAGTATGGGAGGGGCAGAGAGAGAGGGAGACACAAAGCCTGAAGCAGGCTCCAGGCTCTGAGCTGTCAGCACAGAGCCTGATGTGGGGCTTGAACTCACGAACTGTGAGATCATGACCTGAGCCGAAGTCAGACACTTAACCAACGGAGTCACCCAGACCCTAAAAAATTTATTTTTAAAATATGATTTAAAGTTTGAAAAGTATCAGTGCATCAAGGTGCCTGGATTCTGAATCGTGAGGCATAAAATAATGTTCTCACACTGATTTCATCAGGCCAAATAAAACCTTGATGCCTGGAGCATAATGCCTGACCCCCAAATTATAGAAATAAAGTCATTTGGAAGACTTTCTCAAATGACTCTTCTCAAAAAACCAAATTGAATTTTGAAAGTTACCTCATGTATGAAACTCTTGACCATCCTTCTTTCTAATTCTGGCCTGACCTTCTCACCTTCTCGCTTGACAATCATTTTTTTTTTTTAATGTTTATTTTTGATAGAGCATGAGCAGGGGAGGGGCAGAGAGCGATGGAGACACAGAATCTGAAATAGGCCCCAGGCCCTGAGCTGTCAGCACAGAGCCCGATGCGGGGCTTGAACTTACGAACCATGAGATCATGACCCGAGCTGAAGTCAAACCCTTAACCGACTGAGCCACCCAGGTGCCCCTCACTCGACAATCCTTGAGGACAATGTGGGGCAACAGTCCAGACAGTCTAGATCCAGCAGCGGGTAGACTTGGGTTCATGATCCTAGCAGCTCCATTTCCTAACTTGGTTGAGTTATTTAACCTCTTAGCCTTAGTACCCTTATCTGCAAAGTGGGAATACAGATAGTTGTCCCTAAAACAATCAAAGTGATTTTGAGGATTAATTTACATTAAGTTGCAGCATTGCAACAGAAATGTGGGGCATCTCAGGTGGGGGCAGCTAGCATGGGCCAGGAAGGAATTTACCCAGGGAAGAACAAAGGAGGTAGCAGTTTATTGAATACACAGCAAGGGAGCAGGGGCGAGATCCCAAAAGAGGGACTGTCTGCCACGAGGTGGTGGTGGTGGTGGTGGGGCTATAGTTACAGAGCAGAGTGATGGAGTGTGGGGACGTGTGGAATTTCCCCTTTTTGGCGGTGTTAGGAACTGTGCCCAATTTTAAGTAGATAGTTAGGGCTTAAAGCTTAACGAGCCTGTTTGCATCCAGCTCCGTGTTCGCTGGGGGCCCTTTTGCCTTGTTCAAGTTTCCATAGCTCAAGCCTGTTGCCTAAAAGCAGGCTCTACAAGAAACATAAGAAATGCTCAGTAAATATTAGCCATGATTTTTATTGTCATCATTGCAAAGGGCCTCCTAGGAAGACTGGCAGAAGTCAGCAAAGGGTAAACATTCTTACCAGAATCAGCTCTTCTGAATCTGTCTGTAGTGCCCAGCTGAGAGAGAAAAATACAATTTCATGTTGCCCCTTCCTTTCCAAATCCAAACCTGTTGTTTATAGATCCTTTCTCTCCCAGGGGTAACCATTGCCTTTCTGCCTGTCTTGTTTTGTTTAACTGGTCTTGGCTTTCTGCCTGTCTGGAATTTGGGGTTGTTGGTTCTTTCTTTTAGCTGTCCTTGAGACTGACTCTAGCTTTGGGGAAGGTAATATCCATTGCCCCCTCATTGAGGACCATCTTTTATCCAAGGGGGGTTATTCAGTACTGCCAGAAATACTTCATGTTTATTTATTTTTGAGAGAGAGAGAGAGCGAGCAAGAGAGCGTGGGGTGTGGGGAGGAGCAGAGGGAGAGGGAGACACAGAATCGGAAGCAGTCTCCAGGCTCCGAGCTGTCAGCACAGACCTGACACAGAGCTCGAACTCACAATACGCGAGATCATGACCTGAGCTGAAGTTGGATGCTTAACCAACTGAGCCACCCAGGCGCTCCTGCCAGAAATATTTAAAATTCAAACTATAAACCAAGAGGGAGAAAAGCAAATTGGGGATAATGTAGTTGGATGCGTGGATCAACCCCTACTATCATTTAAGTTGCAATCCAAATTTTTTAAGGAATTGAAAACAGCTGTCCTTATCTGACAGATCTTTTGCAAAATACAAGTCAGCTCTAGAGGCAATTCAAAATTCACCTGTTCCTTTACCAATCCCAAAGCTGTTCCTGTCTATTTCAAAAAACCTATAAATTATTGGCCTAAGGAAACAAAAGTCCTTGGCAGACCTTCCATTCTTTCTGTGTTCCTTAAAGTTGTACACATCTTATCATGTCTTTGAAATTTAAGCATAGCCCACAATCAGGTACCTGAGACTAAGGGGAGAAAAGAAAAAAGAAGAGAGGCCTTTTTGAAAATATAAACTACTCTAAGGGCACTTGTGCCCAAACTCTAGCAGGCCTCCTTAATTCCAGACACAGATACAAATCTTAAAACTCTTCGTCAGCAATACTAGTAACTCTAAGGTTTTTACATCTGTGTGTTTTGAGTGTATGTTATGAATGTGACATATTTTCCTACCTCTGGATGGTAGTGCTAAAATTAATTTGTAAAAGAGCTCCATTTTGTTGGTGTGAAGGCAAGCATTTGTAAGGATTGGGCATTCTAGAACTCTCAAAAAGATAGAAACTAACCCAAATGTTTTCCAGCTTCACGTGATCTGAGGAAATATTTGGTATTAAAGCTAACTCAAGGTTGTTGGTCTATTAAAATAGACATGTCTTTTAGAGTACCAATATTAAATATAAAACTTTTGTCCTACTTGAGTTTACTAGCTAAATAAGTACTTGTTATCACTTAGAGGATTTGTAAACAAAAGCATAATAGCTTGAGAGAATGAATGAGTTCTCCTCATGTCTCATAGTTTTTGTGGTTAATCTTTTTCTTTTTTCTGTTTATTAATTTATTTTGAGAGGGAGAGAGCATGAGTGGGGGTGGGGCAGAGAGAGAGAGGGAGAGAGAGAAACCCAAGCAGGCTCCACAGCTGTCAGCATAGAGCCTGATTAGGGGCTCATCCCATGAACCATGAGATCATGACCAGAGCTGAAACCAAGAATTGGACGCTTAATTCTACTCAGCCACCCAGACACCCCTTCGCGGCTAATCTATACATAATTGTTGGGAGCTGTTAAAAAACAAAGTTCAACCAAATAAATTTGAAGATCTAACTAGCTTTATCAGGCAGCAGCCCATCTAGCAAGTACTGGGGAGCTCCGAGGAGTTGTTCAAAATGGAGGGTTTTTATAGAAATGGTGGGGGTGGGGGGGGTGGGCGAGTAAGTTATTAGCAAAAGAAAAGGATAGTTCCAGGCAGGAACAGGAGGTCTTGACCTGCAGATCACTTCAGCTTCCTTTGGGGGATGGAGAGGGCCTAGGTGGTGATTCCTTGGTCCCCATCAGAAAATTCCTGACTGATTCATTAAGACTACATTTCTGGGGCAATTAGATTAGGTTTTAAGCCTCAGTCTACTGACTTGAGGCCTTACCCCATGTGATACCATTTTGGGCCTGTGGTTTTCTTTGTAACAGAGCAAATGACTTAGATATAAATTTGATTTATATATAAATTTAGATATAAATTTGAAATAAGAGCCTGTAGATGCAATTCTTCTTACAACAGTTCTATATTATGGTGTGTGTACTTACAATTAGTCTCCCCAAATCTTTTTGTAAACGGAAACAAGTTTTGCTAAGTTAAATTTCTTGAGTATCTAGATTATTTCCAAATGAGATAAAATACTGGAACATTGATTAAATCTAGGTTTATCTGCTTTGGCTTTCTTATTACAGAGAAACTAAAAATAAATTTGGGTCTGTTAATAAGCATGTTTGTGCTTCATTGGAAGGCTGTACTTCGAAAAAGCACATCATGGTGTCTGTTGTCAATCGGATGGGGGCCCCCAAATGCGGAACGAATGATTAGGTGGAAGCTGGTGGAAAGGGCCATGATCAAGAATTCACCTGAGGCAAACAAACAAACAAACAAACAAACAAAACAAACAAAAAAAGAGTTCACCTGAGGCAGAACAAAGGTACAAGTTTATTGAATACACTTCAAGGGGGTAGCAGGAAGGACAGCTGAGGAGAGATCATCAGCAATGAAGCAGTGGGCTGGGGCTGTTTGTATTTATTTATTTATTTATTTATTTATTTATTTATTTATATTATTTTATTTTATTTTTTTGCTGGGGCTGTTTTTATTTATTTATTTATTTTTTATTTTTATTTTTTTATTTTATTTTATTATTTTTTTTTGCTGGGGCTGTTTTTAAAGGGGGAAGAGGAAGAGGTGTGGCGACATGGAATTTTCCCTTTTTCCCTTTTTTGGTACCTGTGCCTGGTTGTAAGTAGCCTATTGGTCAGTTTGGGCTTATGGATATTTCGAGGTGGGTCACCTGATGGGCCTGTCTGTATTCAGCCAGGTGGTCGCTGGAGACCCTTTTGTCTTGCTCTCTCATTCCTGAAAGTGGCCTCTAGGGGCACTTGGGTGGCTCAGTTGGTTAAGCGTGTGACTTTGGCTCAGGTCATGATCTCATGGTTCGTGAGTTCAAGCCCCGTATGGGGCTCTCTGCTGTCAGCACGGAGCCCACTTTGGATTCTCTGTCCCCTCTCTCTCTGCCCCTGCCCTGCTCATTTTCTCTCTTTCAAAAATAAATACACATTAAAATAATAATAATAATAATAATAATCATAATAATAAAAGGGGCCTCTACTCCCATGTGTCTAGAAATTTAAAAATGTATTGGTAAATTTACATATCTAAAGAACACTGGTGTAACAGTTCATAATTGCTTACTGCTTAATTTTAGTTAACGTTTCTAAAGGTTAAAAATTTGAGTTCATATATATAATTAAAGTTACTAAAATTAATAAGAGAACATCTCCATATGCCAGGAATGTAGGATGTGTTTTCAGTAACAGAAGGTATAAGAAATAGAAATCTATTTTTTTTGTTGAGGGAAAAGAAAATAATTTTGTCCTAAGGTGAGGCTCATTGTTCAAAGAAGAAAAGCATAGCACAAAATCAAAATGTAAAAAATAATAGTAACGATAAAGTTGTAGAAGGTTTGTGGAAAAGGAGTCCTTGAAGAGGAATTTTAATGTGGTCAACCTGGCTAACATTAAAATTAATTTATTTACAAATAAGTTTTATTTATTTATTTAAAAAAATTTTTTTAACGTTTATTTATTTTTGAGACAGAGACAGAGCATGAACAGGGGAGGGGCAGAGAGAGAGGGAGACACAGAATCCGAAGCGGGCTCCAGGCTCTGAGCCGTCAGCACAGAGCCCGATGCAGGGCTCGAACTCACGGACCGTGAGATCATGACCTGAGCCGAAGTCGGACGCTTAACCGACTGAGCCACCCAGGCGCCCCTACAAATAAGTTTTAATATCAAAACTAAGTTGGTGCAAAATTAGAATTTGGGGTTCTGTCTGTTAAAAAGACAAAAGTTTTTCTTTTTTCCTCCTGGACTTTTGGTCTGCTTAAGTCTTTTTGAGCTGGAACATTCCTAACAGATTTGCTAATAAACTAATTGGACTTATCTGATACGTCACATTACATGAGAAGCATTGTCAAATAAGCAGTAATACTAAGCCTTCTTTATGTTGCATTGTAAAATTGTGGCAAGTGGATGAGGTCCATTGTTCTTTTGGAAAAACCAAAAAGGCCCCTCATTGCCAGGCTTTTGCCACCTTGACGTCCTCACAACATGGCAGCGGTCTGCTCCTGACGTAAGAAAATGAAGGCGGGCGGACAGTGGCTGTAGACAAAATGAACAGTCGGAATTATGGGAAACCCAAGAAGGCCGCTTGGTTCTCCCTGGCTCCCTGACCAGCCCCATGTTTCAGCTTTTGCGTTCTTTCACCCACCATACTACATTTAAGATGACTCCAATTACACACAGACGTTGGTGGAGAGACATCTATAAAACTGCAAAAGTCTGAAATAAAACAAAACAAAATGAAACCGTTTTCATTCCCAGAGACCCCAGACCTCCCTCTCTCTAGACCCTTTGCGCACCTGTACCTTGGAATCATTCGACGGCCAGTCGGTATGGGTTATCAGTATGCCCCTTCAGAAAAGGACCAAAGAGGGTGATAGACTTGAAGTATGTAAACCTCGAGTGTGTGACTATCACAGAGAAAAAGCAAAAACATCGGACCCGTGAATGCCGCACAGAGGGTCAACAGAAGGTTCGAGAACTACAGAGCACAGCCGACAGTGGTGCAAATTCCTTAAATTTTGAGCACAACTCTGTTAAGCTGAGGGTCTGATCAAGAAGGGGGAATTGTAGGGACGCCTGGGTGGCTCAGTCGGTTAAGTGTCCGACTTTGGCTCAGGTCACGATCTCACCGTTCATGAGTTCAAGCCCCACGTCCGGCTCTGGGCTGATGGCTCAGAGCCTGGAGCCTGCTTCCGATTCTGTGTCTCCCTCTCTCTCTCTGCCCTTCCCCCGTTCATGCTCTGTCTCTCTCTGTCTCAAAAATAAATACACGTTAAAAAAAAAATTTTAAAAAAGAAGGGGGAATTGTTAACAAGAAAACCACAGCCCCACAATGGCTTCACTTAGGTTAAGGTTTCAAGTCAGTAAACCAAGACTTACTGTATAACCTGACTGCAGTTTCAACCCCCCAGGAATGTAATTTTTAACCAGGCAACGTGGAATTTCCTGGTCAGTAGAATTGCTGGATAGACCCCTTGCCTAAACAGCACATTCCTTGCTAATAAAGTCCTTCCCTCCCCTCCCCTTCCCTCCCCTCCCCTCCCCGTCCTCTCTCTTTCTTTCTTTCTTTCTTTCTTTCTTTCTTTCTTTCTTTCTTTCTTTCTCTCTCTCTCTCTCTCTCTCTCTCTCTCTCTTTCTCTCTCTCTCTCTCATCTTCTCTCTGCCTTTAAAAACCTTCCTTTTGTTTAGCACAGGTCCCCTCTACTTGCTAGATGTGATGTTGCCTGATTTATGAATCATTTAATAAAGTCGATTAGATCTTCCAGTTCACTCAGTTAAATTTTGCTCTTTAACACACGCGTGGGGTGGACTGGAGCCAAGAGGGGATGTGAAGGGCCAAGCAGGGGTGACGGCGTAAGACGTACGCAGGGTGCATGCTGTGGGTGTGGTGAGGGATGTGTGAGTGCCCAGACCCTTCACGTGACAGAGATGCTGTTGGCCACTGGGCCCCAAGCTCCCTTTCAGCTTTATTATCCAGCACTGCCCCCCGCCCCCCGCCCCTACACACCACAGGCACTTGTCCTGCCGTCCATGCCCCAGAAGCATAGAGAACTTTCTTCTCTGCTGGGCATTTCTGTTTGGCTTTAAAAATAATGGTAACATTACTTATCTACTTTGTGAGCCTACTATGATTTTTGCATTCTGAATCCTTAATATGACAGGTTGATTAAAGCTTTACAAAAATAGCAGTTAATATTTGCACTGGGGTTACTTATCCATTTAAAATTTAAAACTTAATTATAGAAGAGTTTACCTGTTCCATTATGAATGCAATACATGTTCCTCATGGTGGATTTAGAAAATACCAGCAAAGTTGAGGAAAGAAATCACCCCGTGTCACTGTTTAAAAATTTTATTCTGGAGGCGCCCGGGTGGCTCAGTTGGTTAAGAGTCCGACTCTTGATCTTGGGTCAGGTCATGATTTCATGGTGTGTGGGATCGAGCCCCACGTTGGGCTCTGTGCTGACAGTGTGGATTCTGCTTGGGATTCTCTCTCTGTCTACCCCTGCCCCACTCTCTCTCTCATAAAAAATTTTTTTTTTAATTCTGGTGTTTTTTTGTTTGTTTAATGTAGCCATAATGTGTGTGTGTGTGTGTGTGTGTGTATGTAATATGTACATATAATTCATAATATATGCATGTATAATATATATCATACAGATATATATTATATCATATATGTATGCAGATATATATCATACATATATGATAAATATATGCAGAAGTATGTATCATACACATTTCCAGAGACCTCCAGCCTTTTCAAAGGTCATTCTGATGGCTTCATAGCATTACGTTGTAGAAATAAATAAGCACCATTTTAGAGTATTTGACACTGGGACTACATCCAATTTTGTTGTAAATAATATTATAATATATATCTTTGTATGCAGAGTCACTTTCAAATCAAGTTTTCTGTAAGGTAGATTGCTAAAGTGGAATTATTGACTTGTGGGAAACAGACATATTCTTTAACATCTTGACTAATGGCTTTCTTTTTAATGTTTTTAAAATTGTTGTCTTAATGTTTATTTATTTTTTGAGAGAGAGAGAGAGAGACAGAGTGCAAGCTGGGGAGGGGCGGAGAGAGAGGGAGTCACAGAATCTGAAGCAGGCTCCAGGCTCTGAGCTGTCAGCACAGAGCCCAACGCGGGGCTCGAACTCATGGACCGTGAGATCATGACCTGAGCCGAAGTCGGACGCTTAACCGACTGAGCCACCCAGGCGCCCTTTGACTAATGGCTTTCAAAAGTGTTCTTCCCTCGTGTGCCACCTCATGTCATGTGAGAGAGATCCGGGCTCTGGGCCCTTGCCAGAACTGGGCGGGCCACTCAGTCTTAATAGGCTGCTCTTTTCCATGAAGGTAATTTGGCCCGGGACAAACGGGTTCATGTTTCCTGCATTTTAACTATATTGAGTGACTGTTCTGTGAGTGTGTGAGTTATTTATGACCTGTAGGAGAAAAAACCAAATAATCAGAGGTCCTTGTCATTTATCCAGGTTTCCACGTCCCGGAGGCTTTGATGAGGACTTTACCGACAGCCGCCAACACCACCTCGGCACGTCCTGTGCTACCCAGCCCTTGACCGTCTTCACCCTGGAGCCGAATCTCTTTGTAACGCATGCTCCACGTTAATGCAGGAAAAGTATTAGAGGTGATTCAGCAATAAGGAGGTATATAGGTTGGACGTAATGAGGATTCTTTAAATAAATAAAATTGTCTATGAAATTATTTGGAATGTTGCTCTAGCGATGACACTTTTTAACCCCTGACGTTACTGTTGGTGAGTAAAGAAAGTCTAAAGAATCAGTCAAAAAGCCGCAGATTTCTTTTTCCCACGTGTTTACATCCTCTCCCCTGTCGTTCGTGTTTTTAGGAGAAATGGGAAACAAGATCATTGTTTTCTGATGTGCCTTATACGTGTTCCCACAAATCCTTGATGTTGGCCTTCACACGGCGGTTGAATCCTGCCAACATTTGCTCATGTGTTCTGGACCCCATATTAGGGAATCGGGTTGTACTTGAGTATGGAAGTTATTTTGTAGATCTTGTTTTCATTTTCGATTAAGCCCTATATAAAAGCAATTTGTCTGTAACCACCAGGTCCACTGCCTGGAATTTCAAGTATGACAAAGAAAACATGGGCTTTTAAAACGAATGGAATGTTGAGAGCAGGCGTGAGGAGCACGAGCGCATTTTTTTAGGTGCAGATAATTTTTAGGTACAAATAATCCGGTGCAAAAAAAAAAAAAAAAAAAGAGAAATGAACTATTTTGGTATGACTAAACAAAAATCCTCACTGAAGTAATGCGTGGATGCGTTAACCCACTTACAGTGTTGGGGTTTATTATTAATAAATGTGAATCTCAGTTGTAACTTTCCCTTTGGTATTTCTGAGTCTGCTTCCATGGCTTTTCTCATTTTATATTAGAATTTCGGTCACTGTCATGCATTTTTCTTGACCCTTTTCTGAGTAGCGTGGCAGAGAGCTTCCTTGCAAAGGAATGAGCGGACTCCACGGACGTTTACCTCCTGCGGTTGGTGGGGGTCGGGGTGCATCGTGAACGACACGGTCCACCTGAGGCGCGACGGCCAGTGACGGCGAGGAGACTGGCCAGTGGCCAGTGAAGAGCAGCTCTTCCTTGGCTGGGTTCTGGGACTGAAATGAACCTCCATTCCCAGCGCCCTGTGAGGAGAAAGGGTTAAGTTAGCTCTGTCCCCGGCTAAGGTTTGGAAATGATGACGTTGAAAAATCATGCCAACTGTAAAGTCGGCCATTGAAATGGAGAAGCAGATTTTTCCTTTTAAAGTTCTGGAGAGGGGCGCCTGGGTGGCTCAGTCGGTGAAGTGACTTTGGCTCAGGTCATGGTCTCCTGGCTTGTGAGTTCAAGCCCCACGTCGGGCTCTGTGCTGACAGCTCGGAGCCTGGAGCCTGCTTTGGATTCTGTGCCTCCCTCGCTCTCTCTGCCCCTCCCCCACTCATGCTCTGTCTCTCTCTCTCTCTCTCTGTCAAAAATAAGTAAACATTAAAAAAAATTTTTTTTTAAAGTTCTGAAGAGAAAAAATTTCAGAAGAGAGGTGCTTGGTTGGCTCAGTCAGAAGAACGTGTGACTCTTGATCTTGCGGTCGTGAGTTCAGGCCCTACATTGGGTGTGGAGATTATTTAAATGAATAAATAAATACAAATTAAAAAAAATTATGTTTATTTTTGAGAGAAAGAGCATGGGCAGGGGAGGGGCGAGAGGGAGGGAGACGCAGAATCCCAAGCAGGCTCCGGGCTCCGAGCTATCAGCACAGAGCCTGATGCAGAGCTCTAACCCATGAACTGTGAGATCATGACCCGAGCTGAAGTTGGATGTTTAACCAACTGAGCCACCTAGGCGCCCCAATAAATACAAATTTAAAAAATAAATTTCTGAATAGAAATCAGGGAGGGGGATAAACAGAAATACACAAAATTAGTGCCCATGAGCCCTCTCATCTGTGGAGAACGTGGAGGATAGGGGTGAGTCCTGTGTCATGCTGGGGAGTGTTGCCCTTCACTCTATTCTCATGGCACACTTCACCATCAATCACCATTTCTCCGTAGGAAGCTAGATTTACCGAATCCCCTTCTTCTTCCAGCTCATTCCTAGAAGGAGCAAGGTCATTGATGTACCGTTAGCAGTTGAAGCAATTCTGACCTCTGTACTCTGAACACAGTTCCTGGCTTTCACTGGAGTCAGGGAGGGAGAGGGTGACTTGGGATTGAAAGAGAGAATAGGACACATCGAATCTGTTTAGGCCTAAATAACTATGGTGAAGAACAACGTTCAAGGACAGATCTTCCCAGAGCACTAAAGGGCCCCCAGTGTGTATTGTCAACTGGGAAAAAGGATTCGCTGTGCTTTGGGGACTCTCCCTTTATCGATTTAAGATAATCTCCTTTCGTGTGGGCAATTTTCTCTCCTTCTCTCTCTCTCTCTCTCTCTTTTTTAATGTTTACTTATTTATTTTTTTTAATTTTTTTTTAACATTTTTATTTATTTTTGAGACAGAGAGAGACAGAGCATGAATGGGGGAGGGGCAGAGAGAGAAGGAGACAGAGAATCGGAAGCAGGCTCCAGGCTCTGAGCCATCAGCCCAGAGCCCGACGCGGGGCTCAAACTCACGGACCGTGAGATCGTGACCTGAGCTGAAGTCGGACGCTCAACCGACTGAGCCACCCAGGCGCCCCAATGTTTACTTATTTTTGAGAGAGCACTAGCAGGGGAGGGGCAGAGAGGGGGTGACAGGATCCGAAGCAGGCTCTGCATTGTCAGCACAGAGCCCGACGCGGGGCTCAAATGCACAAACCATGAGATCATGACCTGAGCGGAGGTCGGGCGCTTAACCAACTGAGCCACCCAGGTGCTTCTTTCCTCTTCACTTCTCTTTCTTTTTTTCCCCCTAATCTTTGACGATTCTGGTGGATCTTGAATTGTACCGTCCTAACCTGACAGTGCCTCTCTCCTTGACCAAACTAGTCAGGTTCCTCTGAAGCCCCATCTCCACTAGGCCTCAACCTTGACCCTGGCCAGGCCTGCATAGCCCAGTTTAGCAAGAATCCTGCTAAATCAGTTGAGAGAGCACCCTCACCCTTGATCTCTGATCACTTTCATTATTGGATTGAGTTCCTCATCCACTGTTGCTGTGGAAGACCTCGGCCTGCCTTCAGCAAGAATCCTGTGAACTTGGTTTATCAAGAATCCTCCTACCCTTGATGGTCCCTGTTAAGTAATTTTTCATCCACTGATCCCCGCTCTCTGCATGTTGGCTGTAAATCCCCACTTGTCTTTGCTGTGTTCAGAGTTGAGACCTATTGTAATATCTCTATTGCGATCGCCTTATTTTTAAAAAAATTTTTATGTTTATTCATTTTTGAAAGACAGAGACAGAGCACAAGCAGGGGTGGGGTGGAGAGAGAGGGGGGACACAGAATCTGAAGCAGGCCTCAGGCTCTGAGCTGTCAGCGCAGAGCCCTACGCAGGGCTCGAACTCACGAACTGCGAGATCATGACCTGAGCCAAAGTCGGATGCTCAATTGACAGCCACCCAGGTGCCCCCTTTTTGTTTTTATGTCTTAATTTTTCTATGTTTTAATTTTTTATGTTTATTCATTTTTGAAAGAGAGAGAGCACAAATGGGTGGGGCAGAGAGAGGGGGTAATTGCCTTATTTTTTTTTTTATTGACATACAACATTGTATGTAAGGTGTGCAGCATAATGATGTGTGTGTGTGTGTGTTATGAAATGATCACAGTTAAGTCTAGCTAACACCCATTACCTCACACAGTTACAAGTTCTTTTCTGGTGTTGAGAACTTTTAAGATTTAATCTCTCAACAACTTTTACCTTCACAACACAGCATTGTTAACCATAGTCAATAGACTGTATGTTACATCCCCAGAAACCCATTTATCTTACGACAGGAAGTTTGGGTCTTTTGACACCTTCACTTGTTTTGGCCACCTCCCCACCTCCTGCCTTTGGCAAACCAGTCTTTTCTCAGCATCAGTGAGTTGTTTACGTTTTTGTTTTGTTCTAGATTCCACATGTAAATGAGATCATTTGGTATTTGTCATTCTCTGACTTATTTCACTTAGCGCAATAGCCTCAAGGTCTATGCACTTTGTCCTGAATGGCATGATTTCATTTGTTTTTAATAAGGCTGAATAATATTCCACCGTATACACACACCACATTTTCTGTATCTGTTCATCTGTCCAGTGGATCTTTATGTTGTTTCCATGTCCTGGCTATTGGAAATAATGCTGCAGTGAACATGTGGGTGCATAAATCTTTTCAAATTAGTGTTTTCACTCTCTTTGGATAAATACCCAGAAGTGGAATTGCTGGAATCTATGGCGGTTCTGTTTTTATTTATTATTATTAGTTAATTCTTTTTTTAAATGTTTATTTCATTTTTGAGAGACGGAGTGCAAGAGGGGGAGGGGCAGAGAGAGAGGGGGACACGGAATCCGAAGCAGGCTCCAGGCTCCGAGCTGTCAGCACAGAGCCCGACATAGGGCTTGAACTTACGAACCGTGAGATCGTGACCTGTGCCGAAGTCAGATGCTTAACTGGCCGAGCCACCCAGGCACCCTGGCAGCTCTGTTTTTAAATTTTAAGGATCCTCCATACTGTTTTCCATAGTGGCTGCACCAATTTGCATTGCCACCAACAGTGTACAAGTCTTCCCTTTTCTCCACATCCTCCCCAACGCTTACCTCTTTTTGATAATAGCCATTCCAACACATGTGAGGTGATACCTCACTGTGGTTCTGATTTCCATTTCCCTGCTGAGTGATGTCAAGTACCTGTACCTGTTTGCGATTGTATGTCTTACGTGGAAAAATGTCTGTTTTCATTTTTTAAAAGATTTCATTTTTTAATTTTTATTACAAATTTTTTGATGTTTATTTTGAGAGAGAGAGAGAGAGCAGGCGTGCAAGTGGGGGAGGGGCAGAGAGAGGGAGACACAGAATCCGAAGCAGGCTCCAGGTTCCAAGCTGTCAGCACAGAGCCCCGTGTGGGGCTCGAACTCATAAACCTGGAGATCATGACCTGAGCCAAAGTTGGTAGTTTGATCGAGCCACCCAGGCGCCCCTTTAAAATTTTATTTTTAGGGGCGTCTGGGTGGCTCAGTCGGTGGAGCGTTGGACTTCGGCTCAGGTCATGATCTCGAGGTCTGAGTTCGAGCCCCGCGTCAGGCTCTGTGCTGACAGCTTGGAACCTGGAGCCTGCTTCGGATTCTGTGTCTCCCTCGCTGCCCCTCCCCCATTCATGCTATGTCGCTCTCTCTCTCTCTCTGTCAAAAATAAATAAACATTAAAAAAATTTTTTTAAAGTTTTATTTTTAAGTAATCTCTACACCCAATGTGGGGCTCGAACCCGAGATGGAGTTGCATGCTCTACTAACTGAGCCAGCCAAGTGCCCAATGCTGCTCATATCTAAATTGGATTTTTTTTCTTTTGCAATTTAATTGTAGTTCTTCATAATTTTTGGATATTAACCCCTTATCAGATACATGATTTGTAAATAATTTTTCCCATTCTGTAGGTTGTCTTTTCATTTTGTTGATGGTTTCTTTTGCCACACACCAGCATTTTAGGTTGACTAGTCTGACTTGTTTATTTTTCTTTTGCTTTTGGTGTCTTGTCACGTATTTTGGTGATTCTTGTGTCTGATGTAAGGTAGAGGTGCAGTTTCATTCTTTTTCAAGTGTCAGGATAATTAAACTTTTTTTTAATGTTTGTTTATTTTTGAGAGAGAGGTAGAGTATGAGTGGGGAGGGGCAGAGAGAGAGACAGAATCCAAAGCAAGGCTCCAGGCTCTGGGCTGTCAGCACAGAGCCCAATGCCGGGCTCGAGCTCACAGACTGAGAGATCATGACCTGAAGTTGGACGCTTAACCGACTGAGCCACCCAGGTGCCCCAGGAGCCTAATACTCTTAAATCACCTTGACCCTGATGACTGACCTTGTGGTTTGAAACATGACCTGATTTGAAAGAGACAAGTCAGTGCCTGCAGCGCCAGTTGGACATTCCCTTCTGCCCTGAAGCCTCCGGATCTTGTGCCAGTACCCACCTTCCAAACCGTGGCCCCGGGGAAGGCTGCCGGGAGGAGCGCACCGCGCCCTAAGCCCTGCAGAGGGCGCTCTCCGCCGCCCAGTGCAATTCCGACCTGCGGCTCGGAGAGCCCGGGCGCACAGCCAGCTCCCCGCCAGCCCCTGTTCTCAGGCCCTGCGCCCCTGGTCGCATCCGGCCGCCCTGATTCCGGCTCCCGCAAGCTCCCTGGTCCTGCTTGGCAGGCAGGGAGGGTGGTGGAGGTCAGCGGATACTCTGTGCCAGCCCTCCATTATCCCCAAGACAGGGATCTCCCCGCTGCCTGCTTTCTAATTTAGAAATCACGCTTTGTCCTGCAAACTTGGTATCTGACCATTTTACGTTTAATAAAAACCCACAAATACGTAAATAAAGAGGTCACTTGTAGCGGTAGCGGTCGTGGGGGAAGGCGCACCGCCTTGCAGCCGCAGGCGGCGGAAGGCGGAGGAGGCGGTGGGGCGAGGACCCTGCAGCAGCGGGGCCACCCCCTCCCACCGCAGCGCCCCAGGGGCCACCCCTCGGTAGAAGGTCGTGCGATACTGCGAGCGGCCCGGAAGGGGTTCGGGAGCGGCCCTTCCTTTGGGCTCCGGGCCAAGGGCCGCACCAGGCGGCGACAGCTCCTGCGGGCCCTCCGCGGACGCCCAGCCGCCACCGGTCCAGAGAGCGGTCGCCATGGGCGCCGCCGGCTCGTCGGCCCTGGGCCGCCTCGGCCTCCCCGCGTCGCGCCTCCCCGCGCAGCCCCGGCCCGGCTGGCTCGCGGTGACCGCGCTGGGACTGGCCGCCGTGGCGCTGGGGACCGTCGCCTGGCGCCGCGCGCGGTCCAGGCGGCGCCGGCGGCTGCAGCAGGTGGGCACGGTGGCGCAGCTCTGGATCTACCCGGTCAAGTCCTGCAAGGGGGTGGCGGTGAGCGCGGCGGAGTGCACGGCCCTGGGGCTGCGCTGCGGCCACCTGCGGGACAGGTAGGGCCGAGCCGGGCGGGGATCCGCGGGGAGGGCTTCGGGCGGGGGCGGGGGCGGTCTGCAGAGTCCGCCAGCAGGTCCTTCCTTCCCTTTCAATGGGGCAAGGACAAAGAGAACGAGGGGCAACTACGTCCCAACAGCCGACCCCAGGGGCCCGAGACCCAGGGCCTAAGTGCCCCGACCCGCTTCCCCGAGACGGCTGCATTTCCACCTCCCACGGGCGCTTTCACGTCTGCGCTCCTGCCGAGCAGTGGTCGGGGCGCCCAGGTGTCTGTCGCGTGCCCGCCAACGTCTTCAACCCCATCTAGCAGAGGCGGCGAGCTTCCAGGGATTGGTCCCCGCCACATTAGTTTCATTAAACTCTCTCTGGAGAACTTGGGGGAAACTTGGGGCGGCGGAGCGCAGCCCTCAAAGGGCGCACCCAGGTGGAGCGCCCCTAAGGACAGCTGTTGAAGCTTAAGCTTCTTGCGGCCGGAGAAGTGCTATTGCCTCTGTTTCCCTAATGCGCGCAAGCACTCTTTTTATGAACAAAGGAACTGGGGTTCCGCGCCACCCAGCGGGGGAGCCAGGACTCTTGTTTTGTTTAGCACGTGGGTGCTTTGTGAAGAGTCGTTTTATTAATGGCCTATCAGGGTAGTCACGATCTGCGTGCATTCCTGGGGTTCAGCGAAGGTTGCAACGGCCCGGAGCGAGCGGCTTTGTTCTCTTCCGGGTCTGGCGTCAGGCCAGCCCGGGGCCTCACTAAGGCTGCGCATCAAGCTCTTTCCTTCCAGACGAGCCCTCAGCTCCTGCAAGTAACCCAGAACTGGGCAGCGGGGACGGCTGTGGCCCGCCCCCGCCCCTCCCCCCGCCTTGCAGCAGAGAGGCGGAGGGCCATTCACGACATACGTGAGAGTGGTGAGCTCTGCATCTTTGCTTCTGGAAGCAAGGCGAGAATCCTAGATATTTCATGGTTTGTACAGAGGTCACCAACTCCGAAAGACGGTCCAATGTATTGAATTTGTTTTGTCGGCCCCGGAGGCAAAGGGTGTTGTACTGTACCGATTGAGAGTATTTACTGAGCTCATACGATAATAAATAATTACAAGAGCTGGCATTTGTGGCAGGCGCTATTTTTGTCATCATGGTACCAGCAAGCCTGAAGGAGAAGTGAGGGGCATAGCGGACTCCGTGTGACCAGTGCCAGGGAGCACAGAGAAGGAGCCCCAGAAACTCTCTGGGGTGGCCAGGAGGGTAAAAACCCCGGACTTGGGGGCAAGGTATACTGCGGGAAAGGCTAGTGCCCTCTGAGGGAATGACCGAAAAGGACTGAAAACGGAGATACAAGTACACCAGCGTTCACTGCAGCATCACCCACAGTAGCCCAAGGGTGAAATCAACCCACATATCCATCAACAGATGACTGGATAAACAACATGTGGTATAGACGCACCCGGGAATAGTGTTTAGCCACAAAAAGGAACGAAGTTCTGATCCACACTGCAGCATAGATCTTACAAGCATTATGTTAGGTGAAATAAGCCAGACACAAAAGGGCGACTATTATATGATTCTAATGCTATGAAATATCTACAGTAGGCAAATTCATAGAGACAGGATGTGGATTGAAGTTTCCCAGGGGGCCAGGGGAGAGGAGAGAGAAGGGGGAGTTATTGCTTAATGGGTTCAAAGTTTCTATTTGGGGTGACGACAAAGTTTTGGAAATAGATAGTGGTGATGGTTGCATAACATTGTGAAGGTGCCCAGGGTCATAGAATTGTGCACCTAAGATAGTTAAGAACACATGTAAAAAAACAAATCTGTTTTCTGTTGATGGACACTTGGGTTGTTTCCTCCATCTTTCGGCGTTGTGAGCATTGCTTCTGTGAACATCACGGTATGCGTATCTGCCCTGTTTTCAATCCTTTTGGATATACACAGGAGCATGCCAGACATTTAATGTTGCGTATATTTTACCACAATTAAAAACATTTAAGAAGCTGGCCTGCGTGAGGGCGCAGGGGGTTGTGAATGGCTGGTGAGCAGCTGGTTATGAAGGGCCTTGCCTGCCTTGCTGAAGATTTAGGGTTTTATCCTGAAAGCAGGAACCATGGAGGGATTTTTCATGGGGGGGGGAGGGGCGGAATTTTCTAGATTTGTAGTTTAGAAAGATCAGACCGCCATCATCACCTGGAAGAATTATTACACGAAGAAGACTATTCATGTGCTGGGAGCAAGGATCTGGGGCAGGGCAGAGCTCTGGGTCCAGGATGAGGGCCGATAGGCAGGCAGTTCAGGGAAGGGCTTCCATTAACCTTATTTTTCTTGTGTAGCTGAAACATCTCAACCACGATGACCCACTGGGGGTGGCGCACAGGAGCTTTAACGCCTTAACGTATTTGCCCTCTTTTAATCTTATGTCTTTGGATTCCAAGAGCTCGAGCTCACTTCTATAACTGTAGTCACTCGACCCAGTGAGAAATGATCAAAATGTCAATATATTCAGCTTCTTTGGCAGCTGAGAAATAACCCGTACGAATGGCTCCCCCCCCCCGCCCCGCCCCGCACCCCCAGACAGTTTTCTGTTGCTCTGATCTCTCCATGTATCTCTTTTTTCTTGGAAGTACCTCTAGGTCAGGAGTATTGGGTTAGAAGAAATATCGTCCATGGTGACAATAGACCTTTGAGCAAATTGCAGCATCCACAGCCCCGAATATTGAAACATTGATGTTTTAAAAGGCGGGGGTGGATTTGGCAAGGTAGAAGTGGCCTCGTATGCTTCTCTGCGGAAGTCCACGCTCTGAGAACAATAGAGCCACAATCTTGTTATTGTGCTTCCTTCCGTGTGCCCTTCAAGTCTTTCTGGGAAATCGTTTCCTGTCGTCTCTCGGGGCACGTTTAACGCAAGTGGTCAGACCTTCTCGCAGTTGAGATGAAAGTATGATAACGTCTTTGATTTCCGTGCCATCAAGGAGCTCCGCAGGTTCTGCAGAGATTATACACATTGGATGCTTGAGTGGTTACCAAACCCTTTGAAATAAAGGGACAGACTCAGCCTTGCTGTGCTGTTGAGTTGATGTTTAGGACAGACAGACAGACAGACACGCACGCGCGCACACACACACACACACACACACACACACACACTCACACACACCAGGCTTACGGGGAGGAAATGAAAGAGGACTGTGCATGACCGGAGCTCCCGCAGTGACTGGATGCCTTTCACAGTGGGCCACGCATCTCTTGGGTTTTGAACATGGCAGGTTTTGGCTTGTGGTCAACGAGAAGGGGAACATGGTCACTGCTCGGCAGGAACCCCGTCTGGTCCTGATTTCCCTGACTTGTGAGGGCGATGCCCTGACCCTCAGTGCAGCCTACACGAAGGACCTGCTGTTGCCCATCAAGACACCTGCCACAAATGCCGTGTACAAGTGCAGGTAAGGGAAAGGTATGTCGTACTCCTTGCGTGAGTGTTTATTCACGCAGTTTTGAGGGAGCGTGAACTAGGAGGAGTCCTGAAAAAAAGACACTGGTGATAATTAACCATTGATTGAGAACATACTGTATGTAGGGCCAAGTCCTCAACATCATGATGATGTAAAGCAAAGAGGAACAAGAAAGCAGCTTCAAAAAAGAAGGAAGGAAGGAAGGAAGGAAGGAAGGAAGGAAGGAAGGAAGGAAGGAAGAAAGAAGGAAAGAAGGAAAAGGGGCAGCTGGGTAGCTCAGTCTGTTAAGCATCTGACTCTTGATTTTGGCTCAGGTTGTGATCTCACGGTTCTTGGGATCGAGCCCCACATCTGCTTAGCACAGCTGCTTAGCACAGAGCCTGCTTGGGATTCTCTCTCTCTCTCCCTCTCTCTCTCTCTCTCTCTCTGCCTCTCCCCTGCTTGTGGGTGCACATGCACTCTCTCCCACTCTCCTTCTCTCTCAAAATAAGTAAATAAACTTAAAAATAAAAGGAAGCAGCTTCAGAAATGTGTGTTAGTGTGGGGCTGAGAGACAGAGAAGTCCTATGTAGAAGTCCTATGTAGAAAACCATGGGAAAAAAGAGTATTCACATGTCAGCGAGAGAGAAATAAGGATAAAGGACAAAAATGGGGTGGGAGTGACAGTGGAAAATGTCCAGGAAGAGGTGAGATTAGATCTACCATTACCGTAGGACTTGCCCTATTTTGCCTGGAAAGACTGGGAATCTTCCACACCTAGGAAAGAAGTCGCAAATGTTTTTGTGAACTATGACATTTGGTACTAATGAAAGAAGTTCTAGACAGAGAAGACACCTACGTCCAGAAGAGTGATCTGAGCCACACATGCCCAGGGGTCTGCATGTAGTGAGGGCACAGACTCAGTCAGGAGGTCGCTCTGTACAGAGGCTCGTTCCCCAACATTAGAAGGACTGCCAGGAAGCGATTAGTGTAGGAAAACTAGCTTCGCTTCTGAGAGCTCATGTCTAGAGTTGACTTTTTGTCCCATTATGGGAAAATTCGAATTGGGTCTAATTCTACTCTTGTCACAGTTTCTGCATGTTGAATTAAAATGCATTGTGGGGCGCCTGGGTGGCTCAGTCGGTTGAGCGTCCGACTTCAGCTCGCGGTCCATGAGTTCGAGCCCCGTGTCGGGCTCTGGGCTGATGGCTCGGAGCCTGGAGCCTGTTTCCGATTCTGTGTCTCCCTCTCTCTCTGTCCCTCCCCCGTTCATGCTCTGTCTCTCTCTGTCTCAAAAATAAATAAACGTTAAAAAATAAAATAAAATAAAATAAAATGCATTGTGAATGCATTTTGTTTTTATGTAGTCCAAGCCTATCATAGAAAGTAACATCACAGCAAAAATATAGATCCGAGTTAGCTGAAAAGTATCTGAAGACCCCAAGAAGTTTATAAGATGCAATACGAGTATAGTTTCGACACTGTCTTAGAGTTTTAGACCTGATACGTTCTTATTTTAATTTTGATGATTTTTTCATTATAAACATAATACATATTCATTGTTGAAAAATTGCAAAATGCTAAACTAAAAAAACAGGAGACAACAAAAACCTGTGAGGTAACTATAAATAATATTCCGATGTTTTCTTTCTGTCTTTGTAGCTCATACTTGGAAAGAAACAATGTAAAAATAATATAAAAATATAAAAATACACGATTAATGTCATATTCTTACGTTGATATGTTGAGTACCTTTTCATATTATTAAAAATCTTCAAAATAACAGTTTTCATGTTAGCATACTGTTTCATTCTGAGGGTGTCCTAATATGCATTTTTTTAATTTTTTATTAAAAAAAATTTTTTAACATTTGTTTATTTTTGAGACAGAGGGAGACAGAGCATGAAAGGGGGAGGGTCAGAGAGAGAGGGAGACACAGAATCTGAAACAGGCTCCAGGCTCTGAGCCGTCAGCACAGAGCCCGACACGGGGCTCGAACTCACGGACCGTAAGATCATGGCCTGAGCCGAAGTCGGCCGCTTAACCGACTGAGCCACCCAGGCGCCCCTAATATGCATTTTAACATTTTAAAATGAGAGCAGACTCAGATGATATCAGAAATGAAAGAGGAGACATTACAACTGACACCACAGAAATACGAAGGATCGTAAGAGACTGCAATGAAGAAAGCTAACCTGAAATAACTGGACAAAACAAAACAATAAAACAAAACCGGAGTGGTTACTACCATCTACTGAGCACACCTGAAACCTGAGAATTGTTTTGGGGGATTGGTATCTATTTGTATAGATTATCCCTGACCCTCAGAAGAAGGTTGTGATTTTATCCCCATGTTACTATTTTTTTTGTTTTTGTTTTTGTTTTATTTTTATTATTTTTTAATTTTATTTTTTATTTTTTAAAATTTACATCCAAATGAGTTAGCATCTAGTGCAACAATGATTTCAGGAGTAGCTGCCTTAGTGCCCCTTCCCCATGTAGCCCACCCCCCTCCCACCACCCCTCCAGTAACCCTCTGTTTGTTCTCTATATTTGAGTCTCTGATGTTTTTTCCCCTCCCTGTTTTTATATTATTTTTGTTTCCCTTCCCTTATGTTCCTCTGTTTTGTCCCTTAAAGTCCTCATATGAGTGAAGTCATATGATTTTTGTCTTTCTCTGACTAATTTCACTTAGCATAATTTCACCCTCCAGTTCCATCCATGTAGTTGCAAATGGCAAGATTTCATTCTTTTTGATTGCCGAGTAATACTCCATTGCATATATATATACCACATCTCCTTTATCCATTCATCCGTCGATGGGCATTTGGGCTCTTTCCATACTTTGGCTATTGTTGATAGTGCTGCTATAAACATGGGGGTGCATGTGTCCCTTCAAAACAGCACACCTGTATCCCTTGGATAAATGCCTAGTAGTGCAATTGCTGGGTTATAGGGTAGTTCTATTTTTCGGAACCTCCATATTTTTTGAGGAACCTCCGTACTGTTTTCCAGAGTGGTTGCACCAGCTTGCATTCCCATATCCCCATTTTATAGATGAAGAAACTAAGGCACAGTAAGAAATATCCTCCAAGGTCACTGGGCTTGTCATTTGTGGGAACAGGATTCACACCCAAGTAGGTCTACCTGACTCCTCTTTCTCAAACGTCGGGCATTTGCACAACACAACTGTGATTCATGCTGGTCACAGACCACCTCTCTCATGGTTGAACCTTGAACAATACAGGTTTGAACTCTGCACGTCCACTTACATGCAGATTGTTTTCAATACATACAGTACAGCACTGTAAATGCATTTCCTCTTTAAGATTTTCTTAGTAACATTTTCTTTTCTCTAGTTTACTGTATTGAAGGAATATGGTATGTAATACATAGAGCACACAAAATATGTGTCCATCAACTGTTTACGTTACTGTGGAACTTCTAGTCAACAGTTGGCTCTGCATAGTTATATTTTGGAGGAGTCATCAGTTCTAGGTGGATTTTTGACTGCGTGGGGGGTTGGCACCTCTAACCTCCATGTTGTTCAAGGTTCAACTGTATTTACGTAATGTTTTCCTTCCAATTGATTCAGCTTAAAAACAAACAAACGTTAAATGCATTTATTTAAAAAGGGAACCGTATAGGGATACCTAGACAACTTTGCAGGTGGAGGAGTTAACTGAAATAATAAATATGCTACAAATGGAATGTTACCTAATTCTAGCTAGAAATTATTGCCCGTAGAGGTTTCTGGACCTGAGCGCTGTTTTTCCTTTTTAGAAAGAGATTATTATCACATGTTGCTGGACATTCGGGACTTCCTATCATGAAACTGAGTAGAATTACTTTTTCTCTGTGCAGTTCACCATTCTTTCCTGTTGTACCCAAGTACTACCATTGTCTTGAATACCCACAGTAGCAGTGGTCCTACACTTGAGAAGCACTGGCCTATCCGAAGTGTTTCTTTCCTCTCTGCAGCTGTGAGATACGTATAACTCCCATACTGTCCTGCATGCTGTGTATCAGGGAGAGCGGGGAAGACTTCAAATCCTATGCTTATTAGTAGCAATCAAATCAGATTATTATTATATTTATGTATTTATTTAAGTTAATTTATTTTTGAGAGACAGAGAGAGACAGAATGCAAGTAGGGGAGGGGCAGACAGAGAGGGAGACACAAAATCTGAAGTGGGCCCCAGGCTCTGAGCTGTCAGCATAGAGAGAGCCCGACTTGGGGCTCGAACCCACGAACTGTGAGATCACGACCTGAGCTAAAGTTGGACGCTTAACCGACTGAGCCACCCCAGGGGTCCCTATTATTGTTATTATTAAAAAAAATTTTTTTTAAATGTTTATTTATTTTTGAGAGACAGAGTGAGAGCAGGGGAGGGGCAGAGAGAGAGGGAGACGCGGAATCCAAAGCAGGCTCCAGGCTCTGGGCTGTCAGCACAGAGTCCGACATGGGCTCAAACCCACAAACTGTGAGATCACGACCTGAGCTGAAGTCGGACGCCCAACCGGCTGAGCCACCCAGGTGCCCCCTGATATTGTTTTATAATGGGACATGTTTTGATGCAAATTTTATCTTTGTAGTTTAATTAAATTAATTTAATTAATTAATTTGATTTTATTATTTTTAAGCTTATTTATTTTGCGAGAGACAGAGAGAGAGAGAGCCTGCAAGTAGGGACGGGGCAGAGACAGAGGGAGAGGGAGAATCCCAAGCAGGCTCCACGCTATCAGCACAGAGCCCCACGCAGGGCCTGATCCCCTGAACTGTGAGATCATGACTCAAGCTGAAACCAAGGTGCTTAACTGACTGAGTCACCCAAGGTGCTCCCAAATTAGATTATGAGTATTATCTATACTGTTTTAGATTTCATAGAACATTTTCACATACATTGCTGAGTCTAGTTGTATTATCATCATACTGGTAAAATATAGCCGGACCCTATTAATAAAGACTTCTGGCTGCTATCCAGCTGCGTGAACCAGATTTTGTAGTAATTTTGAGTTTACTTGATACTGATGCATTTGTTTTCCTCTGGAGAACTCAGTATCTTTTCAAACATCCGATCTGATTTTATTCTCCCGTGCATTCCTTCCAGATAGGGAGGCACAGGCATGTATCATTCTATTGTAAACGTGGATAAAGCAAGGCTGGAAACTGTGACTTCATTTGTGTTTACACAGTGGTTCAGAGGCAGGACCAGGCTAAAATCATGTTTCCTGATAATTAAAGAATCACAGTGACATCACAGCTTTTCTTTCTTCTTCTTCTTCTTCTTCTTCTTCTTCTTCTTCTTCTCCTTCTTCTTCTTCTTTCTTTTAAATTTTTAATTTGAGAGAGAGAGAGCATGAGTAGGTGAAGGGCAGAGGGAGAGAGAGAGAGACAGAGAGAGAGAGAATCTTAAGCAGGCTGCATTCTCAGCATGGAGTCCGACATGGAACTTGATCCCACCACCTTAGCATCATGACCTGAGCTGAAATCAAGAGTCGGATGCTCAACTGACTGAGCCACCCAGCTGCCCCAAGACATCACAGCTTTTTGATATGTATAGGACACGGTAGGGTGTCCCATGTTTTCAGAGCCATGACCAATCTTTACTCCTGCCGCTCCCTGCAGAGTGCACGGCCTGGAGATCGAGGGCAGGGACTGCGGGGAGGCTGCGGCCCAGTGGATTACTAGCTTCCTGAAGACACAGCCCTACCGCCTGGTGCACTATGAGCCTCACATGCGACCGAGAAATTCTCACCAAATAATGGATGTGTTCCAGCCCACAGACCAGGTCAGAGGAGCATTCCTTGGCTTTGGCCTTCGGTGTGTCCTGTGGAAGGCAGGCTTCCTCAGGAGTGCACAGCAGTCATGTGCAGCCCATCAGGCAGGGCAGCATGTCGCTGAGCTCTGCTCTGTCATTTTGCCAGGCGGCTCCCAAGAAGCTTGGCCTGAACAGCAGCTGGGGATTCTAAGGAACAGGCAAAATTAAAGCCCTTCCTTTGGGAACTTCCTTTGTGTTTCGTGATTTGGGGGACTCTTGCATTTTCCTGATGGCCATCTACCTTCCTATTTATGTAAGCCTTCCAGTGCCAACAGGGTTTCAAAACTTTTCCACTCTATTCTGTAATTGTATGTGGAGCTCAACCTTTTTACGGTGTGATTGCAATGGTCAGATCACGGTTGGGCAAACGAGTGTGGGCATGGAGATCCACAGACTTAAAGTGACTAAGTTGACCCTTATAGGAATGTAAGGATTCATGGTAAAAGGAGGGGTTGGTAGCACAATTCCTACGGCCATTAAAAAAAAATTACATATATGGTCAGTAAAAGTACTTGATGTTGATTTGCAGGAGGCATCAAAATAGGTATCTGTGGAATCAGGGAATATTTTTATCATCCATAATGAGGTCATGAAGCTCATCAGCACTGGAGAAGTTGAGGCTTAAGAAGGTGGAGTGACTTCCTCTAGGGGACTTGGCCAGTGGCAGCTTTAGGATCCCAAGGCCACGTTTTTTTTTTTCATTCCATCATGTAATTCCTATTATCTGCAAGGCTCTTTAAGACTTCTGAACCACTGTGTCTTTTCTATATAAAGAACTAAAGAAATACTTAGAAATACTGTGTGTGTGTGTGTGTGTGTGTGTGTGTGTGTGTGTGTTCCCCTGGGAACTGGGGAGGGGAGGGTTCCAGGAACTAACCACATATGACCTCTGTGTGCCACGTTCTAACCACTTCTGTTTCCTTCCCAGATTGCGTACTCAGATGCCAGCCCGTTCTTGATTCTCTCTGAGGCATCTTTGGCAGATCTCAACTCCAGGCTGGAGAAGAAAGTTAAAGTGGCTAACTTCAGGCCCAATATCGTCATTTCAGGGTGTGGTGTCTATGCAGAGGTAACAGGTTGTTTTCCTTTGCCCTTTCCTTGGATTTAACTTTTTTTTTTTTTTAAGGTATGAAATTCTTTGATGTTGCTTTAGATTATTCCAAAGGATTCATGCGTTATTGGTGGTATGCTGGTCCATTCAGTTTTTCGAGTTCTTGAGCACCTGATTAGTTCAGACATCAGCACGGAGGACACAGATATAGATGAAGTGGAGGTGCTGGTGTACAGGGAGCAGTTCAGGGTCTGAGACTTCTCAGCATAATTCCCAGTAGGTAGATTGGGTTTTGAGCCGAATTTACATAGCATAAAATACGTGATGTGTGTGGGCCATGGAACAAAGGCAGGGTATACTCATGTCTTGTTGAAGTTAGCTTTCCTGTTCAACTGATGGTCCCTGGGGAAAGGTAGGCATTTACAGTATGGCTGCTGCAGCATCGGGGGTGGGGTTCCCCAGCTGGATGGCCTATAAAATTCTTCCAGTGCCACCCTCAATCTGCCCTCAGATGCCTGCACTGTGGCTTAGCATGAAGGGCTTCCACGGTGTCACATGATTCTGGCAGCAGATTTACCTTTGTCATTGTCTTTGGATATTTCATTGGTTCTTTCCCTTGTTGACCACGAAGGCAGAGGTCGGTGGCCTAGAGGCTTGGTGAGTGGCAACCATCCAGATGTGGGTACTTGACAGAGGCACCAGCTCTCAGATGGGAATTCCAGAGTTCTGGTGGTGGGTGTTTGTAGATGGAAAGTGGAGGTAAAGGGCAGGGGAAGAACTGAATCCAAGTGACTGAGTCTTAATCCCTTATACTCAGGGAGATGGATTCTGCCTTTCCGTCTTACTGTGAGGAGGGAGCTAGGTGTGCTGAAAGAAGCAATCTAGGAAACTGAAGCCCACACTCAAACCCGAGGCTCTGAGGTCCGCCTCCAGCTTCCTTGCTGGCCTCTGCATGACTCTGTGTAGGCTTGTGTACCTGCCTGGAGAATGGAGTGATCCTTTCTGCCTAGGATTACCTTACGGGTTTGTCAAAGGGTCAGGTTGGCTAAGGTGACTCGTAAAAAGTATAAATGCAGTATCAGTCAGTGACGGGCAGTAAAAGTACCTCCAAATCCACTTCTGATGTTTTACGTCAAACGCTCTAAACATGCCACGCTTTCCAAAGATGGCAGGTCAGCTTCTAGTATAAGGCGGGAAACGTGCGCTGTCCCCGAGAGCCTGCCCTGGGCTGTCCCTCCACGTTCCACTGTGACAAGGGAGCTCATCTGCCCTTGTTCACATCCAGCACAGTTCAGCTGGACTCAGACAAGAGGGGAAAATCAGTGTTGGTTGCTTTTGATCGTCTCACTGATATTTGTCTTGTACCAGTTGAGGCCAGGAAAGCAGTTTCTCCTGAGGGTTTTCCTTCTCAGAAAAAGGAAAAGGGTGGTGGCTTCCACCTAATGCTCACACTGTGCTTTGCAGCCTGGGGAGGCGAAGGTCATTATTCCCTTTTTATAAGGAGGAAGGGAGAGGCCTGGGGAGGTGACCTGGCTCGCCTGAGGCTATCCCGTGACACAAAGTGGAGGAGCTGGGTCTTGAACCCAGACAGTACCTTGTGCCAAAGGAACTCTGAGCATTCTAAGGGGCATACGTGAGGTTGGGACACCTGGGTTTGAATCCACCTGCTTCAATAAGTGGCTGTTTGACCCTGGACAAGTCCTTGAACCCCTCAAGGCCTTTGCTTCTTGCAGTTGTAAAATGCAGATGATTTCAGCTCCCCTGATGGCAGCTGTAAGAATCAAGGTCTATACCAATCTGCGGAATCAAGGTCTATACCAATCTGCGGAAAAGCTCTTAGAAAGTGTCATAGAGAGGTGGGGGATGGTCTCTTTCCTATAATCAGAGTGAAGGAGCCGGACTGAGGCATTCCCCCAACCGTGACCAACTTTAAGCTTCCTTCCCCTTTGCGATCCTTGTGCCCTGGGTCATGTTGGTGACGTTTCCTGCCCCAAAGTTCTGAGATGGTCAGATGTGGATAAAATGAGCGGAGACAGCTCTCTCAGAGTAGGACCTCAGATTTACATCTGTTTGAACTGAATCTTGTTTTAGAGGCCTTCATTTCTTTGTAACTCTGAGTGTTTCCTAGCTGGGCACATTTCACATTTTAAATTGGATGTTAATACAACACTGTGGCTGACCTCATTTTATAATAACATGTCGCTCTTTTTTTTTTAAGTTTATTTATCTATGTTGAGAGAGATCGAGACAGCCGAGTGGGAGAGGGGCAGAGAGAGAGGAAGACAGAGAGTCCCAAACAGGCTCCACGCTGTCAGGGTGGTGCCCCATGCAGGGCTCGAACTCACGAAACCATGAGATCATGACCTGAACTGAAACCAAGAGTTGGACACTTAACTGACTACTAGGTCGCTCATTGCATGATGAGTTAGTCCCACTGGGTCCCCTGCACTGTGGAAAACAGGATTGAAGAAACATGGTTGTTTCTCCTAAGGCGATCAGATTGTGAACAGGCCAGCAAGACAGGCAACGAAGGTGGTGAATGCAGGGTGTTAGGTGACCACAAGGATGTTGTTAGCACCGACGGATTGGGAGATGACAGGGCCGCTAGGGGTCTGCTCAAGGCCCGAGTATCACAGGGCTCAGGGCTTGGACCCGCTTACATCTCTGGCTTTCCTTATTATGGAATTTTTTACCTTATTTATCTGTGACTCGATCCCCAACAGTTTCTAGTGCACATAAATTAATTAGTAATTAATTAATTTCCTAACAGAGCCCACATTTCTCTTCTCTTGGATCTTTTATGTTTTTTTTATGACCATGGTGCCCCCTGGTGGACAAACACACACAGAACAGGCTGGGGCTTCTCTAACCCCAGGGGCCCAGCTTTTGTGGACCTGCGGTTAAGAGGTTAAGAGACCCATTTAATGCTTAAAAGCTGCAATACCTCCCCCTCTCTCTCTGCCCCTCCCCCCCCTCTCAAAAATAAATAAGAACATTAAAAAACCAGCTGCAATACATATAGCAAGAATGATATACACTCCGAGAGTTAAATTTCTGAGTCTCCAGGTCTCTGGCTTGTGATCACACCAGACAGGGCAGGTTGGTTTTAGCTCCTGAATTTTTGTCTTCAGCCCTGAGGCAGCTGGCACTTCTCTCCCAGGGTAAGAAGTTCAAGACTATGATTAGATGTTCTATGTCTCTTCAGTGTCTTCCTTCTAATTACTTCCCCAGTCTCCTCACCCTTCTTTTGTGCCTTCCAAAGTCTCTGTTCTGGAAGGTTCCATTCAAATCCTATCTTTTCCTTAAAACCTCCCCTGACCAGAGCAGCCTGAGGGCTTGCTCTTCTAAAACCTCCAGGTCAATTCTTGCCTGTGTAGTTAAACCCACGCACAGCGTGGGTTTCTCTCCAATTTTTGCTTTCTCTCGAATTTTCTGGAACCCTCAAAAATATATTGATCATTAACTTTTCTTGTGTGTATGCCCTGTCTCCCCTGCTGGATTCAAGGGGGTGCTAGTCCACTGATTTTATTTGTCCTGAAAAGTAGGCACCAGTGACCCAGGCTGTGGGCAAATGCCTGAGAAGCTCCCTGCGGTGGAGTGCATAAGGGTGTGGGGGTACGCTTGATTTGTTCGTATCTGCAAAGGGAGATGATACAAGGTGAACGTATCAGTGCCCTAAGGATCTAGGTCCAGCAGAGGCATGCATAGTTTAGAGTGACCCCCTGTCCATGTCCTTTCTGTCACCCACGCCCTCTGTCAATCCCAACCCCTCCATTCGCTCCTCCTTGAGTCCAATGGGATCAGTCAGGAAGGTCAGTTTCTTTTTTTTTTTTTTTAAGTGTATTTATTTATTTTTTAGAGAGAGCACAAGTGGCAGGGGGGCAGAGAGAGAGAGGGAGACACAGAATCCGATGCAGGCTCCAGGCTCTGTGCTGACAGCACAGAGCCCGATGCGGGGCTTGAACTCATGAACCACGAGATCATGATCTGAGCTGCAGTTGGACGCTTAACCGGCTGAGTCACCCAGGCGCTCAGGGAGTTGAATTTCAACTGCAGTTTTATCAGTGAGAGCAGAGGGAGCATTTCACTATAAGGGCACGAACTGTTGTAGGCAGAGAGAGGACAGGAGGGTGTGTGGCTTCTTGGGGCTGGTGTAAAAGTCTCCCATCTATGGTATAAATGGCTTCATTAGGTGTCAGCTCATGCGAAGTCCCTACACAGATGTGTCACAGCTAAGGCTCGGAAGTGCCCCTATGAATTTCGTGCTTTGTCCCCGCAGGATTCTTGGGATGAGCTTCTTATTGGTGACGTCATACTGAAAAGAGTAACGGCTTGTTCCAGGTAAGGCACTTCCTTCCACCCCCGGAGTGGAGACGGTGGGAGGGCCGAGGTCAGCCTGCTTTGTCCCTTGTATGATGCTGTGTGTGTGTGTGTGTCCAGGTGCGTTTTAACCACGGTGGACCCAGACACTGGCGTCATGAGCAGGAAGGAGCCGCTGGAGACCCTGAAGAGGTAGGAGCAGGCACCTTAATGTCTCTGGGAAGCAGTGAAAATAGCACGAACACACAGTCTTGAAGCCGAGGGGGGTCCTAGTGACTGGGTAATTGGGGAGATATTCCTGGGTGCCATGGTTCCCAGAATGTCTCCTTGCATAAATAACTATATTTCTCATTCAGAATTCATGATTCAAAGGAACCGATTTAAGAAGTGCACTGTTTAGATATTTTGGCGAATTTGGAACTGAGTATTTGATGATACCAAATGTTTATTAGGTGTGATAATGGCACTGTGATATAAGATAGATACGTATATTTTGGAGAAGGGTGTTGAAGTAATTAGGGGAAATGACATGATGTCTAGGATGTGCTGTATATTACTACAGCACACACACACAAAAAATGTCACATGGAAAATTGTGTCAAAACTTTGATAAATAGAATCTGGGTGATAATTATATGGGCATTCATGGCAGCATTTCTACTTTTTTTTTTTTAATGTGTATTTATTTTTGAGACACACACACACACACACACAGAGTGGGGGGAAGGGCAGAGAGAGGGGAACAGAAGATTTGAAGCAGGCTCTGGGCTGACAGCAGTGAGCGTGATGTGAGGCTCGAACTCACGAACCGTGAGATCATGGCCAGGGCCAAAGCCAGACGCTCAACCAACTGAGCCACCCAGGTGCCCCATCAGCATTTCTACTTTTATGTTAACTTTAAAGTATTCATAATAAAACATTTTAAGTGAAAGATACAGTTACAGAGATAAATTTAAATGGCATCGAAAGATAGTTAAAAGAACACTGAGTTTTAAAAGCTGATAACGAAATAGCACGTATTTTTCTTTTTTTATTTGATTTTACTTTTTAAAATATATAAAGGCACATGAGTAAATAAAGGGCTGGAAGGTTTTGTTTTGTTTTTTGTTTCCTTTAGAGAGACAGAGAGTGAGTGGGGGAGAGGGGCAGAGGGAGGGAGAGAGAGAGAGAGAGAGAGAGAGAATTCCAAGCAGGCTCCATGCTTAACCTGGAGCCTGACATGGGGCTTAATCCCATGACCCTGGGATCGTGACCTGAGTTGACATTGAGAGTTGGACACTCAACCAAGCGAGCTACCCAGGCACCCCCAGGACTAGAAATTTATAAACAAAAACATGAATGGAGGTGCTCTTGTGGTAATGGAATTATGAGAAAAAAATATTTTTATATGCAGTCTTTAAAATTCTTTTTAAATGTTTATTTTTGAGGGAGAGGGACACAGAGTGTGAGTGGGGGAAGGGCAGAGAGAGAGGGAGACACAGAGTCTGAAGCAGGCTCCAGGCTCTGAGCTGTCAGCACAGTGCCCGACGCGGGGCTTGAACTCACAAACCACGACATGACCTGAGCCGAAGTCGGATGCTGAGCCACCCAGGCGCCCCGGGAGAGGTATTCTTGAAGTGAATAGCAAATGGCTGCTTTTCACCTGGATTCCCACTGCTGGGTGTAGAGTTGCAGGAATATTCCAAAAGAGGTACAGACAGCCCAAGGCAGCTCTCATCATTTTGAGGGGCACTGTGGATTCCTCAATGCTCAAAACAACATTAATTAACTTTCTCACTTTAACTTAATATTTATTACCTAATATTAAGAACTTAATATGATAGAGGCATCTGAGTGGCTCAGTTGGTTAGCGTCCAGCTCTTGATTTTGGCTCAGGTAATGGTCTCAGGGTTCGTGAGATCGAGCCCCATGGGGGGCTCTGGACTGTGAGCACGGAGTCTGCTTGGGATTCTCTCTCTCTGCCCCTCTCCCACTTGTGTGCTGTCTCTCTCTCTCTCTCAAAAATAAAATAAACTTTAAAGAAGAACGTAATATCATAGCATACTTGAGATTTGTATATTTCACTGCATGTACATTTCCCCCCCACCCCAGAAAAAGTAACGAAAATTTTAACTCTAGGACATGATACGCCAGCTGAACTGTGTAGAGGTGAAGTCCACTGATGTCCGTGAATTATTTGCAAATGCAAAAATGTACATATAATGAATTGAGGGATGGATAAAATGTGATGAAGGAAATACAGTAAAGTGTTACATGTAGTGTCCAGGTGATGAGTAAGTGGGTGTTCGCTATAAAATTCTTTTAACTTGTGTGCATGTTTGGGAGCTGTAATAATAAATACTATGTGTGTTGGAATATTAGTAAGGGGGGTGGGGTTTTGAGAAGCAGCAACGACAGACCAGCTATGCCTCCAAACGCACTCACTCATTCAGCGGCAGAACAAAGCAGAACTTGGTCTTCCCACTTCCTGTGGCCGTAAAGGAGCGGCCGGGAGAGGGGCAGGTGGCCGGGGAAAGAGCCCTGTCTGGGGAGCCGGGAACCCAGCTCTGCGGCCAGCTGTCCCCCCAGCTCTGCGGCCAGCTGTCCCGAGCGTCCGCCGGTCCCCCTCTCGTGCAGGCCATGGGTGATCTTCCCTCTGAAACAAACCGGGTAGGACAGATCTGGATGATTCTGTGTGCAGACCCGCTGAGCGATTGTAGGAATTGACTCTCACCCTTTTTCTGTGCGTCCTGTTCTCTCTCTCTCCCCCCATCACGTGACTTGGTGTCTGTCACCCCCTCCCTCTGGATTTAGGAAGTGTCTCTGTTGGTGGGAACAGCCTCCTGCATCGGGAATCTGTGTTTAGAGAAGGAGGATAATTGACCCCCACACGGAGTGAGGACAAGCAGGCGGGGGTCACGGGAACAAGCACAGCTCTCCCAATGGTCTTCAGGCTTTCTGCAGCCCAGCACCCCCCAACCCCCCCCATGGCTCCTAATCCCCCTGGAGAGGGAGCAGCCCACCTAGGTGTCTTTCCCTGTCTCTGACAGGGATTGGAGCTGCCATAGAGGTAGTAATTTATGCTCTCCCCGGGACAGGTGGCCATAAATCTGGAAGAGAGAGGCCCGGCCTTGGGACGTAAATCACGGGAAGCGAAGCAAAGCAAACAGTAGCGTCCAGAACACCTTCCCCGCTCTCGGGCAGGTCGCTCCGATGCCAGACTGCTTTGCGTTTTGCCGTGTCCTCAGGTGCCCCGGGGTGTGGTGACTGCTGGTCCCCAGCGGGGAGACCTGTCTGCCAGCCTCACCCGCGGAGGCCTGGCGCCCGCTGGCAGAATACAGGTGGCAGAGCAACGAGAGAAGAAATAGGTCAGGTGCTGCAGACCATCCGTGGGCCAAACCCAGGGGAGCCCTTGTCTGCGAAAAGTTCAGAGCGGGCGGCACAGAGGAGGAGGGGAGGTGGGAAAATACGGAGATGGAACTATTCTTTTCTTTAAAAAAAAAAGATTTCTTTAAACATTTATATTTTGAGAGAGAGAGAGAGAGAGAGAGAGAGAGAGTGGGGGAGGGGCAGAGAGAGAGAGGGAGACACAGAATCCGAAGCAGGCTCCAAGCTCTGAGCTGTCAGCCCAGAGCCTGACATGGGGCTCGAACTCAGGAACCATGAGATCATGACCTGAGCTGAAGTCGGGAGACTTGACCGACCGAGCCCCCCAGGTGCCCCCCATTGCTGTTTAATTCTTACCCTGGCCATTGAGGTAGTGGATTGTGAGGTATCAGAAGTGGCCTGTGCCCCAAGGTGGGGACCCGGAGGTGACCAGAGACCATGCTTGTAGCCACGGCCTGGGCATTGACCAGTAAACGAGCAGACCGGGCAGAGTGATAATGGGCAGCAGCCGGCACCGGTGCCCGTACTTTACAAGTGGCAGCGTTTCCAGTCACACCTACCCTTGCAGTTTGGAGACCTCTGTTGAAGTTAAACACAGGGGCTTGGACCTCCTGCTCTTTAGAGAAGTTGTAGGTTCCCTACTCACTAAAAAAGGAAAATGCATTAAGAAAGGAACCTTTAAATGCGTTTGTAATTTATTAATCCCCACCAAAAAGTACATATGTGGGGAAGAAAAATCGTAGGCGATCCCCACAAGATACAGCACTCAGTTTGCCGTCTGTTGAGCAAAGCTCGGTGTGCACATGAATTTGCAGACCGCTTCCAGTACCCACTCATGCCCACAAGGGGTCGCCGATGAACTCGTTTATGGGGTCTCCCCGCGTCCCTGCGGGGAGGGGGCGGGGGGACCGTGTTAAAGGGACCTGAAGGTGGGACAAGAGTGGGGGAGGGTTGTAGGGGAGCCCTGGAGGGCTCGACCGCTGCCACAGCGCTTCCTGTTTCGATTCCCAGGCGCCGAAATGGACTGCCGCCTGCGAACCAGGTGACCAAACCTGCGCTTGTAGAAACCAACTTTCTTGCCCCGTTTTGCGCTGTTTGAGGGGCCGGGCTGCAAGGGGCCCTGCACTCTAAGTTACCTGGTGGGGGGAGTGAGTGTATGAGTGATTGTTGGGAGAATGCAGGTGAAACCCATGAATGGCCAAACCTTTGTGTAGAAGACTTAATAGCAACCCACTCAGTTTTTCCAGGCCTGTGTCCACACTCGCAAGGAATATAGATGACCAAGGATCAGTCGAATCTTGGGTAGGAAGCCTAGTGACCGTGGGTGGAGGGGCCAGACCTCGGTTCTCAGGCGCCCTTGGCAGTGAGCCGGTCAGGCAAGGTGCCTGCAGCCTGGCGAGGGGCCTCTGGATTTGATCCTCTCCAGTGGCTCATCTGCCCCCTCTGATCCGATGAACGAAATTAGGACCCGGTTGCCACAAACGTTTTTTTTTTTCTTTTCTTTTTAAAGCACTGTAGAATAAAATTAATGTTTTCTATCAAAATGTTTTGGAGCGCCTGGGTGGCTCAGTCGATTGTTGAGCACCCGACTCTCGATTTCGACTCAGGTCATGATCCCAGGGTGGTGGGATCGAGCCCCACATCGGGCTCTGCACTGAGTGGGGAGCCTGCTTGAGCTTCTCTCTCTCTCTCTCTCTCTCTCTGCCCCTCTCCCCTGCTCCCATCCGTCCTCCCTCTCTCCCTCTCTCTAAAAAAATGTTTTCAATAAAAAGGTGATGTAAAATTGGAGTTAGCTTAAGTGCGAAACTGGAGGAAAACTTTCTCCCGGTTCAGGGGGGTAGGGGGAGAATCTCGCCAGTTATTCCCACGCATCTGCCCCTGTGCTGCTTGTGTTTTTGGCCTGACGAAGATGTTCATACTGATTCGACTAGAGGGTTTTGCTCACCAACACATTCATCCATTCAACAAATGATTGTGGGTCACTGGTGACCTGTGAGCAGTACAAGGGAGTTCGCCACAGTCCCTGCTCTCCGGGGACTTCCCCCCCCCCGCCCCCCACCAATCTTGCAGACAAATAGACGTGTGCCCTGACTATAGGACAAGGCATGTGAATGTTCCAGGAGCCGGCAGGGAAAATCAAGGGTGGGAAAGATACTCCCGGCTGAGGGATCCTGGGCTTCCTTCTTAGGAGATGTGGCATTTGAGTTAGGCCTTGAGGAAAAGGTAGAATTATAATGCACGGGGAGGTGGCCGAGGGGTGGTGTCCCACAGGAGTCTCTGAGCCAGTAAAATGCAAAGCAAGATATAAAGACATGGAGAAAGGACACCTGAGTGGCTCAGTTAAGCCTCCGACTCTTGATTTAGGCTCAGGTCATGATCCCAGGGCCGTGGGATCACGCCCCGCCGCCCAAGTCAGGCTCTGTGCTGAGCATGGGCCCTGCTTAAGAGTCTCTCTCTCCCTCTGTCTCTCTGCCCCTCCCCTCCATTAAAAAAAAAAGGACATTTAGTAGTCCATTGGAGAGCTACACAGGTTCATGTAAAGGGCAGAGGGGTGACAGGCTTGGAGAAGCTGCTGGGGCCAGGTAGAGAGCCTTGCACGCCCCGCTGAAGAGTTGGAATGCTATCTTTAGGCACCGGGGAGCCATTGACAGTTTCTGGGCCTGGGAACGACAAGACCAGAGCAAAAGGAAGGAAGTGGCATAGCTTCGTCCCAACCATGAATTGGAAGCCCGGGGTGGGGGGGGGTGGCGGTCGGAGAACGAGGAAAAGAGATGGGTTGGGAAGTTGTCACAATGGTCTGAGCATGCCGAGGGCAGGCCGGAGAAGCAGTGAGCCAAGGCGAGGCCGTGGCGCAGGAAGAAGCTCAGGACTTGGCAGCTAGGGACAAGCGGCGGAAAGTGAGGGGCAAGGTGGACTAGATGACCCCGGGGCTCCACGCCCAGGGGCTGGTAGGATGGGTGGTTCTAGTGACAGACGCGAGGGGAGCCGGGAGGAGAGCCGCCTGGGGCAAAGGAAGCTGGTAAAGGGTGTCTGAACGTCCCGAGTGCCTCATCTCGTAAGGCCGTCAGAGGGAACATTCCATGGAGAAAAGATGTGGGGGGCTGGGTGCCTTTCAGGGTTTGTGCTCCGGGTGGGCTGCTCCCCGCACGACTCCAGCAGGCGCCATCCTGTCAGACTTTGATGGGGTTGGTGCTGTCTGGAGCCGGGCCCCCGGTGGCTGTGGGTTGGGGACAGGGTGGGGGGGGGGGGGTGGGCATCGACTTCAACTGAGAAGAACCAAGAGGCCATTTGAGCTCTTGCTTCGTTCGGCCAAGACTCACCATGCTCTTTTTCCCATTGCAGTTATCGCCTGTGTGACCCTTCTGAGCAAAAGCTATACGGAAAATCGCCTCTCTTTGGGCAGTATTTTGTTCTGGAAAACCCAGGGACAGTCAGAGTGGGAGATCCTGTGTACCTGCTGGGCCAGTGACAGGAATCCTGTCCTGGAATATCAGATACCTTGAAAAAAGATATCGTCAGAGACGCTGGGAAGCACGCGTGTGGAACCGATACCTCAGCATTTTCTTTGGGTCTGTGACTTCCGGGGTTTTTTTTTTTGTTGTTTGTTTTTTTTTTGCCTTTTAGATTTCTTTGTGCCTCAGTCCTTCCCAGGGTCCCAGTGCACAAGGCAAAGAAATAAGTCCTTGAGAGCTTAGTAGGACATCTGCAAGGCACTTAAATGACAAGGCAGAACACCGAAAATCCCTTGTTTAACTGTGATTGTGGAATCTGTTCCCCTTTTCCATTCACCTATCCAGAGGGCTAACCCCCATCGTCTCATTACCACTCCGGAGGAAAGAGAAGAGAAAGAGGAAGAGTGGGGAAGTGTGAAGAATGTTCTGGAAGAATGCAATGGAAATGACACAGCTCCCCAGATAAGGCTGGAGTGTCACATCCCTTTTCTCCCCAAGCCCTGGACTACGTTTTGAGGAGGCACAAAGACCCCGATCTTCAGGAAACACTTAAGATGTCAACCTCTTCTAGATCATCATGGAACTGGCACTTCTTCTCAGACAACGTCCAGAGGATTGGATGGATCCTTCAATAGCACGCAGTGCCTCTGGGCTGTAGAACAGCAGAAATGTCATGGTGCAAAGTCAACCATTGAGAACAGCTCTTGCTGGCAGACGCCCACAGGCAACACATGGAAAGCAAGGCAGACACAGGCTTCCTTGTCTTGAGACAAATGTCAAGTACATCTCATTAGTGATCCAAACGTTTTTCCCGACATAGGAGAGTGGGCGGTAGCTCCAGAGAGGGGAAGACCGCCGGTTTGCTGTTGTCTGAGACGCTGTGAAATGTTGCCCAGTGAAATAGTGGCGCCCCTCTTGGCGGATGAGCAAAAAGAAGCGGAAAGATGTCGCCCCCTGGTGGTGGCGAATGATAGCTTAGCCCATGCTGTGGAAAAGATTGAAAAAAAAAAATACCTGTGATTGGGTTTTAATTTTCTATCCCTGATTTTTTTTTTTTTTAAGGAAGTGGGGACACCCTCCAGGTACTCTCTGCTTCTCAGCTGTATTTGATTTCCTAAAAGCTCTCAGGAGGGTGGCTCTGTTGTCACAAAGCCCCCTGGGATCCTTGCTGGTCTCATCAACTCATGGCTGGGTCCTCCTCCTCAAATTCAGGGTGAGAAAGTTCTGGAGTCCGTGGATGAGAAGAAGCGTGATTTTGTGATTTGGAATGGGCCGCTGAGAACCTTTCGAAGGAGAAGAGGAAATCATGTCAGTTCATTAAAAACCGCTATCTAATCTTTCTACTTTCTAATGATTTAGCTCTAAGAGCTGAGGAACCATATCCTTCACTGCTGTTTTGTCCTTAGGAAGCTGACTAAATCGTGAAAAAATGTTCCCAAACTGTAAATAAACGGAAGCTACTCTAACTCGCTTCAGGTCTTACTAACTTCTTGGCACAAAAAATCGGACTTTGAAGCCTGACTGATGTGAGTGGGCGAAGCTGGTAATTGTGCCGCCCGACCAGAGCTGGGTCTCTTACAGATGGAGCTGCTCACACACAGCTTCCCCAGGCGAACACCCATCTCCGATGGGCTGGCAAGCAAACGTGCTTTTCACCAAAAGCTGTGCGTTCTCCACGTCGGTTTTATAAAAGAGGTTAGTAATCGCTGGAATCTAGCCCAGCTCCGAGGTAACCTTGGAAGTCAACAGGTGCATCTATGTGTGTTTTCTGGTTGGTGATTCGCTGCAATTTGTTTTCTGCACCCTTGGCACGAAGCAGAGAGCGAAAGCGATCGGTCAGGTCACCTGGCCCGTCACCTTCCCCTTATAAATCCACTTTGTGCTGAAACTACAGGTAGACTGAGGCAAAAATAAGAGTTCGGCAAGTAACGTTACGAATGGGACCTTGGGAACCCATGGTGCAATGCAGCCGGGTTCAGAAACCATGTGAAGATTGACTCTGAGAACAGCCAATAGTTACGCACCAGTGACAAAGTCAAGGTTGGTTCGGTAGCTGTTCCTAGGGATTTGTGATCGGTGGCAAGCTGAATGCCTTCGCCTGAATTTCTAGCCCTTTGTAAATAGTAACATCCACTTCCCCAGCGACCCATTCTGTGTCAAAGGCCACGCTTCCTGCAGACCCTGTCGTTGTCTGTGGTGCAGAGCAGCCCTCGAATGGAGGGGGCGTGCGGACACCATCGTTTGTCGGGGGTCCCCTTCTGCCCCTCAGGGTGGGAGGAAGATTCCTGTCTGGAGAGAGAAGTTCCAATGACCCCTAAAATCTCAGAGGACCTGCCAAGCTTTGTGTCAGTGAGATTTAAGAGCCATTTACTTGTGTTGATTTTATATTTAATGAGTTGGTTCATGCCAAAGGCTGGGCTTATGCCTCGTTTGTGTTGGATACTGACCAGTTGCACACAATTCCACTTGAAATATAGGATCAGGATTAGAGACCGTCACAGACCCTCAGAACGGTCTTACCGCCGTGGGCGATGGACATTCGAGGTCAGGCCAGAACGTCCACTCCTGCTGGGTGTTGTGTTTCATTCTAGGTGGCAATTTATGCTGTCATCGCAGCAGAGAATTAGCAGCCAAGAGCTGGAGATGCTGAGAAGGAGAGTTTGAGAGAGGCCCCGGGCAGGCTGCTCAAAGGCTCACGTTCATGGTTGTTCCACAGAAAAAGTGGGAGCTGCGTGCCCAGGAGACAGAAGCAGCGACGTGTACACGCAAGGGCGGACAGAGATCAGGCTAGGCACGCTGGAAATCGGGCAGTTGTCCGGCACCGAGAGATCCCCTCCTCCTCTCTTTCTGCCCTTAGGGATGCAGGGGCTGGGTGAGGAGGTGCGCTCTGGGATCGCGGCCAGTTCGGTGAGACCGTGAGGAGGCCGGGCCAGCTTGTGACTTTGGGAAGCCGTCTGTGAGGCTGTGACCCACAGTAATGGCAGGCTGGAGCACCAGGCACGCGACCCCAGGACTCTGATAGGGTGACAAGTTGGAGCGGCCCATGACGGCGGAGAGTCCCTCAGATGTGCCAGAGAGGCTCTCACACCAGGCCGCGACTGTAGGTCTAGTCAGGGCGCTGGTGCCACCCCCGAACACGACGCTGCCCTAGGTCTTGTTGGTCCGTGAAACCCTGAAAGTTTGCCTGCAGGGACGCTCCTGAAAAGGCATTTCTTGGACCGGTGACTCTGGGAAGTCCCGCGTACCTCCCTTCGGGCTTTCTTCACAGGCCCAGCAGCTCATGGGACGTGCGGGACCTAAAATGAAGGATTCTGCTCGACACTGCCCTCCCCTACACTCTATACCTGACCCCCTCTCAAGAAATCTGCTCTGACCTCTAGATCTCTAGAGGGAGCACCAGCCAGGGGCAAGGAATCGTGATTAGCAGGAATGGTGCCCTCCCGAGAAGGCCCAGGCACATGGAGGAGGCCTCCCTTGGGATGCTTCCTCTTGTCTTTTCTCTCATCCCTCTGACTGGGGCTGAAGGGTGGGACTGAGGCTTAAAGGTGAAAGGAGGTGTGGAGAGAGCGTCTTAGGCCAGCTTCGCTATTGTGGCGGACCTTGCGGGGAAGCCTTCCTTCCCTCTGGACTCATTTTCCAAACCTGCATTCATGGATGGATGGCGGGGATCAGGGTTGGCGGGGCGGACGCAGACTCTAGTCCTGGCCTTACGACACCACACAAGTGCTCCAGGATGCCCTCCGCACCAGGGAGGGGCACGATCTTTCCATCTGTTAGCTTTACCTTTCCCTCACAACCTCTCAGCTAGAGCTGCCTCCTCCTACTTTATTTGTATTATTATTATTTTTTAAATGTTTATTTTTGACAGAGAGAGGGAGACAGGGCATGAGCGGGGGAGGGGCAGAGAGAGAGGGAGACCCAGAATCGGAAGCAGACTCCAGGCTCCGAGCTGTCGGCACGGAGCCCGACGTGGGGCTCGAACTCACGGACTGTGAGATCTTGACCTGAGCCAAAGTCGGACGCTCAACCGACTGAGCCACCCAGGCGCCCCACCTCCTACTGCTTTAAGCAGAACTACCCCAGGGTCTTATTGCTCCTGACCATACACATATACTCACTTTATACCATGATTTTAAAAAAAAAGTTTTTTTGATGTTTACTGATTTTTGAGAGATAGAGAGACAGAGCATGCGTGACGGAGGGGCAGAGAGAAAGGGAGACACACACTCTGAAGCAGGCTGCGGGCTCCGAGCTGCCAGCACAGAGGCCGATGTGGGGCTCGAACTCGCAGACCGTGAGATCATGACCTGAGCCGAAGTCAGACGCTTCACTGACTGAGCCACCCAGGCGCCCCCCTTTACACCGTGATCTTATATCAGTAAGAGCACCGTTTGGTTCTACCACTTTCTTAGAAATGGACAAGTGAGTTTTGATAGTGCCTGAATTTGCCCAGTTTCAAGCAAGGGGAAGAATCTGGTTGAAGGATTCAACAAATGCTCTTGGAATTGGGATAATAGAAATGTGCCTGGGGGCGCCTGGGTGGCGCAGTCGGTGAAGCGTCCGACTTCAGCCAGGTCACGATCTCGCGGTCCGTGAGTTCGAGCCCCGCGTCAGGCTCTGGGCTGATGGCTCGGAGCCTGGAGCCTGCTTCCGATTCTGTGTCTCCCCCTCTCTCTGCCCCTCCCCCGTTCATGCTCTGTCTCTCTCTGTCTCAAAAATAAATAAAACGTTAAAAAAAAAATTAAAAAAAAAAAAAAAAAAGAAATGTGCCTGAGGTATCCCTTTGTCTGCTTTGACTGCAGCGTCTTCAGAGGAAGAGGCCCAGGCAACAGCTTTGGCCATGATCCTGGTCTCCCTCAAAACACAGCTGATAGGGGACTGGTGGGGCCATCTGGTCCCATCCTCTTGGGCCGAGCTCAGAAAGAGGAGTTGCCCTAATCACATTATTAGTCTTCCCGGACAGGCTGTAGTAACAAAAGGGGCTGAGAAGTGCCTTCTGATTTAACTTGTTCCAAGGCCAATTTTGATGGGTGGGTCAAGTTCAATCACGTTTGGATATTGACCAACCTAATCTATTCGCCCTTGGTGGTCGTCAGTCGGGCCCCCGTACCTTCACAGGGCATTCTAGACTGCACTTCCTCCCACTTCCCTCACGAAGCCCACAGACCCTGATTCTCTCCCTTCCTTTCCTTCTCCGTACCTTCTACCGATCCCTGACCTGTATCTTCCGTAGTCCAGACTCCGGTATTGGCGGAGCTCAGTGGGACCTAAGTTAAGGCTAACTTCTAGCTCTGTCTTTGGGATTTGCTGGGAGTAAGGTAAAGAAAGTATTGCCATAATTATTTCTGATTAATATTTTTACACCTAATAAAGTCTCAAAGGGATTGTGGTCTAGGGGAGGGGCACCTTCCAGATGACCTTGCCCAGCAATTAAATCGGCTTGTTAGTTGGAGGCCCAGGATGGCCGAGGACAGCTGGAGAACTCTTCTTTGCAAGCAGCTCTGGTTAACATCAACCGGGAAAGCTCTCTGTAAACACATGAATAATTGATCGTCCAGCGCTCACATAGCTACTGAGGATCTGAGCCTGTATGACTCATTTGCAAGCCATTCCTGTCGTCTGGATGCCATAACATTGGAGGAATGATGATCGTTTCTTGGAGATTCTTCTGTGGCCAGAGTTGCCAAGACCAAGGCTGTAATGGTTTGTTATGATGACCTTTGTTATTCCATTAGGCTCAATTGCTTTAAAAAATGATGTGTGCATACTTTAGGAACGTTTTTACCCTTTACGTTGACCTGACATCATAGTTTATATTACAAAATGTATTAATGACAGAGGAGTGTTTTCATGTCCCAAGGACAAATTTTAACAACCATAATCTGCCCTTAGTCACCATAAATATAAATGTATTGGTCAAACAGATCTCGTTAATGTGGCCAAGATAAATGCAAGTCTATATTTTAAGGCAGTTGAAGTTCTAGAGAATATTTGGAGCTTTTTGTGGGGCTAAGAGATCTTGTGTATGTGCTATCAAAAGGCTGAGAAAATTAACATGTTCCCCCCTCTGGTTTTCTCTTTGGACCGATATAACGTCTTGGGATGTCAAGATTGTTCACATAGTTTCTGGACTCCATTAATGCCTGATGGGGTGAAGCTTAGTTCTTAAAGCTGTATTCTTTTCATTGTGCTCACAGTGCTTTTGAAAAGAAACAACGTATTTCAAGTCTTTAAAAAAATTTTTTTTTTCTAAATGTTTATTTATTGTTGAGAGAGAGACAGAGGGTGAGCAGGGGAGGGGCAGAGGGAGAGGGAGACACAGAATCTGTGGTAGGCTCCAGGCTCTGAGCTGTCAGCACAGAGCCCGACGTGGGGCTCGAACTTACAGACCGTGAGGATCATGACCTGAGCTGAAGCCAGACGCTTAACCGACTGAGCCACCCAGGTGCCCCTAAAGATTTCAAGTCTTAGCGATGTGTTGCTCCACGACATTTTCCTGTATTACACTGTGCCTTCAAGTTTTAATTATATTAGTGCCCCCTGCCCCACCATCTTGCTTCCTGTAGGAGGAGCCCCTTTTCAACAGATGTGAGGCTGACATTTTGCATCATTTTAGTTGACAACGTCTATACACTGGCATACGACCTTCTGGGCGCGGGCTGTAGGACTGGTCGAACGCTTCGTCTTCCTCTCTGTGACGCCACACTCAGAAGTGTTGGCCTTTGCTGGTGGTGTCCACGTTTTAAGCTTCTCAGGCAGAAAATAAATCCTTGTTTAGAATCCTTTTTAATCGCGTTCTTATTTTGGACCATGAAAACGTGTTTAATACAGTAATGTCTCAAATGCTACTCTCTGAGAGAGCACACTGTTTACAGGGCTGAGTACATCTCCCCTGTAAACACGGAGCCACAATTGAATTCTGTGTGGATTATGGTCACCTGGCAATGACCGAGGAGTACTTCAGATAAAACCATTTCCCCTTCTTCCCTTAGAAGAATCTTCTCTTCTGAATCTGCTGTAGTGCTTGTTAGCACCACACAATGGGCTTTCGAATCACGATTTTGTCTGGTTAACCTCCCTGGGATTGGGGATTGAATTCTTTTCTTTCTTTCCTTCCTTCCTTCCTTCCTTCCTTCCTTCCTTATTTCTTTCCTTCCCTCTTCCTTTCTTTTCTTTCTTTCTTTCTTTCTTTCTTTTTTTTTTTTTTCCTTTCGGTTTATTTTATGTATTGTGAGAGAGAGATAGAAAGCAGGGGAGGGGCAGAGACAGAGAGAGAGACAGAAACCCAAGCAGACTCTGCATTGTCAGCACAGAGCCCAACTCGGGGTTCGAACTCACAAAAAACGTGAGGTCATGACGAGCCGAAGTCAAGAGTTGGATGCTTAACTGACTGAGCCACCCAGGCACCCCGTGGGACTGAATTATTTTCTCAATTTCGTGGTGTGGAGATAGTTCCGTGATAACCTCCTGTGTGGCTTAAACCTTTGATTCATTTAGAAAGTGAGGCACGGATACCCATGTTCATAGCAACACTATTCACAATAGCCAACGGGTGGAAACCACCCAAGGGTCTGCCGATGGCCGAATGGGTAAATAAAATGTAGTGTATGTCCAGAGTGGAATGTTACGCAGCCTTAAAAAGGAAGGAAGTTCTGGCAGGTGTCACAGCATGGACGAAGCTGGAAGACATTATGCTAAGTGAAATAAGTCACCAAGCCAGTCACCCAAGGGCCCAAACTGCACGATTCCGGTTGTAAGAGGTAGCTAGCGTCTCGGAAGCAGACAGTAGGACGGTGGCTTCCAGGAAGCAGGGGAAGGGGTGGGGGTGGGGACAGAGATTCAGTTTTGCAGGAGGAAAGAGTTCTGGGGATGGGAGTGGTGGTCGTTGTATAGTCCTGTGAACGTACTTCATACCACTGAACTGTATACCTCACAGTGGCTAAGAGAGTACATTTTAAGTTATGTGTATTTCGCCACAGTAAAAAAAAAAAAAGAGTAATAGAAAAATTGGGGCCCATCAGAGAGTTGGAGCTGATTTAATCCAAACTGAAAGGCCTCTTTTCTGGAAACAGCCCAACTAGCCACTGAGGACCCCCCCCCCCCATCCAGAACATCAGAACTCCCCTCGCTGAGGCTAAGGAGAATAAGAAATTGACACATAATGGCTTTAACCTCAGTCTTGATGGAGGGTGACATAATTTAACTTTAGACTTTACTTTTTTGTCTTAATTTCTTTGGAGCTTAACTTGTAAGGGGATTTAATTTTGAGCTTTGGACTCTCTGGTAATTATATATATATATATATATATATATATATATTTAAAGGTTTATTTATTTTTGAGAGGGAGAGAGGGAGCATGCATGCAAGTGAGCGGGGGAGGGTCAGAGAGAGAGGGAGACACAGAATCCGAAACAGGCTCCAGGCTCTGAGCTGTCAGCACAGAGCCCGACGCAGGGCTTGAACCCACAAGCTGTGAGATCATGACCTAAGCTTAAGTCGGACACTTAATGGACTGAGCCACCCAGGCACCCCATAATTTAATATTTTGAGAGAAGTTCAAATGCAGAACATCTTATTGTTGGCATTTTATTTTTGGGGTGCCTTCATGATGTCATTGGATTAAACTGCATCATTTCTAATAGGTTACGTTGGTCGAGGAGGCTGAAGATAAACTGAGATGGAAGATAGAAGAGAATCTGTATTTTCTGTCTTGACTACAGAAAGGCCTTGAAGAACACAATGTCCTGTATTGACCCATCTCAGAATTTTATGGGGGCAAAAACCCACACTGCTTGCCCAGGAAGATCTATGATGGAGCTGTGGCTGGTGTTAGGGGTGCTGAAGGGTACTGTCCCACTTCTGGATGGCCAGAGGCATTGTGGGTAGACACGGTGGGTCCAAAAAACAAAAAATGGACGAATTTCGGGGCAGAGGTGGCAACTTCCCTGTAATAAACTGCTTCAGTATTACAATCACACTTACCCTTAATGTACCCCAAGGAAGGGATGTTAATTAGTCTTGGCCTCTCTCTGCCTCCTCACATCCTCTTACTCAGGAGAGATCTGATTGGGGAACCTGGGAGCCGCAGTTGAGCTCTGCCCCCCGCCCCCCTTCCACCTTGCTTCTTGGACTCTGCTCATCTTCAAGGTGCGGGGTCCCGGGTGTCTTTGGGCCAGGTGGTGAGCTTGGCAGAAAAGCCCTGCCCTTGTTGGAAGAAACCCTGTAGCTTTGTCTAGTGCTGCCTGAGGCTGGTTGGATGAATTCAACCCCGGGATCCAGTGGGAGAAACTCCATTGCTTCTATAATTCTGAAGCACGTCCTTGCCAAGCGAACTTTTATCAGTAATAAAACAAACACTGTGATCTAAAATGAGAGGATTTTAAAAAATCTAACCCATGTCCACCTTTCGTTACGCCTTCACGTGTGTAGCATGTCATGAAGTCTGCAGAGCCCTGTCACCCGTACATGCTGTTTGACCTTCTGACGATCCAGGAAGGTCGGATGGATGTGAAAGCTTTCTGTGAGCTCCTTCGGTATTGTAACCACACTTTCCCTACCCACGTCAGTCGTGTCTGTGAGGTTTGAAGACGTTAAGGGACTAGCCTATGTTGTAGGCGAGTACAATTAGATTACTAGAATTAGATTATTAGGTTGATAGAAGTCGATGATTAGCTATGATTACTCACGCCTTCTGGCTTCTGGAAGTGTGCTGCTAAAGAATCAGTTGGCAAGAATTATTTCAAAGAGTGGTAGTATCTTCAACTGGAAACTGGTTTAATCCTATAATCTCGTTTTGAAACGTTTGCTTATGACTTAATGAAGGGCCTTTAAGATCAGTGTATATAAGTCGCAGAGTGTCTGTGACTCACGTGGGAACCCTGGGTCAAGTGGATATTCCTGTATCTGACATGTAGGTGTCCTGATGTGGGTCTGCAGCGGGACTTAGGAAGTCCCATTTTTATGAAAACCCAACTGTCCTCAACTCTTACCTGATTTTCTGTAGACCAAGTTCTTACAATCCTCACCCTACTTTAGTGCTGATGTTCTCCTTAATGGTGGCTAAGGAAACACTGGAGTAACAGATCCCAGCTTTCTTTGAAAAATGGAACTCACTAAATACGTATAGTGCAACATGGACACACACAGTTTGGATGATGGGTTTATACTCATCCAAACACACAGAGGCTCCTCCAGCCCTCAGGGGGCCAGATTCCCCCTTCTGGAGGCAGTGGAGGACCATCTGTGCCCTGACAGAGAGTAGAGCTCTGAAGCCACCAAACCTATGACCCAAGCCTCCAAGCAGTTGAGTTCACTGCCATGTCATTAACTACTCCTGAGTTAATTTGCCAGGAAAGGGCAATGCTTGGGGTTTAAGAGTTGTTTACAAGTTGGGCAACAAACGCCATGTGCATGTGGGGGGGGGGGGGAAGAAATGAGAAAGTATGCTTTGTAAGAATATTTGCTTCTTTTTTAAATCAATTAATGCCTTTCAATGAATCAACACATAAGAAGGTGGACCAAAATGCTAATAACATAAAGAGTATGGGAGCCGGTGGTATGGGTTTAAAAAATGTTTAAAGACAAGGTAAGGATGGGGCGCCTGGGTGGCTCAATCGGTTAAGCGTCCGACTTCAGCTCAGGTCGTGATCTCACGGTTTGTGAGCGCGAGCCCTGTGTCGGCCTCTGTGTTGACAGCTCAGAGCCTGGAGCCTGCTTGGGGTTCTGTGTCTTCCTCTCTCTCTGCCCCTTCCCCCCTCAAAAAAAAAATAAACATTAAAAAAAAAAAGACAAGGTAAGGATTAGTAATCAATGGGTAATTGCTACATTCTCGAAGGGCGCAGGGAGACGCTGTGTGCCTACTGGTTTTTCTCTTTCTACCTCCCAGCCAAGCTTTGGAGGAAACCCTTTCCATGTGAACTGGAAAAGATGAATTTCAAGCTTCATTGAGAGCTCTAAAACCCTAAATCCTTCTTGAAAATAACCTGCCTCTCAGGAATTTTTGGTCCCCTCAAATTATAAAGCTTTTCCTTGGGCTGTGGAATGGCTGCATTATTAACTGTGATTACTTAAGTCTCTGAATAGAAGGATGTAATAAATCTGAAAGTATTTGTTCTGGTTTGTGACTAAGCAAAACTGTATAATATTAAATCAGATGTTGTTATAAACATATGAAATGGCACATTTTTTTCCAACTTGGGGCATTGTGGTACAAAGCTTCTGAGAACCTAAAAAAAAAAAAAAAAAAAAAAAAGAAATGTTTTTACATTCTTGGGTACTGAGACTGGTTTCTGCTGGGTTTTCTTCCTTCTGAGCGTGAATGCTAAATACGAGTGCTTCTGTTTAGATCTCTGTGTTTTCCCAGTGAGTTAGCGAGGTTGAGTCGAGGTGTTCTTCCTTCTTTGCAAGCTCTTCTCTGGGGCGGAACCGGTGACCCAGATCGTGTGTGTGTGATCGTGTGTGAGTCTGTGTGTCCATGTGTGCCTGTCGGGTGGAGAAATGAATGCAGCCGAGTACCCTGGAATGTTCGGGTTGGAAGGGCTCTTAGTCGCGAGCTAGATCACCAGCCTCCTCATTACCCAGGACATGTTTTCAAACTTAGGTTCAAATGCGTGTGGGAGAGAAAGCCATACGAATCTGGGGGTGGGGAGGAATTTCAAAATCCAAGGCCAGGTTTCTAGGTTAGGCTCAGTGGCCTCTAGCTTTGTTAGGGAACAAAGCTATGCGTCTGACTTCGGCTCAGGTCATGATCTCACGGTCCATGAATTTGAGCCCCGCGTCGGGCTCCGTGCTGTCAGTCAGCACAGGGTCGTCTTCGGACCCTCTGTCTCCCTCTCTCTCTGTCCCTCCCCTGCTCATGTTCTCTGTCTCCCTCTCTCTCAAAAATAAATAAACATTTAAAAAAGTTTTTCAGTTATTACAGTGTTTCTTGTGTTGGCACCTATGGGTAATTTTTCTATTATTTTTCACAATTAGGATAATACATTTACATTAAAAATAGAACTATAGCCTCAGAATACTTGTGTACTTGATAATCACCTTTTACAAAGATGATTTAGGATATTAATAGCGTTCTACAAATTATTTAGAGCTGCACTGTCCAGATGGTAGCCATTAAGGGCTATTGACATGTGGCTGGTCCAAACTGAGGTACGTTGTACATGTAACGTACATACAGGATTTCAAAGACTTCGTAAAAATGAAGGAGTATGAGGTATCTCAGCAATAGTTCTTAAAATGATTACATGTTGAAGTGATAACAATTTGGATAAATTGGATTAAGTAAATTATTGGAATTCATTTCATCTGTTTCTTTGTTTCTTTTTTAAATTTTAAAAAATGTATTTGTTTTATAAAATAAAAGAAAATATTTTCTAATGTTCATTTATTTTTGAGAGAGACCGAATGCAAGTGGGGGAGGGGCAGAGAGAGAATCACAGAATCCGGAGCAGGCCTCAGGCTCCGAGCTGTCAGCACAGAGACCGATGTAGGCCTCGAACTCACAAACCTCGAGATTGTGACCTGAGCCACAGTCGGATGTTTAACTGAATGAACCATCCAGATGCCCCTAATTTTTTTTTTTTATGTTTACTTATTTTTGAGAGAGAGAGAGAGAGAGAGACAGAGCATGAGCGGGGGAGGGGCAGAGAGAGAGAGACACACACAGAATCCAAAGCAGGCTCCAGGCTCTGAGCTGTCAGCACAGAGCCTGATGCGGGGCTTGAACTCACAGACTGAGAGATCATGACCTGAGCCGAAGTCGGACGCCTAACCGACTGAGCCACCCAGGCGCCCCTCATCTGTTTCTTTTTAATGTAGCTACTAGAAAATCTATCTATTTACTTATTTATTTATCCTTAAGTAATCTCTACGCCCAACTTGGGGCATGAACTTACAGCCCTGAGATCGAGAGTTGAATGCTCTACTGAGGGAGCCAGCCAAACGCCCTGCTACTAGGAAATTTAAAATGACATATGTAGATGTTGCATGGAGGAGAGAGGTTAGCATCCCCTTTGACAAGGATAAAAGAGGGGGCCTGTGCAGCACACATATAGTTAGAACACACTGCCACCTACTTGATGGCATCTAAACGTGGTTTTGAGAAAAGGAGAGTGACCCCTGAGTGGGTACCAGGTATCCTTTTGGGGTAACAAACATGTTCTGAATAAAGAGTGGCGTTGGTTGCATAATAGCGTGAATGTCCTAAGTGTCACTAATGATAAATTTTATGCTTGGTGTATTTTACCAACATAAAAAATCGCATATGTGTCTCCCGTTACACTTCTGTTTTCAACGTTTGCTTCAAGCGGAGAGGTGAGGGTGTGGCTTTGCTGAAAACAGCGTCTCTAGAAATAGAGAAAAAGGTGGAGAGAGGCAAGGACAGGCTGACGTCTGGTGGGAGCGGTTGGAATGCTTTTCTTCCGGGGCCCCTATCTCCTCATACTGGCTTCCTCTTATCTCACTCCATGTCCCTCCCCACTTGGCCTTCTGCCTGCTGCGGGGGGTTTCTCCCCGAGATGACTCTTTCCCTAAAATTCCTCGCAGTTTATGTGGCGTTAAAGAGTTAGGAATCTTGATGGTTGGAAATAGAAGACAGCACCCAGCTCGGGCTCAGCCCCCGCCTCCCAGATATTGCTGATGAAGAGAAAAAAATAAAATCTTTTCTGTGCACTTCTGGGATCCAGCTTCTTCAGAGGGAATCCCATGAGGCGAACTGAGTGTGGTGTTGGAAGCCGGGACAGTGGTTGAGGGGGGTGGGGGCTCGGGGTCGGGAGGGGGTGGGTGGTGGTGAGGTTGGGGCCTAATAAAGGGCTGTGGGACATACTCTGTTATGGGTCTGGTCGCTGATGATCTCAGTGTCTCCATTTTGTGAAACTCTGCGGGGCTTGGGGCTGGGGTACTTTTCCAAATGCCCCGAATGCACATCCATAAAAGGTTAAAAAGCCAACAACACATCATCCAGTGAAGTGCACACTCTTTTGAGTGGAAAGCTGACAGCTCTGGAGAGGGTGAATGCACGTTTTGTGAACATGGCCACCAGGGACCTGGCTTGACAAGGGCCGTCGGCAGAGGCCCAGAGGAGGGGGCCTTTGGAGGTCCTTCCCCAGTCTAGAGACCTGTGAGTGACCTCAGAAAATTCACCTTGGTACTTTATCTCCTGTCTCTCCATCTGGGGGCATCCCCGCCCTCAGAGACCAGGGCGGAGGGGTGTCAAGGGTGAGGTGTCGCTGACCAAGAGGCGGGCTGAGCTGTTGGTGTAGGTGAGACCGCTGAGGACGGTCGCGTTCGGAGGGACAGTCCCGGGGTGAGCGGGGCCCTGGCTGCAGTTATCACCCACGGAAATCCTGGGTGGTGGTGAATCCCGCCCTCAGCCAAGTCTGGAGAAGAGATGACGGGGAGCAGGGGGGCCGGGAGTTCTAATGGGGGAGCTCGTTAGCCAGATAGCGGCTGGGGAGAGACACCGGGGACGTGGGTTGGAGGAGAATAAGCGGAAGCGGGGAAGGAAAAATAAATAAATGAGATAAGCAGCTTCATCTGCTTTCTCCCTTATTGCTCTTTGATTCTGTGCTGGGGACTGCAATCCGCCCCCCCCGGCCCCCGCCGCCCCCCCCCCATCTCCTCTCCTGGAGAAAACAGCCTGGAGACTGAATTTGCAAACCAGGCTCGGCTCCTCCGTCCTTGCCCTGCACCCACCCCGCCGCAGTGAACTTCTCGGGCTGGATGGGCTTCCCAGAGCCACCCCTCTTCCCGGGGCAGGGGCTTCACAAACTCGGACCCCAGCCCCCCACCTCTGAAGTGCAAAGAACACAAGGCTATACGCGCAGGGGGACCCCCTCCCCACTCTCCCCTGCACCAGGGACACCAAATGCTGGGGTCACCACGAGGTAGCCAGGTCAAGAGAGCTTAGTAACAAGGTCGTCTGCCTGTGGGGAGGTTTCCCTTGCGTTGGAGCACAGCCGGGAGTGGTCCGACTGGCCCCCTGCGGAAGCGCTCACGTCCAGGGGTCCGCCTGCCTGCTGGAACAGAAGGCTCCAGGTCCCAACATCATCATCGTCCGCTTTCCTTGGAAGAAACTCTGGCCTTCATGTGACAGGCAAGAGGGAACGGGCAAGTGGCCGGGAGAGCAGCCCGACCACGCTCCAGCTCTGGTTCCACTGAATGTGTGACCAGGGCTTTGCCGACCTCTGAGCAGACATCCATAGTAGAGGCATGATGTTGAGGGGAGGAACAGAGAGAGAAGGAGACGTGGAATCTGAAGCAGGCTCCAGGCTCCGAGCTGTCAGCACAGAGCCTGACGTAGGGCTCGAACTCGTGGACCGTGAGATCACGACCCGAGCTGAAGTCGACGCTTGACCAACTGAGCCACCCAGGCGCCCCGAGACTCACTTCTTCTACAGCAACTGATGCCTTTAGAAGTTTTTCTACGTTGCTTATTTGGACCCAGGCCAATGGACTCCCCCTCTTCTCTACCCGCCTCCTCAAGCACAAGCCTCGGTTCGGAGATGAGATGTGCCAGGGAACATTTGAGAGGGGAAGGGAGGCCAGGGCAGCCATGTTGAACACCCGTTTACTGCTTCGCTGCCCTCTGAGTGTTGTCCATAAGATTGTGAGGTCCTAGAGGTGAGGATGAGGTCTTGAAGCCATTCACTAGATACTTATGGAGAACCTACTATGGGTGAGGCACCATTAGTCATGAGCAAGACAGACACAGGCATTGCAGTCATTAATGGGGCTGGCGGTGCAGTAAGGGAGCCTGGCATTAACCAACGAATGACACAGGTAATTAATTGCAAGTGTGATGAGTGCTCTGAAGGGGGAAATGCAGGGTGCCAAGGGGGTGTTTTAGTTGAGTCCTGAAGAATAATGGCCTCAGCCCAGGGAAGGGTGTGGCGGAGGTTAGGGTCAGACGTCGGGAAAAACATTCCCAGCAAACAGTCCATATGTCCACGTTCCTCCATGAGAAGGGCGTAACGCCATAGTCTGCCTCTCCCCGTCCGACCCCCAGCCTCTCATCTCGACAGCTACGGAAGTCTGCGAATGTAGTTTCTTGACTGGACACAGAGAGGCTGTGCTTAATTATGAAACCATCCCAATTTGTCCACTTTCCTATTATCCACGTAAAACTGGCCTGTTCCATGGGGCACCTGGGTGGCTCGGTCGGTTGAGCGTCTGATTTTGGCTCAGGTCATGATCTCGCGGTCCGTGAGTTCGAGCCCCGCATCGGCCTCTGGGCTGATGGCTCGGAGCCTGGAACCCGCTTCGGATTCTGTGTCTCCCTCTCTCTCTGCCCCTCTCCTGCTTGCGCACACACACTCTCTCTCTCAACAGTAAGTAATAAACATTAAAAAAAAACCCACTAAACTTGCTTGTTCCTTTTTGCTGTCCCCTCTCAACCCCTTACATAAGTGACCAAAAGAGAAACCCGAAGAAAACACACGCTCCTGGAGTTTTTTATAGTGATTATGACCCAGACAGACTTGAAGACTAGAATTTAATGGAGTTTTTTCTCACATTCCCTGGGGATTTGAAGGGCTTCCCCTGCCCCCCTCCCTCCCCCCTCCCCCCCCCCCCCCCCCCCCGCCACTGGCCATTGAAGTGGACGATAAAAACACATTCCTTTCTTAAAAAAAAAAGAAAAGACCTTCTGAATTCAGAGTTGATTTTCCTAAAAGCAGAGCATTTGTTCCATATTTTCGTCTCTGTGAACCTCTCTCTTCCCCCTCCTCCCCTTTTGATGTATTTCTCTGGTGGGGTAATAAGCAAAAGAGAGAAGTTTGGTTTTAGTCTCGGCTCTTAACCTTGCCGTGTGACCCTGGCTAACCCACTTTTCCTGTCTCAGCCTCAGTTTCTTCAAAGGCAAAACGTGAGGACGGATCACAGGACTCCGGTTTCTTTGGAGCGCTAACACTCCTCGTCTCTCCTGGGAGAACCTCAACAGAGAAGCCATTCAACCAGCAGCCCCCAGCCCCATCCTGAGAAGTCAGCGTCGACTGAAAATCTCCTTTCTCGGGAGGGAAGCTGGAGGCGAGGCCTTCCTGGTCCTCGAAGGTCACTTAGGCGGAGCCAATGTAAGTGTTAGCAAAGGGTGAGCTGCCCTCTCTCCAGCTTGCCTTGTCCCCACATCCACCTGTCTGCACTTCTACGGGCCTTTGGGACTCCAGAAATCTTTCCTTAGTTCCCCCAGCTATGCCTACTGTTCCCCACACGCATTTCCACCGTTGTGACCGTCCGGACCAAGATTGAAACACCTCCAGGGTCCTCGTCGGTGACACAAATGAGAGAAGACGTCTGGGTGAGACGCGCAAGTCCACCCAGGATGACAGGCAGGGACACAATCACCTCTGCGCCTGCGCTCCATTGACAGGGATCTAAGTTCCACGGAGCTCGGACCAGGTGGCATCATTCTGGAAAAAGCATGCACTGTTTGCCAGAGAGTCCGCTGGTCTTTCAAGAGAATCGATATGTATATCTTTTTTAATTTTATTTTTTATTTTTTAAAATTCACATCCAAATTAGTTAGCATATCGTGCAACAATGATTTCAGGAGTAGATTCCTTACTGCCTCTTATCCATCTAGCCCCTCCCCCCCTCCCACAACCCCTCCCGCAGCCCTCAGTGGGTTCTCCATATTTATGAGTAAGAGAACGGATATTTTTAAGTCAAATGTGGCTCAGTTTCTAAAAATCACGACGTGGGCCAAAGACAAAAGTCCGTGGCTCAGATTTAACCTGTGGCTGCTGGTTTTGCTACCTGTGTGTGTAGACACAGCATGCGGCCCTTTATACATTCTACCTGGTGTTTGCAAAACCTGTAATGCTTCTCTGTGCGCCCATTCGTTTAATAAGTAGTTGCCACCGACCGTGAGCTGGTCCTGCGGAGGACGCCGGGGAGAGTAGGTGACTAAAATGCAACTCACTGGAAGTTTGGGACAGCAGTGCCAGCTGGAGGGGGGCCCGAGCTGGTCCACCGATTATTGCATATCATTCGGGGCTGTGAGCAAGGGAGGGTCTTCTTGTGTTCTACTCCGTCTCTCTCAGCCACCGCTTTAGAAACACTTCGGTCCTGGGGCGCCCGGGAGGCTCAGTCGGTTAAGCGTCTGACTTCGACTCCGGTCACGATCTCGCGGTCTGTGGGTTCGAGCCCCGCACGGGCTCTGCGCTCTCATTGCAGAGCCCTACTTCAGATCTTCTGTCTTCCTCTCTCTCTCTCTCTCTGCCCCTCCCTCGCTCTCTCGCTCTCTCAAAACATAAATAAACAAACATTAAAAAAAAAAAAAAAGAAGAAAGGAACACTTGGGTCCAAAAACAAACCAACCAACCAACCAAATGCAAGGACCGCCTGGGTGGATCAGTCGGTTAAGAGTCAGTCTTGATTTCGGCTCAGGTCACGATCTCACGGTTTGCGAGTTCCCGCCCCACGTCGGGCTCTGAGTGGGCAGTGCAGAACCTGCTTGGGATTCTCTCTCCCTCTCACTCTGCCTCTCTTTTCCCTCCCCCCCCCCACTGCTCTCAAAATAAATATAAATACACTGTAAAACCAAACCAAAACAAATTAACAACAAAAAGGCAAATGTGAATTGTTTCGAATTAGGCTACTTTATTTCTACCTTTTACCCATCACCCCCATTGCCTTCCCCCAAATGTGAAGAAGCAAATAAGAAAAAAAAAAAATTTGGGGTGCCTGGGTGGCGCAGTCGGTTAAGCGTCCGACTTCAGCCAGGTCACGATCTCGTGGTCCGTGAGTTCGAGCCCCGCATCAGGCTCTGGGCTGATGGCTTGGAGCCTGGAGCCTGTTTCCGATTCTGTGTCTCCCTCTCTCTCTGCCCCTCCCCCGTTCATGCTCTGTCTCTCTCTGTCCCAAAAATAAATAAACGTTGAAAAAAAAAATTAAAAAAAAAAAAAGAAAGAAAAAAAAAAAGAAAAAAAAATTTATCTCTGAAAACCAAGGTCAGCCATTCATTCAGGATGAGAAACCTAATTCCATTTAACAGGTGAGAGCTTTATTTCTTATTTTTAAAAAAGTGTTTTATTTGTTTATTTTGAGAGAGAGAGGGAGAGAGAGAGAGAGAGAGAGAGAATCCCAAGCAGGCTTTCTGCTCTCAGCACAGAGCCTGATGCAGGGCTCAATCTCACCAACTGTGAGCTCATGGCCTGAGCCAAGATCAAGAGTCTGGATGCTTAACCAACCAAGCCACCCAGATGGCTTTAAGAGGGAGCTTTTAAAGCTCCTGAACAGATGGGAGCTTTAAAAGGCAGATTTTAGGGGCACCTGGTGGCGCAGTCGGTTAAGCGTCCGACTTCAGCCAGGTCACGATCTTGCGGTCCATGAGTTCGAGCCCCGCGTCGGGCTCTGGGCTGATGGCTCAGAGCCTGGAGCCTGTTTCCGATTCTGTGTCTCCCTCTCTCTCTGCCCCTCCCCCGTTCATGCTCTGTCTCTCTCTGTCCCAAAAATAAATAAACGTTGAAAAAAAAATTTTTTAAAAAAATAAAATAAAAGGCAGATTTTAGGGGTGCCTGGATGGCTCAGTTGGTGAAGCATCCAACTTTGGCACAGGTCAGGATCTCGCGGTTCGTGGGTTAGAGCCCCACGTCGGGCTTTGGATCCCCTGTCCTCCTGTCTTTCTGGCCCTCCCTCCCTCACACGCTCTTTCTCCCTCAAAAATAAATAAACATTTAAAATAAAACAAAGGGCAGATTTTAACAATCATTATTGGTAGAAAAGCCATCGGTGAGGAGTCGGATCACCCGGCTTCCTGTCCACCTCTGCAACTGTGAGATCTTAAGCGGAAGACTGACTCCATCGAGGCCTCGGTCTCCCCCCACCCCTGTAAAGTGAGTTCTTTCTGACTTTCACCATCTGAGTGAGTCCTGGCAACCTGGCGGAAGGAAAACCTAAAGAAGGTGTGTGGCCAAACCTACGCCTGCCTCCTTCTACAGGAGTGGCCAGAGCTCTGCTCTGCACAGAACAGAACGAGGCAAGGTGCAGTGGAAATCTCACGCCCTCCCCTCTTCCTCCAGAACGGAGAGACCGATTGACGCATACGGAAGCACAACATAAAACGCAGACCGGGGGCGCCTGGGTGACTCAGTTGGCTGAGCATCTGATTCTTGATTGCGGCTCAGGTCACGGTCCCAGGGTCAAGCCCTGAGTCGGGCTCTGCACGGAGCTTGGAGCCTGCTTAGGGTTCTCTCTCTTCCTCTGTCCCTCTCCCCCACTCTCTTTAAAATAAAATTAAAAAAATAAATAAATAAAAGAACAAACAGACCACACCAGAGTCCAGATGAAGCTCTTAATAGCACTTCGATACTTGGTATATTTGTTTTTTTTTTTTAATTTATGTTTATTTATTTTGACGGACAGGAAGGGAGAGACAAAGTGCAAGCAGGGGAGGGGCAGAGAGAGAAGGAGACACAGAATCCGAAGCAGGCTCCAGGCTCCGAGCTGTCAGCACAGAGCACCATGTGGGTCTCGAACTCACAAACCGTGAGATCGTGACCTGAGCTGAAGTCAGACGCTTAATTGACCGAGCCACCCAGGCGCCCCTTGGCATATTTATTTGGATTTTACTAGTTTTTTTCAGGCTGAAGCTCTGCACCTCTCCATTCATCCAGGAGCATTCTCTAACTGGGGCTTTGGGGATATCCATCAAGAAAAAGAGAGCAGGGGAGCAACGGGAAGTTTGGATGAAGAACTGAGAAACGCTTCCTTGGGGGAAGGGGAAATCTGGTGCCATCAATAATGCCGAGTCTATAAAATCATTTTCCTCTGGGGTTAAGAGCTTGCTGTATGTACTATATTTATCAGTCAGTGAATTTCATTAACTGCCTTGTTGAAAATTTCCACTTCCTATAGCTGACTATGTTTGGCCCATGACCTGTCATATTTCTCCTATGGCTACTATGTTGAGTTGCAACTATGAGAACTCATTTACCAAAAACAAAGCACAAATCCCCAACCAAACAAAACGTGGTAAGTAACAAGTTTCTTAAACATCTGAAAAGGGCTAAGTGTTAAGAAAGTTGCTAATGAGGCTTTCACACCTTTTAAAGAAATCTCTCACCATCAGGGGTTTTTTAAAGAAGGTGGAAATTAAACACATTGAGAGCTTCTGGTTCCACAAAAGATGGTCACCTAGCACAGGGTGCTGGCTTCCTCCCAGAGCCCAGTCTTGGAGAAGTGAGAGGGAGTTGATGGATCCTGGAGCTTAAGAGAAGAGTCTAGGGATCATGGTGAGGGTGGGATACAGGAATGCAGAGTGGAAGGGGGCGAGGACAGGACATGGCGATTACCTCTAGGCGTCAACTTGGCTGGGCCATGGGGTGCCCAGACATTTGGTCAAATGCTGTTCTGTGTCTGGATGAGACTAATATCTGAATCTGTAGATGACTAGGGAAGACTACCCTCCCCATTGTGGATGAATCAAAGACTTGAATGAAACAAAAAAGTCTGAGTTAGAGGACATCCCTTCTGCCTTACTGCTGAGTGGGGACATCAGTGTTTTCTAGCCTTCAGACTTGAACTGAAATGTCGTTCTTCTCGGGTCTCGAGCCTGCCCACTTTTGGACTGAATCTTGCACCATTGGCTCTCCTGATTCTTAGGCCTTCAGACTTGGGCAAGATCAACACATTGGCTCTCCTGGATTCCTATCTTGTTGACTATAGGTCCTGGGACTTATTAAGCTCCATAATTGCAGGAGCCAATTCCTTATAATCTATCTATTGATCGATTGATCACCTATTCATTCTGTTTCTCTGGAGAACACTGACTAAGGCACAATAGTTGTGCCAGGAAAGTACTTTCCAGTTGGATTTTTTTCTCTCCTTCATATTAGCTTAGATGAATCACGTCCACCACATGGACCTTACAGAACAACAAAAAAAATTGTGTATCTCAAAGGCAGCAGAATATGACCCTGGTTTTTGCTTAGAAATGTTAGTGGAGGCTAGCTCCCTCACTAAAACATTCCTGCTGATGGTTTTGGGTTTGGTGATGACCACAGAGAAAGATCGTCTCTGAAAAAGAGCAGGTCCAGGGTAGAGGTTCTAGGCATTTCCTGAAGGGGTAGTTACATAGGTAATGATTATAGTGAAATTGTAGCATGGAGAGACTCTCCATCTCCCAACTCACTTGGATGTCATGAAGCCTAGGGCTTTTGGAGTGTCCAGTGGATTTAAATTCAGAAGAAAAAAAAAAAAGAGATCTCCAAGGAATACAAACATCATGAAAAAAAGGCCAAAAACTGAACAACATATACTAGAGGAAGCAGAATTAATGAAAAGGGAAGAATGGGAATGTAAAATAAACTTAATAAATATCTTCAAAGCCTTAATGAAGAATATTAAAAACAAGAAGCAGGAATAATAACTTATGAATATGAGCCATATTTCCATTTGGCAATCCTGAATATGAAAATAATAATAGTTGAAATAAAGAACTCAGTGGTTGAAAGTACTCCTTTCTTCTCCTTAATTTCTTGAAAACGTATGACTGTTTAAGCAAAAATAATAGTACTCTATTTGGGGATTTATAATATACAAGATACAATATATATATAACAATAGCACAAAGGCTGGAGGTGGGTAAAAGGAACTATACTGTTGTGCTATCCTTATAGTTCATGTTATATTTTATATTAACTTATATTTTCATATTAACTCTAATATGAAGGAACAGACAGATAAAAAAAAAAAAACAAACGGGAGAAACAAAAAACAAAGAGCAAATGGTAGACCTGCATCCAACACATCAGTAATTAAATCAAATGTAAATGGATCAATTTCATAAGGAGAATTTGTGGGAATGGATTAAAAAAGCAAGACCAAACTACCTGTTGTCTGTAAGAGAAGTACCTTAAATATAAGAACACAGATAGTTTGAAAGTAAAGAGCAGATGGTGATATACAATACAAACAATTCACATAAGAAAGTTTGAAGGACTGGGGCACCGGCATGGCTCAGTCAGTTGAGCTTCTGACTTCAGTTCAGGTCATGATCTCTCAGCTGGTGAGTTCGAGCCCTGCGTCAGGCTTGCTTCTGTCACTGCAGAGCTTGCTTTTTATCCTCTGTCTCCCTCTCTCTGTCCCTCCCTCACTTGCTCTCTCTCAACAAGAAATAAACATTTAAAAAATAAAAATAAAAATAAAAAGAGAGGAAGTTTGAGTGACCCTATTAATATCAGGCACAATAGACTTCAAAGCAAGGCATAGTGTCAGAGATAAGAGAGGCATTTCATAATCACAAATGGCGAATTCATCAGGAAAACCTAACATTACCCAAAAGATGTGTGTGTGTGTGTGTGTGTGATAACAGACCTACAAAATACATTGAGTAAAAATCAATTGAACTAAAGGGAGAAATAAACAATCCCACAATCATAGTTAAAGATACTTTTACCTCTCAGAAGTTGATAGAACTATACAAAAAAATAATTAGGGATATGGAAGATCTGAATAATATTATCAACATATCTTGATCTAAATGACATTTATAGAACATTATAACTAACACCTATAGATTTTGCATTCTTGTCACGTGCACATGGAACATTTACTAAGATAGACTACATGCTGGGCTGTATAATTAGTCTGAATACATTTCAAAAGATCGAAATCTTACAGAGTGTGTTTTCTATAATTAGATTACAAATCATTATATAATGTATGTTACATATATACACATATATATAATTATATATAAACACACATATATAATTACATGTATATATACACGCATTCACATATAATTACAGATAGATAGATAGATAGATCCTCAAAGGAAAGGCTGATTCCAGGGCTAGGGGAGGACATTTCTTTTTCTTTTTTAAATTTTTTTAATGCTTATTCATTTTTGAGAGACAGAATGTGAGTGGGGGAGGGGCAGAGAGAGAAAGGGAGACACAGAATCCGAAGCGGGCTCCAGGCTCCCAGCTGTCAGCACAGAGCCCGATGCGGGCTTGAACCCATGAGCCTCGAGATCATGACCTGAGCCAAAGTCAGATGCTTAACCGACTGAGCTACCCAGAGCCCTGAGGGCAGGAATTTCTAAGGTGAGTCCAGAGCATCTTGTGTGCCAGAAAGTCAGGAAGTATTCAACCAATAATTGGGATATGTCAAAATGATATTGAAGCTAGTTTGAAGTGGCTGTCACTAACGACATCTGTGACAATTTCATAATCAAAATAAGAAAAACAGTAAAGGATTGAGCTCATTAAATACAATGAGAATCTACCAATCCATAGTGATACGAATAAACAAATGAATAATAAATACATGTGGGTAAAGAGCAGGCTCTTTCTTATGATGGAAGGCACAGTGGAATTAAAAAATAATCGGGGCGCCTGTGTGGCTCAGTTGGTTCAGCGTCTGTCTCTTGGTTTTGGCTCAGGTCACGATCTCACGCTTTGTGGGATCGAGCCCTGCATAAGGTTCTGCACCGACAGTGTGGAGCCTGCTTGGGATTCTCTCTCTCTACCTCTCTTTCTCTGCTCCCCCCCTTCTCTTTCTCTCTCTCTCTCTCAAAATAAATAAATAAACTTTAAAAAAATCTTAAAAAAAAAAAGAAAATACTCAATGAACGCTAAAACTAATGACTGAAAGTTTGGAGAGGAACAGAATATTTACATAGTGTCAAAGGATCTTCAAATATATTACTTATTATTCAGGAAGAAAAAATGTGTTCCTGTTACAGTGGCACCACCTTATGTCAAGAAACCTTAGACAAGCCCAGATTGAAGAACATTCTACAAAAGAGCTGTTCTGCACTTTTCAAAATGTGAAGCTTGAGAAAAGGGCTGAAGAAATATTCCAAATAAAAGGAGATTAAAGAGGGGGTGCCTGGCTGGCTCGGTCAGTGGAGCATGGGACTTTTGATCTCGGGGTTGTGAGGCCGAGTCCCATATTGGGTGTAGAGATTACGTTAAAAAAAAGGAGATTAAAGAGACACAAAATGCATGACCCTGGACTGGAAAAGCATAATAACTTTATACCATTAGTGGGACAGCTGATGAAATTTGAATATGCACCCTGAATTATGCACTCAGTAACTAATATCCTGATTTTGATAATAAAACTGTGATACCTATGAACAAGTTCTTGCTTTTAAGGAAAAAGGCACTAAAAATATCTAGGGAAGGGGCGCCTGGGTGGCTCAGTCGGTTAAGCTTCTGACTTCGGCTCAGGTCATGATCTCGCGGTGAGATCATGACCTGAGCTGAAGTCGGCCGCTCAACCAACTGAGCCACCCAGGCACCCCTCAAAATTAGAAATTCTTAACAAAATCTACGGAGAAAGAGTTGATTGTTTAGTAGGAGTAATTGAAATAGTGGAGAGCTCAAGGCAATCTCTGTCCATTCTTTTTTTTTTTTTTTTAACATTTATTTATTTTTGAGAGAGAGAGAGAGAGAGAGAGAGAGAGACAGAGCTGTCAGCACAGAGCCCCGACATGGGGCTGGAACTCAGGAAAGGCAAGATCACGACCTGAGCCGAAGTCAGACACTTAACCAGCTGAGCCACCCGGGCGCCCCTCATCTGTCCCTTCTTAAGGGAACAGGTAAGTCTAAGATGCTATGTATATACAAACAGTGGAAGACAATGTGGTTGTCAGAATTAAAAATAGGTATACACGGGATGCGTGGGTGGCTCAGTTGGTGGAGCATCCAACTCTCCATCTCGCCTGGGGTCATGGCCTTAGGGTGGTGGGATCGCGTCCCGAGTCCGGCTCTGCACTGAGTGTGGAGCCTGTTTAGGATTCTCTCTCGCTGCCCCTCCTCCGCTCTCTCTCTTTCAAATTAAAAAAAAAAAAAAAACCCAACATGTGTAGATGTACAACAACATGACTAGATTTTTATCATATACCGTCTCCTGATGAGAAACAGACTGAGGTCCGCAGTGAATGTGAGAATCAAACACACATACACAGCGATAATACCGCGGTATTTACAAGTGCGCCCGGAATTAAGAACATAAATTGGATACCTTGGCGCCGGTGAGGAGAGGGAGATGGGAGTCGGGCTGGAGGAGTAGGGGGAGGAGGTCACACAGTAAAAGGTAACTAAGGGAGGGGACTTGCAAGCACTGATGATGAGGGTGTGACACGGCCGAGAAAGAGGTTTAGTTTCAATACCTGCCACTGTGTCCAACCAACTATCACGACAACAGCAGAACAAAGCAGAGGGTTGATGGAAGAAAGGAGAGGAAGTGCTGAGATGCCTCTTAGACTCAGTTTTTTTTTTTTTTTTAAGTTTTTATTTATTTTGAGAGAGAAGGAGAGTGTGTGAGCATGCAGGGGAGAGGCAGAGAGAGAGAGAGAGAGACAGAGAGAACCCCAAGCAGGCTCCGTGCTGTTATGGCAGAGCCCAACAAGGGGTTCCGTTTCACAGAACCATGAGACCATGACCTGAGCCAAAATCAAGAGTCCGTCGCTTCACCGACTGAACCACCCAGGCGCCCCTAGACTCAGGTTTTTATTCGTTATTTCGTTCATACAACACATACTTACTGAGCACCAAGCACCTTGCCAGACGCTGGATGAACGGTCTGGGTAAAGTAGGAACATTCTGGGCCCTCGCTTTCCCGTCCAGGACACTAAGCCGGAGGAGTGAGCATTCATCACGTGCCACCAGGGAAGGCCCAGGGTGGCACTGGAGAGGAAGGGGTCCGGAAGAACCGCTTTTGGCTGAGTCTACACTACTCCTTCTGCTTCTGGGGCTGCATCACAGGAACCAACTTTCTCGTTCCCTCTCAGTTCATGCTTCCTTGCCCTCTGCGGTATTTCCTCTTAGTTCCTGGTGTCTATAATGAAGCATCAGTTTTGTTTTGATAAATTTGATCTGTGAAACGAGCCCCACGTCTGTTAAGAGCGATCTATAGAATCGCGAGGCCCGAGTTGGGTCTAAAATCCCCTTGAGGGGTGCCTGGGGGGCTCCGTCGGTTAAGCGTCCGACTTTGGCTCAGGTCATGATCATGCACTTTGTGGGTTCGAGCCCCGCGTGGGGCTCTGTGCTGACAGCTGCGAGCCTAGCACCTGCTTCAGATGCTGTGTCTCCCTCTCTCTCTGCCCCTCCCCCACTCCCCCCTGTCTCTCTTTCTCTCTCAAAAATAAATAAACAGGGGCGCCTGGGTGACTCAGTCGGTTAAGTGTCCGACTTCAGCTCGGGTCACGATCTCGCGGTCCGTGAGTTCGAGCCCCGCGTCGGGCTCTGGGCTGACGGCTCAGAGCCTGGAGCCTGTTTCCGATTCTGTGTCTCCCTCTCTCTCTGCCCCTCCCCCGTTCATGCTCTGTCACTCTCTGTCTCAAAAATAAATAAACGTTAAAAAAAATTAAAAAAAATAAAAATAAATTCTTAAAAAAAAATAATAATAAATAAATAAACATTAAAAGAATTTAAAATCCGATGAGCCTCGTGCTTTTTGTACGTACCATTCATCTGCCCCCGTTACTGTCCTTTGCTCTCGGGTCTGGGGGACCCATCAGGCCCTTTCTGTGAGAATCTAGGCTCTTTTCCTTCTCCTCACCCCTAACACTCCGTTACAATGAGTTAATACTTAAACAAAGATGTTCTAACATGAAGTCTGGAATGATTTATGTGCGACCTCCGACCCTTGGTTTCTCCCGATGCCCGCAGTGACGTCTAATCGGCACCATTGTCCGTTTCAGTAGAAGAGAAAAGAACTGACGCCTGTTTACAAATCTTAGCATGAATTACTATAGCGTTTTGTCACTCATAGCGGCTCAGGATGCAACGAATGAGAATTACATTTTCCCACAGACGGTCTAGGATGCAAAACACATTGTTCATACTTTTGAAAAAAAAAAATGAAGGAATAATAAAAATAAGATATTGTGAGAGCTTTGAAGTGCTTCGGGGCACAATGGCAGGTTCCTTTGTTGAACAGCGGATTTTCCTAATGCCACTCAGCTAGATTCTTATCAAACACTTCTGAGCAGGAGACAATGAAAATGAGCCCGCGTGAATAAAAGAGCAGATGAGGAATGTGCTGTGATAAAGTCTGAAAGGAGGCGGGCAAGTGCCTGGGTCCTCATTGAAAACAAAGACCTGGAGGTGGGGAGAGACGCAGACTTTATCTTCAACGTTCTTTTTCTAGCTCCGATGCAGAGCTGTTTTCCCTCGAAAATGAATGGAGTGCTGGGGAAAGCCGCGCGGCCTTGTTCCTTGGCCTTTTCCTTGTACCGCGCAGCCATTTGAATGAGTTATTTCTGAGTCACCCCACCGGGCAGGTCGTCATCAATATCCCCGCTTTAGAAGCAGAGCTTAAGCGATGCAGGGGTTGAGGAGTGACCCCGGTAATGGGCCTTAAATATGTGCGGGTCATGTGGCTGAGGATGGGGAACAGCTGTCTTGGGTTCAGGGGAGAGGATGTGAGCAGAGCCTCAACAGGGAGGGAGGGATATGGAGGGAAAAGAGTTCTGGGTCTAGGGGGGGTCACGTTCCCTGTGAAATCGAGAAGCTTGGGGCGACTGGGTGGCTCAGTCGGTGGATTAAGCATCTGGGTCTGGTCCGGGTCACGATCTCACGGTTGGTTTGTGGGTTCAAGCCCCGCATTGGGATCCACGTTGACAGGGTGGAGACTGCTTGGGATTCTCTCTCTTTTGTTCTCCCTCTGCCCCCCCCCCCCATTCTCTCTCTCTCTCTCTCTCTCTCTTTCTCTCTCAGAATAAATAAACTTAAAAAAGAAAAAGAAGTCTTCTGGGGGCAGAGATCTGTCTCCCATCTCTTGGTTTGTACCGCCACAGCATCTACTAGGTATCTATTCTCAGAAACAGATGCCCGATTGGTTGATTAATGAACGGTATGGACAACTACTTATGTAGGGATCTTTCAACCAAGACTAGAGATGCATTGTTCTTGGCCGACTTGATCTACTGAGATGAAGGACCAAATGATCTTACAAAGTCACTACTGTTTCTTGGGTTCCATAGTTAGCTCCTATCTCATCCTGGCCTCTTTACTTCAATTGAAAATTTGATCAAGTCAATACTTCTTGGTCTTGTGCTATGTGGAAGGCAATGGGCAAAGCTTTGCGTGCACTGCGGAAATGAATTAGTCATGACTCGCGCCCTCAGAAAAGGAAAAGGTGGGATGGGAGAGAAAGAGATGTACGTAACTTACTATACTACACCTGTTTCAGAATATGAGAAGTGGTATCTTAGCAATCAATCAAGGTTCATGAGATCATGGAATAGGAAATGATGCACTCAAGTCTGGGAACTGGGAAAGGAGTGACAATAATAACAAACTAACGTGACTATGTGCTGGGCAAGTGCTAAGTGCTTTATTTGGGTTATTTCCTATATTTTGTTCACATGTTTGTTTGTGTGTTTATTTATTTAGACAGAGCATGCGTGCACACGTGGAGAGGGGCCCAGCAGGGAGCCCGAGGTGGGGCTTGATCCCACAACGCTAGGATCACAACCTGAGGCAAAATCAGGAGTCGGATGCTCTACAGACTGAATCCCCTAGGCGCCCCAGGATGATTTTCTTGAATGCTTACAATAACCAAATATAGTAAGTACTAATGCTGTTTTCATTTCATTCATGATGATATGGAAGCAGAAAGTGAAGTGACTTACCAGCAAGCAGCATAGGCAGAATCAAAGCTGGTGGTCCCACGGAGCTCAAGCGGCGTCTTGAAGAAAATGAACATATGTAGCACATGTGGTAGTACAGTCTCCGGGCCAGGTGTTCATACGGATAATTCGCGTACTTCTTGTGATAACCCTGGAAATTATATTGTTGTCTCCATTTACAAGTCTGAGACTCAGTGAGATTAAATGAATTGACCAAGTTACCTGGCTAACAAATATTTAAAAAAATCTTTTTTGGGGTGCGTCAGTGGCTCAGTCGATTGGGCGTCCAACTTTGGCTCAGGTCATGATCTCGCGGTTCTTGGGTTCGAGCCCCGCCTCGGGCTCTGGGCTGACAGCTGAAAGCCTGGAACCTACTTTGGATTCTCCCTCTCTCTCTGCCCCTCCCCCACTCGTACTCTGTCTCTGTCTCTCTCTCTCTCAAAAATAAATAAACATTAAGAATTTTTAAAAATCTTTTTTTAATGTTTATTCTTGAGAGAGAGAGAGAGAGAGAGAGCGCGTGAGCAAGAGAGGGGCAGGGAGAGAGGGAGACATAGAATTCAAATCAAGCTTCAGGCTCTGAGCTGTCAGCACAGAGCCCCACGTGGGACTCAGACTCACAAACTGTGAGATCATGACCTGAGCTGAGGTCTGATGCTTACCTGACTGAGCCACCCAGGCGCCCCTGAAGGGGCATTTAAACCCAGGAGGATATGGTCTCAAAATATGTCATGTCCCCCAACTATCTGCAATGCTGACAGAAGAAAAAAAAAAGTGGCCACTGATCCCTGAAGGCCTCAGGAGTTCCAGGAAGGCAGTCATATGTCACTGAAAGTCATTGAGAGATCTCAGGCACGGACCCTGCAATGTCTTCTGCCCACCATCGGTGTATCCCCGTAGATGAACCGCCATTGATTTACCTTCAGCAATAGCGGACGTCAGGTAGAGCTCTACCATTTCCAAACTGGCCAAGTTGCCCATGGGGCACTTGTATCAGTCACCTATCGCTGCATAACAAATGACCACAAACGTAGTGGCTTACAGAAACACCCATTACTATCTCACAGCTGCCGTTGGACATGGGTTAGCTGGGTCCTCTGCTCAGCGTCTCACAAAGCTACAGACAGAGCTATTGGGCTGTTGTGGTATCTTCTGGACCTCAGCCTCCCCTTCCAAGTTCATTCAGACTGTTGGCAGAATTCAGTTCCTGGCAGTTGTAGGACTCCTTGACTCCTAGATGTTGCCCCTCTCCACGGGCAGTTGACGGCATAGCTTTCTGCTTCTTCAAGGCCAGGAGGAGAATATCTCTCTTCTGAGGAAGGACTGAGGCTTCCTTTGAAAAGGCTGTTCACTCGATAAATCAGATCCACTTAAGACAATCTCCCTTTTGCTTGAGACTGACTGATTTGAGATCTCAATTGCATTTGCAAAATCTCTCCATCTTTACCTTAGAATTACCTTAATCACAAGAGTGATACTCCACCCTGCTTCCAGGGCCTGTCCACACTCAAGGGGAGGGGATTACATTGGACATGTCCACCCAGGAGTGGTATTTGGGGGCCATCTTAGGAGTCCGCCTGCCACGTGGAACTCGTTCCTGGTGCCTGTGGATGTGTTGGCCTCCTTCAGGTGAAAACAGGACCCCATCCCATCATGTAGGCAGGGCCGGCGCAGATTCTGTTCGTGAGCTACGCGCACTTGGAATCCTGTGTGTCCATTTCCTCTCGTGCAGGGCTCACTTACCACCCATCAGTCAGTTTTGGTCACGGGTCAGCATTTCCAGTGCAAGATTTCATGGGAAAACGGCGACATTTATGTCTAAAGTTGATTTGGTGATTAGATTTGGCGATTATCTTTTAATTATCTCTGCTTCCCCTCTCCCCTATTGTTGTCGACAGTCAAGACTTAGTTGTACATATTATTTATTGAAAGAGCTAAAAAGGAAAAGGCCAAGGCTAACGCCAAATAATTGAAAGGAAGCAACATGTCTGAGGACATCTAAATGTCAATTGATGGAATCAGCTTCTAGACTTGAAGATTTTATCTTTAAACAGTCTTGGGAAACTGCTATTCAACCAAGGAACTCTTATAAATGGAATTTGATTGCCTTTTCAAGGGTTGTCTATTGAGACCCTGTCTTAAGTTTTTTTGGTTTTATTTTGCTTTGTTCTGTTTACCTTTTTCACATACATACACTTAGCCTAAGCTGGACAATAAAAAAGGCCAGGACTGTGACACTAACCAAATACGTACGAAAGCAATTTAGGGGTTTCAATATCATTTAAAAACATCCAAGGTTTCAATATCCTTAGACAGTTCATGCAATAGGGCTGCCAAAATAGAGACAACTTTTGCTCCAAAGTCAACTCTGATGGTGAGCCAGCTTTTACAGAACAAAACCAAAATCCC